>NC_056705.1:12751736-13094987 GCF_018831695.1 Puntigrus tetrazona | reverse complement strand
GCGCTCTTCTCAAAGCAGGAAGTAACTGCTCCAAACTGTCAACAGTCCAGCATAGTACCAGTCACGGCGCTTGATTCTGTCCCCTTAATTATAACATTGTTGTAAATTTAAACGTATTTATGTGACAGTGATGTCTCGAAAGGCCAAAACAGAGGAATATTACCGCTTCTTCACTGTGACAGATCCACGCACACACGAAAAAGGACACACGGAATATAAAGTATCAGCAAGGGTTAGTGATATAATGATATAACGTTATTTTATTACGATATTTACGCTTCAACTATTTATCACATATACTGTAGATACTGCATAGTTATTGACTGATTCTGGAGTGTGTTTGGAGTGGACTGTTATGTCCATTCAGTATTTATTAATATTCAAATAAATAACATGTGAACATTAATAAATTCAATATTTATTGATAAAGAATTTATTAAATAAATACAAAAGGCATAAATCAGATTAACTGATCCTCATAGAGGGGGTTAATAACTACTAGTACAAAGCACTGTTGATCTGGTTTGCAGTGAAACTCGTGATTTAAAGAATCTGGGACGAGGTCACGTGACTTCTGTGTCTCCCCTTCCTCATTAATGCTTACAATCAGCCCTTTCAAGTCCTCTGCCTTTGGTATTGTGTGGTGTAATTTGTCTGTATCTTTCTTTGTAGTTTGTATCAAAGACACAGCCAGAGAATGTTAAAGAGGTATGAGCATCCTTTTAGTATTTGTACACGTGCATGTTGGATCAGAGCTGCATCGGGCTCCTTGTTGGTTTGATTGTTGGCAGGTTGTGGTGTGGAAGAGGTACTCGGAGCTGAAGAAACTACATGGAGAGCTGGCGTACACTCACAGGAACCTGTTCAGACGACAAGAAGAGTTTCCGTCTTTTCCGAGAGCACAGGTTTTTGGTAAGGTCATAAGAATTGCTAGACATTATGTGGTAAACAAAAGCGAAATGGCCTGGTTTACCTGTTAGTTTGATTTGTTTTATACATTTTTTTTTGTAACTTTATGCCGTATGTTTGTTTGCATATACTTCACTAACATTTCACTCTCTATACTCTGTCATGCCCTCCTGTTTCTGTCTGTCACAGGGCGTTTTGATGAGGCTGTGATTGAAGAGAGGAGGAAAGCAGCTGAGGCCATGCTGCTCTTCACTACTAATATTCCTGCTCTGTACAACAGCCCTCAACTCAAAGAATTCTTCAGGGTAAGACATATAATGATCTTCTATATATATATATCATGCAGCATATATGTTGAAAACATTTACATGCATATACCTTTTTATGCTTATATATAAATGTATTTAAGGCGCTGGGCAATATATCATATAAAATTCTGTGACCCTAATTAGCACCGTTGTCACTGGCTTGAACTTGATCACGAAGAAGATTGAATACACTTGTATGAGCACGTCAGTACAGTCTGGTAATCTGCAACCTCTTCTGTTGTGTTCTATCCTATACTGTAGCCTATCCTGGGAAGAATTTTGGTCTAATATGAACAGTACAGCTGTTAGAATAAATCATTTGTATTTATGTATTCATTTTAAATTGATGGAAATGAAAGTACAAATGTAAAATCTAAAAGTATTACAACATTTCTAAATTAAATAAATGGCAGTTAAACATTGTAAAAGCTTTACTGTTCATATTAAAACATTTTGTGTATTTAATTGTAGTTTGTTTTATTTATTTTTATATATATATATATATATATATATATATATATATATATATATATATATATATATATATATACACGTATATAAGAGATCTGTTTTGAACAGTTTATTTGGCACACACGACTAGACTGTATTGATGAGCTCATAAATGTTCATGATGAGCGCCTTGAACCTGTAAGCTGTTTGTGTTTTCAACTCTGTGATCGAGTTCAAGCCAAACAGTGACAACAGCACCAACTAGGGGTCAAAGACTTACCACTGATCTCAGGAGCTGGCTTTACTGACAAGATTCTATATATATATATATATATATATATATATATATATATATATATATATATATATATATATATATATATATATATATATACACATATATATAATTCATGTATTTATGTATTTGTATAAAAATACCACATATATTATGTAAACCAAAACTTTTATTGTAGGCATGATCAATCGAGATTAATCATTTGACAGCACTAGAAATTATATTTAAATTTATTTGATATGTCCATATAAAATCTGTACACTACCATTCAAAAGTTTGGGATCCATACAAGTTGTGTCCATACAAATGTCCTATATTCTTCTAATTTTGAGTCTCGTTGACTTCTCATTGTCATACAGGTTGGAACAACATGAGGGTGAATAAATGACAGAATGTTTATTTTTTGGGGCTTTCTCCTGTCTTAGGGAGCAGAAGTGAGAAGACCAATGGAGACAGCTGCCGTTTCTACTTCTCTTCCGCCTCCTCTTATTCCTCTACCTGAGAGAAACGCTGAGCTGCTGGCGGAAGAGGAGACGGGGAGAGAGGCTCCTATCCAGGCTCAGGAGCTGGACTCCAACCAAAGACTGACAGATCTAACCCAACCTGAGTTGGCAGTTGAGGCTCTCAGTGACGCAGAAAGCAGCCCCACACAAGAAACGCACACCGAAACAGAAATACAAGGACTGACAGAAGAAGAGAGAGAGACTGACATCACAACACATCAGAATAACTGCACAGACCAATGCTCTGCTGCTGCTGCAACCGACACTACAACACGTTAGTTAGTTCGTTACAGTTATCAGTCCTATAATGCCTTATTTGATTTCCATCATAGCAAATTCAAGTTTTTCCTCTTCTAGATGCCTTGCTTGAAATTCCGGGTTCTCCAGTCGACCAATCAGAGGAGCTTGATTCATTGTTCGACTTGGGATTGGACGAACATTCATACAAGGCCCCACCTCCTCTTTCAGATACAGACCTCGCTATTTTTGACCCATGTGCCAAAGAAGGTAATGAATTCACAGTTTAACTCATCGCTTCTACATATAATTGGTTTTCTGCATTCTGTTTTTTTTTTTTTAATGCAAACCTCACTCTCATCACCCAATCTTCCAGATCAACCGTACGGATCACCCAGCCACGCTGAACTCCTGTCTGTTCCTCTAACCGTTCCTGAGGGGACTGACTCTGCTGGAGATGTGAGCTACGTATACCAGGCCAATGAAGAGCTGAATGAGGCCCAAGAAAAAGAGCGAAATGGCGAATACAGTTCAGCAGTACAACGATATAGGACGGCTGTTGATATATTTATGAAAGGAGTGCAAGGTAAGGAGGCTGTTCTTGATGGTAGACTAACAAACGGAAGTGTGTCATGTATATACTGTACACACTGTAAAAGATGTCTGCATGCATGGTGTACCCTGACACTATAAATTACATTTATCATTGTGTATTCAAAAAAGCATACTGAAGGAACTATTGTATCTCACACTGCATGTCATTGACTTAATTTATAGTGTTAATAATTAACTAAAAGTTACAATGTGCAAAAAAAAAAGTACCCATGTTTTGTGGTCGGTAATATTCTTTAACGTTTAGTGTATTCTTTAAAGGAACACCTTTTTTGGAAATAGGCTCATTCTCCAACTCCCCCAGAGTTAATTAGTTGAGTTTTATCCATTCAGCCCCAATCCATTCAGCCCATCTCTGGGTCTAATGATAGCAATTTTAGCATAGCTTAGCATAGATCATTGAATCCTATTAGACCAGTAGCATTGTTAAAAAAATTACGAGTTCAAATGTTTTGCCTATTTACATCTTGACTCCTCTGTAATTCTATTATGTACTAAGATTGGCAAGTTTGGAAAAGTTGTGATTTTCTAGGACAATTTGATAGGCTCCCATTGCTCCCATTCCGGTGTAATAATCAAGGAAGTTTCCTGCTGTAACATGGCCGCAGCAGATGCAGCGATATAGCACAGCGCCTTAAAACAGCAGTCAGAGACAAAAGAAGAGTACTTATTTGAAACAGGAATTTACACACCCTAAACTTTTGAATAGTAGTGTATAATAATCTACACCTGGATGACATTTTACCAATTATTAAAAAATAAACACCCCTCACTACCTTAATGGTTGCAGGCAGATGTGTTGGAAAATAGTATTAGGAGTGAATTATGAGTCCTGTACCCGGTCATAGCTTGTTAGAACAATTTTTATTAACACTGCGGTGTTTCAGTAAATTGCATGACCAAACATTGCTGTTTCAGTTTTCTGTTTCTTTTTGTTTTCCATCTAAATAAAACTGAAAATGAAAAGCTGGCCCCATATGCAGATTATGGATCCTAAATCAGCCAAATGCCAATTTGCTGTGGTCAGGATGACCCTGGCATGATTAAATTATTTGAGAGGAGAGTACCTCTCAACACAAGGACATTAACATGCAATGTTTTTTTTTCCTCAATGCAGGAAATGAGCTCTCTTTGGATGCAATGCAAAATATTTAAATGGCTGGAGGAAACTAAACCTCACAACATCCCTTTTGTTCTGCCCTTTTTCTCTTCTCTTTCTATTACTCATTCTCTCTCACTAGGAGATGTAGATTTGAAGAGGAGAGAAGCAGTGAAGAGGAAGATTGCTGAAATCCTAGAGCATGCAGAGAGACTTCTCTCCATACAGACTCCCACTCAGGACCACAATACATAGAGCAACAGTTTAAAACACACACACACACATATACTTATTAACTCAAGCTTCATCAAACCTGGGACACCCAAGCACACTCCCACATATGTACTCTCATCAACTAAGTTTTGACTAACACACACACACACACACATTTAACAATTCTATCACAGTTTCACTTAAGTGCAACTCACCGGCCACCCACACAGTCAACACACACACACACACACACACACTTGACTCCCACACTTACCTTCCCGCTTACTCAAATAGTTACACTTGTAGAATATGTCCGAAAGCATTATACTCCCTGCACTGTAAGACCACCACAACAGAGTTTTACTTGATTTGACACTATTTTAAATGAATAATCTGATACATTTTCTGAGCCTAAGTAACTGGAAATGTCTTCTTCTTTTTTTTTTTTAATCCAACGGTTGATCTGTTGTGTACATGAAGCTGTTATGTAAATGACTGTTGCCTTTTTAATGAAATCCGTCTGTTTTGTAAATAAGTGATTTCATATATAAATTATGATCAACATGAACATGGCATTTGTGATCTATTTTACTTCCGTAATGTGACATCAGGGTAGAACAGGATGTTCACTGTGCATTCAAAATGCAGAAAGGGACTTGATTCCATCCATTGGGAATTAATTGGATGGTGGGCGTTCCAAACCAGAGTTTGCAGTTGATTGTAAATGGGGTTATTCCACTCCTGAAACAGTGTGCTCCATTTTGGGGAGGCTGTTGTTATTAGCTGTGATGGCTGTCGCGTTTATTACATTAGCTTTAGCTGGCATTAAATTGCGGCATGGGATGTACTCGCCTTCAGGTTATGTTGGCGCGTTTGTCTTTTCATCTAACAGATTTGGAGATTTGGATTTGGCAGGAAATCACTTGCTCACCAATGGATCCTTAGCAGTGAATGGGTGCCGTCGGAATGAGAGTTCAAACTGCTGATAAAACACTGACATTCACAAGAAACAAATCCATCAGAAAGGGTTTTTTTTTTCTTAAAACCGTTACATCTGGCTAAAATACAAGTCTTTTATCCATATGGTCTTTTCTGAATCGGGAGAGAAATATGCACGCTGTTTACAAGCAAAGGCGGTTTCTAAATAAATATGTATTATGGACTGGTTAATGTGACGTTTTTATCAGCCGTTTATCAGCTCCCATTCTGACGGCACCCATTCACCGCAGAGGATCCACTGATGAGCAAGTGTTGTTAAATTTCCTCAAATATGTCAAAACCAAATCATCTACATTTTAAGTCCTTTTTAGATGAATCGTTCGATCTATTCAATGTTTTTGAATTTGGAATGTTAATTTAAATGATGTATATATGCCTTTGGTTATCGGTGAATATTAACCAATAGCCAGCAAGGCCTCAGTAACTAAAAGAAAAGGCGTTTAAAAGACCGACCTGGTGACTTGTGCACATTAGGACCGAGAGTAGGTCAATTTCCCCGTCACGTTTCTTAATCCACCAGCAGATGTCGCTGTTTTGCCTAGACTCGATCAAGACATCAGCGCAGATAAATCCCTATCTCTTAGGGCCATCGTGTTTAAGTGAGTCCTTTCGCACGTTGGCTCTGTTTCTGGAGTGGGGTAAAATGGAAGGAACGAATATAAAGGGCAAAAAGGATTACACGGCAGAAAGAACTGAGGGATGAACAGAGGATGAGCGTGGATCATCTCTATTGTCAGTGGATGGAAAATATCCCTCTCCTTTCCCTCCTACTGTTGTTTTCTCTCTCTTTCTCGCTCTCCCGTCGGGCTTGTGTATTTGCTGTTTTGGCTGCCTGGAGAGAATGTGGAATGGAGAGAGGTTACCGCACCTGTGTGTGTGTGTGTGTGTGTGTGTGTGTGATGAAGAGAGTGACAAAAAGGAAAACGGGGGGAGATGGAGTGTGTTTGGGCATTAGCATGCTGAGAGTGTCAGCTCTCCATGTCCCTCTCTCCCCCTCTCCATCCCTCATTCTATCTCTCACTCACCAATCCCTCTCTCCTCAGTGTCCATGGCAATTATACCATCAAAACACTCCAGCCAAAGAGGATAATTGCAACCTGAGTACTGCGGAGAGACTGAGAGGGAGAGTGAGTGAAATTGTGTGTGCGTGCGAGCGCGTTTTCTCACGTCTGTGGGATCCGTGCGCGGCTGAGAGCGCGAGTCGGTGCATTATATTGTATTCCTGAGGTTCTCCACCGCATTGTGAGAGTCATTCCGGTCAAAGATCAAAGAATATGTTTGCGGTGCTGAGAGGACAAGGACAATCCACTGAAGACATGCACGCACTCGCTGTTTTAATAACGTGCATTACCGCAGTGAGCTCCCCGAAGCTCAAGGTCAGAGGCGTAAACTCAAAGCCGGGCTTCAGTGAAGAGTAGTTTTAGCAGAAAGCTGCTGAAAGAGTCGCTCGACTGGATCCAGCATCCAGTGGCGTTATGGTTAAATTCAGTGCTCGACCGATGAAGCAGGGTGATATGATGCAGATGGAGGACTAGCTCAAAATACTGTTCTTTTACTGTTTTTTTTTATGTGCGCGCTGCGAAAAATGATCAAAAGTTGAAACGGGGTGTTGCATTTAGCTGTTAAATTATATTTTAAACAATACTTTTATGCAGGAAGGACGCATTCAATTGTGACAGTAAACATATGTAACTATGATGTTTTTTTTTGTTTTTTTGTTGAGATATTTAGATATTTTAGATTTGTTTCAAACAAAAGCTGTTATTTTGAAGAACTTTCCAAAAAAACGCTTTCAACATTGATAATAATAATAAGAAAAGTTTCTCGAGCATTAAGTCAGCATTTTAGAATGATTTCTAAAGAATATTATATATATATATATATATATATATATATATATATATATATATATATATATATATATATATATATATATATATATAAAAACACAACAGGAATAATGTATGTGTGTATATATATAAAATAGAAAACGGATATTTTAAATTGTAATAATATTTAAGTTTTTTTTTTTATATATGTTTGCATTTATTTATTTTTGATCAAATAAATGCAGCCTTGGTATATATATATATATATATAAAACACAAAGACATTTCTTTAAAAAACACCTAACGCTCATCTAACAAATATTATTAAGTGAACCTATATACAATGTACGTGTACAATGTATATACTATGCATATATACAAGTTTTGTTACAGCACACTGACAAAAATGGCTTTGAAACAGTCGTCAGGTTGTCAGGCACTGAATTAAATGCCAAATTCATTAACTGAGGCGAACAATTAGCTAAACCTTATTGTTAAGGTCACTAAAGATATTTTAGGAAACAGATCTTGTGATGTGCATAAAGCTTTTCGTAAGCAAAATGACCGCTTTTTGGTCACCCAGCACATTTTCTGTCTGCTAATCTCAAAATATCTCCCACTTAATCAGCCTGGCAGATATATCCATCTATAGATAATATCCTCTTTTTTTTATATATATACTATAAACGCTCTGACATCCTGCTTTTGTGGATTTGTCTTCCCTGGGGTTTTGACGTCTATGTGGTACTAATTCCTGAGAACTGGATTCATTATTCTGTCCCTTCAGATTGAATATCCTCTAGTTCAACTGCAGTTGTCACTCACTGTCTCCCCTCAGTCACCTTGCCCAAGGCTGAATGTGTGAGTGCTCTTTCCTCTCATACACACTTTCCCTCAGAGGCGGCCAATGGGCAAACACTTTGCCTGTCCATCGACCCCCTCAAACGTCTATCTCCACTCCTGCTTTCTCTCTCTCTTTCTCTCTCTCTCTCTCTCCCCGCTGGATACCGCATTTTCATTCCGCGCATATTACCGACTCATAATGCAATATGTTTGATCGTGACTCATTCAAATGAGACATTTTGATATGTCTCCCACAATTTTGAAAGGATCGACATTCGTGTGGCATTTTTAAAACACCGCTCGCAAATGGCTACGTCCCTTTGGTGTATTTCATAGCTCTTTGTTAGAATTGCTCATGCATTTTAATATTGTTTGCTGTCAGTCATTTGGCTTCGGTTCAAAGCGTTCAGTGTGAGTTGCTAATGTAGTTCAAAAGCCTTTCGGCCTGACCTTACGAAAGGTGTGTGTATGTTTCGCGGTGCAAATGGACTGTATTAACGGACAAGGAATTTAGCAAGGAATTTAACACCTGTGTTGCACGCCGCTTTAACAGAGAAATAAATGGAGTCGGAAATGAAACGGACAGGAATGCATTTAGCATTACTTGTCAAAGTATGCAGCCTGTCTGTATTGTATCCGTCCGATATTAGCATATTTTAGAACTTCATTTCGCCGCATTTGTTTACTCGGATCGCTCTGTAGTCGCGAGCACCTTTTATTAATAAGGCTTTGTGTCACATTTCTTGTTTCCATAACAACAGGAGCCAGTGGTTATTGTGAACAGTTTGGTTGGTCGAGGGGTGTTTCAGTGAAGTGGGGGAGAGAGGGAGTGATGGAAACAATGAAAGAGAGAGAAGGGGTGCTATGAAGAGGAGTGGAGGGACCGATAATCAGCTTTCACACATTGAGGGGTGGAGGAGTCTCTGATTATGAAGAGCTCTGATGCTGCTTTTTCATTCCAGCCTTGGCATACAGTCTCATAGGGCACATGTTCGGGGGAATACGTAATCAAAAAAAAGTTAATTCAGTAAAACAAAAAAAACCCAGACCCTTTAGCGCTGAAATATTGTGTGTGTTATTATACATCTCTGCCTATTAGCTACCATTTGTATGCACACTAGAAAATATCCATCCGCTCTCAAATCTCTCAATCAATTCTATCAAAATTGTAATCATAGGTTTCCCACATACTGCAGTCAGTGTTACTATAATATATCGCTTTTGTGCACTGTGGAAAAAAAAATTAACTGTAAAAATCTTTATGGTTATGACAGTAAGTTCCTGTAATATATACAGTGGAAAACTGTAAAACAAGCAGACATTTCACTTTTTAGTTTTACAGTAAAATGCTGTTAACTGTGCAAGTAAATGGAACAAATAAACGTTTAATTTACAGTCAAAAACCAAACTTCCCCGCTTGACACTGCACATTTGAAAGTATTTTGCTTACATAATCTTGTGTTACCCGTTATATTCATTTGGGCTTTATGTTACATCTTCTGCTGTTTAATGAATATTTATTGCATTATTTAAGTGTCACGTGTGTTACCATGATGGTGTTTTGTGTTTGCCTGAATGAATGTTGGTGAATTTACCGGTTTACATCTAAATTTTAATTACAGTTTTATACAGTTTGTTGTTGTCGTTTTGGCCATAGATGTGTTTACAGGTTTATTAACAAGATTATTCTGGCAAACACAGCTGGCAAATGTTTTGTTTTGTAAAAACTACAGAATTTCTTTTTACAGTGTGGTATTAGTTCTAATTGCCATGAAAAAGAAAATGAGAGAAAAAAGACATTTCAAAAAAAAGTAAACGAATGTTTGCACACATTCCTATTAGGGTTCTATAACTATTTAAAACCTCTCTTAAAGCATTCCAGTGGAAACCGAAAAAGAATCCTAAGAGAAGCAGATATGGATAAAGCAATTTATTTTTTTATTAGTAATTTGTTGTAATAATAATTTAAAATTGTGAAAGATCTTCTTTACGTTTCTTGTGACATAAACTTCTGTTCAGAGGTGCGCCTTGGTAAGATGTATTAATGTTTTTAAAAAGGTAAATTTATTTAAAGGTAATTTATTCTTGCAATGCAAAACTCATTCTAATATGCATTCTAATTATTATTATTATTATCAACGTTGAAAACGGTTGTTCTGCTTAATATTTGTAGGGAGACTGAATTTCTTTTCAGATGGGATTCTCTGATTAATAAAAAATGTCTAGCTATATATAGCTAAATCTTTCACTTCTGATCAGTGTAATGGATCGTTGTAGAACAAAAGTATTAATTTCTTTTAAGAAATAAAATCAAATCTTACTGTCCCCATATTTTTGGGCATTAGTGTGATGCAGGGCATTTTATCGTATATGTGAACAATGTTCTGTGTTAAACTATAGACTATGCACCAAAAAGAGGGGGGAGGGGGGGGTCTCTTCTTTTAGAATCACTTTCAATCATAATTCCATTTGGATTTATGCCATTAAATAAAACCAAAAGCTTCTTAAATTGCTTGAATGAGATCCTATAGCAGTAATCAGCCATTAGTTAAAAATATAAGTAATTTTGTCAGAAAAAGGTCACCATGGTATACTCACCATATATGTGCATCAGATTATTTTAGTAAATCGGGTCGTTTTTGATTGGTGCAGGCTCCTAACCAAGTAGTTGCCCCACGTGGAGAGTGTGTGAGAGAGTTAAAGAGAGAGAGGAACAGTAAACCGTGTTTGCGTTTTGTGTGTGTGTGTGCGTGCGTGCGTGCGCGCTCGCGCAAGAGGGCAGCGGACATCCCTCCCTCGCGACTCCACGCCTACTGGCTGATCACCACGCGATAGAGTGCGCGAGGATGAGAGATGGACAGCGAGAGACAGGAGCGACAGCAATAACAGGAAACTCGGTGGCGCTTTTAACGCTGATGCTGCCGGTGACCAGCGGACACCTCGACGAGACCGAAACATAACGCGACGGGACAGCGACCGACCGGGGGATGCTTTCTGACTGACCGTTGTGTAAGTTTTTTGGGTTTTTTTCCTGTTCCTTTTTACCTTTTGGGGCATGTGCGTATTTGTTTGTCCTTGTCAAACGCGCCTCATCTGTTTATCTGTTAATGAATCTGCGACACGGGCGAGCAGAGTTTACAAATGTCCGCTCTGCGCCGGTATTCAGGCAGGAGCGATAGATCCGTCTTCACAGCAAGAAGAAAACTTTGATGTGAACTCTGCGACGTTATTTGCGGCGAGTTGGTTTCAGTAATTAACGCAAATCAGTTTCTATAATTTATCCGTGAGGGTGTTGTCCCTCCATCTGTTACATTTTTTTTTCACGGCAGTTAAACGGCTTTATATTCCAGCAGTAATCTGATGACATCTGTGGCATTTTTGCCAATGAGGAAAAGGCATAAACGTCAGTTTAGGAGAGTAATTTCTATTAATCTGATTTTAGGATAGACTGGGATTTTAGCAGCTTTTATTCTCTATCTATCTATCTATCTATATATCTATCTATCTATCTATCTATCTATCTATCTATCTATCTTCCTGTCTACCTATATGTCTATAAACAAAACTCTATTTAGTACTGAAATTTATGAATTAAGTTAAAATGCAAATTTAGAGCTTCGGGACTATAGTAATCTCATTAAAATATTTACTGTCTCACCATGCATGTATTTGTGTTGTGCTGAGTATATGTGTGTGGGAGAGAGAGAGAGAGAGAAAGAGAAAGAGAGAAAGAAGGATGAGAGCAATAGAGTCAACAGTCTGAACAAACACAGGGTACAGCTGTCAGCGGATAGATAACGCACACATGCAGAGAGAAAAAAAAAACGAGCCGATGATGATGCTGATAACAATGAGAGGATTATGAGCAATTTTTAAAGCCGTCCAAATAGCTGCATATTTTCGTCTACGATTATGCATTTGTTACTCTCTTTAAAGATCCTGAAATCAGATCAGAACGGAAAAGGGGGCTATGGATTCCCCTTCGGATCGATTTCATCAGCAGCCTTCCCAGATGTGTCCCTTCGAACTGTATCGCAGCCTGCCAGATTCCAACCCCTCAAGCCACCGATTTTCCCCCGGCAGCCTGTCTTCCCACCCGCTCTTCTCCCCTCTCATGCACCCCAGCAGCGCATCCCAAAGGTGGGGTAGTTTCCGACAGCGCCAGGGCTTGTTCCCTGGGCTTCTGGTAGATGATGATGTAAGTGAAGAGGATGTGTTTGGGAAGAGAGAGTTTGCCATTGGGGTATCGTCACAGCGCTGTCCTGGAGAGCGGGGACAAGGTTCGGCTCCCGAGCCTGGCGACTGGGGGCAGGATTTTGCCAGAGTTAAGAGACTCAGGATGGACTCGGCAGCTAGAAGTGAAGAAGACACGAGGAGAGAGGGGAAGAGGGGGAGGAAGAGTACAGCTTCGGCTAGAATGGACGAGAGGAAGGCAGCGGAACAAGGGAACAGGAGGGAAAGCAGGGAAGGTAGGAAGCGGCAGCGGCAAGAACTGAAGCTCCAGCTCGAGGAAACCAGAGGGAAACTTCTGGAGCTCCAACGCAAGGTGTGGAAAGTATACGGAGGGCAGGCGGATGATGAGAAAGGAGGAGAGGAAGAACAAGAGAACGGGGCGATTAATCTCGATGAGGTTGCGGAGATGTTTTCCGACAGTGATGATCCGCTCGCTGGCAGCGGATTTTCTCCTCCGCGCTGTTCGTCTAAGAAACCCGCTGAAACCAACGGGAATGCTGGGATGTTTCCAGAGACCTCCGTGGACCTGGATTTGGAGTTAAATGGCGATCAGGTGTGGCTGGGATGCAGCCTGGTCAGAGGTGAGTGGGAGAGCGTGGAAGGAGGGCAGAAGTTTGCACAAGCTCTAAAACAAGAGCTGGCAAACGTTGTGGCTCAAGTTATCGACAGGGTCGTCCGCCTCTATGCCGAAACTGACCCCTCGGCAGTCGCATCCACCGCCGTTTCCCAAGAAACCGGCATGACGTTAGATCTAAAGCCAGACCGGAGGCCGAGAACTCACGCAGCAGAGCAGGTGGAAGCGTTGCCACTTGTCACAAAGAGTCCTCAAGACAAGAGGGCCCCTATTGCTCAGAGTGTACACAAGGACCTCCTCCTCCCTCAAGCCAATCCCAGCCTCGCTCCGCTACCCCAGCCTCCTCTCCCGGCTCTTTTACCCCCAAGGAGCAAAGAGCACTTCCTGCCCTCCTATCCCCCAGACAACGCCGTTCCCCTGCCCCTTCTTCACTACACCATGCAGAATCTCTTTACCCGCTCCCTCTCCAGTTTGCCTCTTCATAAGGACTGCCTGTCTGAGTCTTTCATGGACTTCCGTTCGCACAACTCTGCGTTCCCACCCCTCCCGTTGCTGGGCCAGTTAGACCCCTCTCAGTCGGATAGAGCCAGGGAAGGAGGGATGAGAGGAGGTGGAGCAGGGGTGGTGGATGGAGGAGATGCAGGGCTCTATCTTGCTGCTGGGTCAATATCCTTTTATAAAAGCTGTGAAAATAAATGCACATGTATACGTTTATATATACGCTACTGTGCTGATGTTTAGGGTCACTAAGATCTTTTTTTTAAAGAATTGAATAGTTTTATTCAACAAGGATGTTTTAAAATGACAATGAAGGCGTTTGTAATGTCACTCATTATTTTGAATAAATGCTGTTCTTGTGAACTTTCTATTGATCAAGGAATCCAGAAGAAAAACAGTTAATGGTTTTTAAATTAAAAAAATTACTTAAAAAAATATCGTAGTCCCCTATCATTTGAATGCATGCAGTATTTGTTTATTTGTAACAAACATTCCTTAACCATCTACACTCTCAGGAAGGTCTCTCTCCGTGCCACCTGAAGAAAGCCAAACTCATGTTCTTCTATACACGCTACCCCAGCTCCAGCACACTCAAGACATATTTCCCTGATGTCAAAGTGAGCATCATTCATATCCTGGACTCAAAATAGTATAGCTGTGTGTGCACAACCTGCACAAATTATATGGGCTAATGACTTATTGAATGAATTTACGCTGACCTATATACAGCAGTGTGGCATGGTTTCCTTTTGAAATGCTTTGGCTCAATTAGAACAGTCAGAAAATGTTCCTGCGTTTATAATAAATAAATATCTATGGATTTTTTATTGAAATTATATGTATTATATTAAAGCACTATTGGTGGCTTTGTACTTTAATCATTACACAGCGTGTTAAAAACATTAAAACACTGAAAATGTGCTTGCTTGCAATCATTATAAACCATCTTTTCAAATGCCGCTGGAATTAATTTGGCTTTTCTGTTTTTCTCTACACAGTTCAATCGCTGTGTCACTTCCCAGCTGATTAAGTGGTTCAGTAACTTCCGGGAGTTCTTCTATATCCAGATGGAGCGCTTTGCCCGTCAGGCAGCCAGAGAGGGGCTTGCATCTGCCAGGGAAAGAGCACTCCGCCTGGGCAGGGACACTGAGCTCTACCGCATTCTCAACATGCACTACAATAAGAGCAATGATTACCAGGTCAGTGCGTGCATGTGTGTAAATGGTCGAGTGGTGCATGTAACCGTTCAATTATGTGTATAAACATCATGTGCGTTTTCTAGGTTCCAGAGAGGTTTGTGGAGGTATCTGAGGTGGCCCTGAGGGAGTTTTTCTCTGCCATACAGAGTGGTCGGGATACTGATCCGTGCTGGAAGAAGGCCATCTACAAGATCATCTGTAAATTAGATAGCCCGGTGCCTGACAGCTTCCGTCTGCCGGGTTGCCCCACGGACTCTTACCGGATGGGTTAAATAGAGTTTAGTCACACACGCACAGTCATGCACAGCCTCATAAAAACACTGTGCATAGATTGATATCATGTGTGTGCACAGACCAGTTAACAATTTGAATTAATGGCAGAGAACTAAGAAAATACTAAACTGTGCTGTATAGATTGAGAACACTAAATAAGTGGTTTATTATCATCATCATGATGAAGCATTACTTGTTTAAACATTATCTGACTGATAATTCTACATTAGTTCAGCATTACTCCAGTAGGCACTTAAAAGCGTTCTGATTAAATGGAAAAAATGTTCTCATTTTATTTGCTGTCACATTAATGCTTATTAATTTATCTGAAAATGCAGGCCTGGATGGCTTATGATTTTTTTTTTATATATATATATTACTTGTTACTTGTCATATAATGTTGCGAGTTTCTGTGAACCTGTGGTGTTGTGTAATAAAATAAGTCAAACACTCCTTTCAGTAAGTCAATGCTACAATGCATATTGTAAAATGCATATGCAGCCTTACATGATATATTGTCTGGGTATGCTAAAAACAACATGAACATTTCATATGCTCTACTGGCCCTTGCCCTCAAACCATTAAACTGTGACAGTTACCCTGAAGCTAAGCCCAAACACCTGACAGCAGTGGAATGAACATCTACTGCAGTCAATGCTAAATTTGCACTATTTTACATTTAAGATAGATTAACTAATTATTAGAAGAGCAAGGGCTTTTTTAGAGTGTGAAGTGATCTTGGGAAACTAAAATAGTGATTTACAAGTGATAAGGTCTTGATTAGTTAATGTAGTTATACACTAAAATCTAGTTAGAAGTAGGTAAACAATACAACTATTATGCGTTTAATAAAATAAGGTGGTATGGTCATAACTGGCCTTTTTTGATGTTATACTTGAGAGAAATGCAAGGGAATGTGTTCGTGTTCGATCACATGATTGTCGTTAACCCCGACTGTGTGTGTCTGCGCGTGGCCGCGGCTGGTTAAACACAGTGTGGAGATATAATGGCGCTGCCGAGGCCTCTGCTGCTGGAGCTGCTGTTATACGCCAGCTGTTTTATCTGCGGGATCATCACAGCTGCCTCAGTTACGATCTCACAGGTATTTGCATTTCGGGTTTTTTTTGTTACGTAGAAAACTGTAACAGACTTCGCCTCGGTCTTACGCGGGCATTGCGCTCGTGCGCACAAGGCACGCTTCAAAAGTTAATAACGCTTTATAAATGTTTTTTTTGCAGGGAATGCGTTTCGGCGTTTTCCTCTACAACATCGATATGTTTAATCGTAACTTTCTCTGGAGGTGTTTTGCGCTCGCACTGACACGAGTTGCCTTCAGAATCGTCGGAGTCATGTGACCGAAAAAAGTTAGACTAGGAGTTTTTTTTTTTTTTTTTTTTTTTTTTTTTTTTTTTTTTTACATTTTTAAAGCGTCGCTTGTATTTACACAAGCTGTAGAAGAGCTAATACATTTTAAAAGTAAAACCCGGAAGTGAAGAGAAACTGAAAGCGTGACAGGAGAAGCTTCCACTTCTCTCACTCTCTTCACTTTTTTTTCCTGTCATGTGACCAACTGAGAACCTGCACTCAAGAGTAATTGGTTTATTAAAGTCAGATGAGTGCTTGAAGGCGCCTCAGTCAGGTTTTATACTTTTACTTTATCCTTTATTCTAGGAAAAGAATAAAGGAGTGGGGAAAAATAACAGCGACATATACTGTCCAACAAAAATGCTGGTCTTTATGTAGTACTGCCTGATTTTTAAGTTATTCTTTTTCAACCGCTTACACAAAATCTCAAACAATTTCTTATACCTGACACAAACACGCATTTCTCTGCACAATATGCAAAAGTCTAACAGGAATTAATGTTTGCTTTTGAGATGTGTTTGTGATATTCTGAATGCATGCTTCATTTTGCAAGAGATGCGAGGCATTTTTTTTGTGTGCAGTTCTTGGATTTGTGTGTAAACCAAAAAAAATCCCCCCAGTATTAAAGCACCCTTAAAGTATCTAGTTTGAAACACACATTTATATTCCACTCCTTCATTGTGATTTTGGTATTGACTTATTTGACTTTTGACTGAGGTGTTAAACATTCAATTAACCATCTGTATTCAAAAACTAAAACTATCATAATTTGAGAATTTATTAAGTTGATATTTGGCGCATTATTCCTAGCATAATGTGAAGTAGTCTCATTACCCTTTCTAGCCTTTCTTGTGAGTTTTTTTTAAACAAATTGTGTACTAAAAAAAGAAAAAAACTCAAGAATTAATAAAAAAAAAAAAATTCTATTCTTTGTTGTACCTTATTCCTGAGAAGTGTTTACTTTTGGTCATAAGATGCGTTTTTATGACAGAGTTTTATCTTTTGTTTTACTCAAACAGGGCAGTTTTGATGGGAAGTGCATGCTGTATGGTTTAGTGCATCTGAACTCCTCATCCATCGACGTGGTTTCATCCAGTTCTCCTTCTCTTTGTTACTTTGTGTCAGCCATCTCGGTGTGTGTGGCCATCTTCTGTTTTTCACTCACTCTCTACTGGACCTACATGGCATTTGTTGACGGAGAGGTGAAAAGGTACGTCCAGGAATTCAGTAAATCGTGTGCTAGTGAGTTTGGTTTAGAAATGAAAACAGAGGTTACCTCCGTTTCTGTTTCCTGTTTTGCCATGCTCTGGTATGAATGGATTGCAGGAGGAGCTGTGAACGGACATGATGCTCAAAGTTCGTAGTATTTAGATATGTGACACTGGGGTCAGTAAGATTTTTTTTTGTAACTTTGCGTTAAACTGATCGAAAGCGATGTCAATTACTCAAATAATGTTAAAAAAATAAAAAAAAATAAAAAATCAGATTAATAAAAAATAAGAAAATTAAGCAGATTTTTTTAAACACCAAATCAGCATTATAAAATGTATGTAGGAAATCAAAATATAAAATATGTCATAGGTGTCAATTTATACGTCATCTGGACATTTATAGATTTCAATATCTGGAATCTGAGGGCACAAAAAAAGATCACCTTTAAAGCGGTCTAAATGAAGTCTTTAGCAATGCAAATTACTAATAAAAAAAATCAAGTTTTAATATATTTAAGAAAGATTAGGATTATTACTAATGATTTTTTTTTTTTTTTTGACCTATTGCTACAAATATACCCCAGTGACTTAAGACATATTAACATATATTAAAAAAGAAAACGCATCTTTAAAATTGTAATAATATTTCAAATTAATATTACTGTTTTTACTGTAGTTTAGTCAAATAAATGCAGCCTTTTTGTGACCCCAAATAATTAATTGGTAGTGTATTTATGTCAATAATAACATGCTGTTAATACATTTATAATCTAAACAAAATGATAAAAATCCCCTCAATGGGCCATTATTAATTGTAAGGGAAAAGCTATTTTCAAATGTATTAAGTGATGGTACAGCAGTCTGTAAACAGATGTAAACAGATGAAGATAATTAGCAACAATATATATTTATATATTTTTCTAAAGTGTAATGCAAATATTGTGCAATGTTGTCTGCTCTCAGAGAGAAATTGTGGATGAATGTTACTCTTGGCTTTTCTGGAGTCTTCCTCTTCTTCCTCTTGGTGACGGGATGCATCCTGAAAATCGGCCGAGACACACTGTGTGACTCAGTGATTCGCGAAGTGAAAAATATAACCAAGTGAGTGTGAGCGAGAGACCTCCGTAATAGCTTTTGATCATTGCAGGCAGACAGTACTTACCAGGATAACAACCGTAAATGACTTGTAGGTTTTGTGCATTTGCAGGTGTGAAGAAGCACAAAATAAGATTTGGAAGAGCCCTATAAATGGGAGTCAGTTCTTCTCCAGACTACACAGCGCGGAGGTACTGTGCCTACAAATCTTGATCATAAACGCATTGAGATACTGTAATAGCATTTCATATATATATTTTCTTGTTTTTTGTTTTTTCTTGTTTAGTTTAAAATTCTGTAAAAAAATGTAGTTTTAGTTTGATGTTTTTATTAGCTATATTTTTTTGTAAAATGTCACACTTTACACATTTTAAATAGTTTTTTTAATGTAATTATATTTCAGTTACTTTAGTACAACAAATTAATCTGAATTAAAATGAGAATTTTTGTTTTAGAAACAACATAAATATAAAAATATAAATTTGATACATGGCAAATTAAAAATAAGATTTTACTATATCATGAAGTGAGTTAGTTTTATTTTTAATATTATTGTATTATTTATAATTTAAGTTGTACTATTATAATTATATATTATTATAATTAATTATGCAATGTTTGTAATTACAGTGGCCTACAAAATATTAATATCTATTTATTTGTTTTTATTATTTATTTATTATTTTATTCTTTACATTTTTTTTTTTTTAAATGAAACCTGATTTTTTTTTTTTTTTTTTTATCATGAAATAATTTATTAACTTTCTTTGCCTTTAATAACAAAGAAAATGTAATTATTTATTTATCATATTTAAGAAACTCCCTCTCTCTTTATCTCTCAGACGGCAGTATGGGTGAATTTCTTCCTTTGGTTGATCATAGCAGTGCTGATCCTGATCCAGCGTAACAAAGGGTCAGAAATTCGGTCAGAAGGAGAGGACCCGTCAGCGACCCCTTCTGAAACGGAGCCCTTTTTCAACCGCCCAGGACGTTCTTAGTGAACAGAGACACAGCTAATCTATGTCTCTCCACACTAAAGCAGTCTATGTGCCGCTTGAACACACACACACTCACACGTACATACGCTCGCGTTGACAATCACGCTGCTGGCTAGCAGTTGGCTAGCTGAGCCGAGAGGATTTTGGCAGCTGCAGTATACGGTCTTGATTTTGTTCACTAGCATTGCCAAGGGTTAGTTGCCATGGTTACTGATCTGTGGCTGGCAGCACAGACCTGGCAGGTGATAGTGTGCGGTTGCCAGATTGGTGGTGTGACCTGAACTGATTGAGACACAGCTTTATGTAAAGAGATCAAATCTGACAACATTGTCGGTGTTTTCATAAGCTGCAAAACGTTATCGAAAAATTTGAATAAACCTTGAAGAGGTCACACTCAACCCTTCAGAAAAGGCTATAAAATATTTTTACACAATGGCTCTCTGGCTTAAACATTTCATGAGTACATATGTTAATTCAAAGACTTTTATAGGGTAACCATTACGTTTAACTTGACTGACCTGGAGTCAAACCAAGTTAACCACTGTACTGTAACTTTTAACTTAAGCCTGCTCTTTGTTAATGTACAACATTTTCGCCCTCTGCTGTCTGTTTTTATGAATTACTCCATAAATTCCCATTAGACTGTGCACGTGATGTGTGCCTATTTTGTGGGCCAGGAATCTCCCATAAGTGTTTTTTCCCCCCCAATTTCACATTTCTCCTACTCCTAGTCCTTGGCGTCCTTAACATGAGCAAAACTGCTTGAGAGTGTCTTTCTGAGAGTGTTTGGCTATTAATCTTGTGCCCAGTAGAGATGTCATTTTTTAATGGCTTTTTCCTGCACACAGCCACGGGAGGTAGCAGAGTGTGTGTGTTGGGGATGACAGGGACATAAATCCATAATTTGGCCTGTGATGGTATCCGCTTTCCATAGGCGAAGAGCCAAACCCGAGGTGCTGCCCACAGCACTAAAGTCCTCAGAAACGCAGTGTCCTTCCGCCCATTCCAGCAACACAGTGTCCAGGTCCAGTGTCCACGAAACGCTCTATCATCGAATCACTTCACCTCCTCTTTTGGTGCAACTTTTTGTACATTTTCAATTAACTTGCTACTATCGTTTTAGAACTGCTGGTTATGGATTATGCACTGATGTGTTTTATGAATACTAAATCTGTTGTATAACCACCTATGTCAAGAGTTTATGGGCGTGTGAACATTTCGAAATAAATTGGTCCGCCAATGGCTTATGGTCTCAATGTTTATATATTAAAAGGTGCATGATGACTTCTTTGATGTTTTTATTTTAAAGATTTAATATAATGGCAACCCATTTCTGAACAGTTTGGCGAGATGATGTAGTTTGTTTCAACACGTTTATAGAGAAATTTAGAATCGCGTCACTTGCTCACCAATGGGTGCCATCAAATTAAGATGAAAAAAGCTGATAAAAACACTTAGTAATCCAGTTCATCAATTATATAGGCACTATGTTTGCATGAAACATCTTACAGAGAGTAGATTGTAATTTTGAAGTGATATTTTCCCTTTTATATACACTATTAAATAGTGCAGAAAAGCTTGTACACTTATTAGAGGACTGCATTGTTTGCTCTCAGTAAAACTTTATTTGTATACTTAAATTATATAAATAACACAGTACTCTCTTTCTCACACTTAGCTTTCTTGAGATTCTAATCTGTATGTCCATTTAGACTGTACTCTTTCTTCAAAGCTGCTTGCTAAGTTTCCGGGTCTGTCTCTCTCGGGCCTCGTAGGCGTGTTTTGTGTCTAGAAGCTCATCTAGTGTCCGTCGGAGGCGGGCCATGTCCAGCTGCGTGGCCTCACACTGTTCCCTCAGGCTCTGGGTCTCCTCGTGCAGCTCCACAGCAGCCGCAGCCAGCTCCGCGCTGCGTTCCTTGCACTGCGTTTGTATTCGGACAGCATCCGCCAGCATGGACTCCACACTGGACACCACCGAGTCGGTCTGGGCCTTTACTATCTCAGTCATCGTCTGGCAGAGAGAAAGAGGAGTGGGTAAAAACTGAAAGTCAAATGAGGAAGCTTAAAATTTTGACTTTTGAAAGATGCATCTTATGCGGCTCAAGATTGGATTTATTTGAGCAAGTTTCTGATGCTGATATTTTGAAGAATGTGAATAAACGGTTGGTGTAGGTGTAGACATTAATAAAAGACAACCTGATGGGCAGAACAATTAATTTTTTGTTGGTTTCTGGCTATAGCTGCATCCCTTCTAGCCACAACCATAAACAAATAGTTACTGTATTTACATTTGTGTGAGTATAGGTTTAGGGTTGGGGTAGATGAAGATGTTAATAACTTAAAACTTCCATAGTACTGAAAAAAAAAAAGCATGCTATGGAGGTCAATGGGTACCAGTGCTGGGTAAGTTGCTTTCAAAAAGTAGGCTAATTAATTATGATTACTAATGCCTATTCTATTTAAATGACTAATAACTCTGTCTGAAAAGCAATTTAAGTAACTCTATAATTTAATTATTCAAATCGCTAATTAGGCTACATCTTCAAATCCCTATAAACCTTCAAGCGTATACAATAAAAATTGTACTCTTGCGTCTTATACTCTTTCATTTTGAGTCAAAGACATTGGGTACCACGAACGGTGTGGTCACCGACAGTCTTCAAACAGCTTTTGCACGTTTGTGCGTTTAACAGAAGAAGCTCGTTCAGGTTTGGGACACTGTGAGGGCGACACAATGTTTTGGGTGCACTGTCCCTTTAAGACGACAAACCTTTGGTATGACTAAAAGTATGCCTGTCAATATATGCAGGTGTATTGAAAACTCGTGGTAAAACATATGTTGACCAAAAAGAAAGTGTGGTTGTTTCTTATAAATGCAGCACCCGACAGGAACTCACGAGCTCAGTCCTAAAGTATGGGTGATTTATATAGCGCTCTCCAAGGACTGTCATTAAATGCATACTAGCAGACACGAGTCGGGCATTTGCACTCGGTCAAAGTGAACGCGTCAATCATCAGTCGCGACGCCTCATTATACGGTAGGGGCACTCGGTTTGATCCGCCGGGCTTCAAGCGGTATCAAGCGGCTTACAGAGGCTTACCGAGGCTCTCTCACATCAGTCACATTTTACTGATTGCGAACATTAGCTCACGTTAAAACACGAGAGCGTATAAAAACAGCAGCAGATAAAGCCGTGACAACTTCAATGACTTTATTCAAAAAAAGGTATGGTGAGCGTTTTGTATGCAGTTCTCGTCTTTGACTTACTCAGCATCCAAAACAAACGTACATTTGAACGCAGACAACGCACATCACTTTTCACGTTAATCGGTGAAGATGCCGGACTTACCAGACTCTTGCTTCGGTGTCGGTCATGCGGTTTTTCTGCTTGCTGTCTCTGAGCGATTCAGCCTGACTGCATGAGTTAAATCCGCGATTTTCTCTTAACGAGTGGCTTAACTCTTCTTCACCTCAAATTAAATACGACAGGATTAAGAGAGACAGGGACAGGCTGAGAGGGCATTTTCATAACATGGCCCTGTTTGCAATTTGTACACCTTCGGCGTGTGAATAAAAATATACTATACTGACTAAAAGAGAAAGGCTCTTAAAAGGGAGTAAATTAAATTTAATCCCGAGCTATTAGGTAAATGTAATGCCATCAGTATCCGCAAGGCGGCGTAACACGACCTCTGTGATTCTCCGCGGAGCAAAAGTGGGCGTTTCTCAATTTCTGGGTGTTTTCAAACCGCTGGGTGTTTCTCAATCTTGCAATCAAAATGATCGTCCTGACCTAACAGTACCCCTAAACCTACCCTCAGTAGGATGTCAGCCAAACAGGTACATGTTGTAAAAACGCTGATTTGGTAACGCCCATTACGCTGGTAA
Source organism: Puntigrus tetrazona (assembly GCF_018831695.1). NCBI lineage: Eukaryota > Metazoa > Chordata > Actinopteri > Cypriniformes > Cyprinidae > Puntigrus > Puntigrus tetrazona. The sequence continues at coordinate 13,071,355 of NC_056705.1, read as the reverse complement.
TAGGTCTCTTTCTGGCAAGTTAATGGAAGCATTAAGATAATTTTGATTGCACGATCGACAAACACCCAGGAGTTTAAAAACGCCCAGACATTGAGATATACGCCCCAGTCTCTCCCCCTAACCTAACTCTACCTCACTATGATGTCAGCAAGCCAGGTAACATGGTGTAAAATAGCCCTGATTTGGTAACGCCCATGCTGGTAATAGGTCTCTGCGGGCAGGGTAATGGACACATTAAGATCCCCCTGACCTAACCCATTCATTAATTTTGATTGCATGATTCACAAACGCCCAGAAATTGAGAAACGCCCGCTTTTGCTCTCGAGAGACCCCAGTCTCTCCCCCTGACCTAACTCTACCCCTAAACCTACCTCACTATGGCATCAGCCAATCAGGTAACATGGTGTAAAACCACCCTGATTTGCTAACGCCCATTACCTTCTTGCGCAGAGACCTATTAAAGCTGTGATTGGTTAATCAATGGCATGGATCCGTTTTTTACTACTGCTGTTGCTCCAGGTGTGTTGACCTCCACAAACTTTAACACTCTCTTCATTAAGTAGTGCTGGCCCCAATGGGGACTTAGACTTAAAAACATTAAACTTAATCAGTGACATAAGGTAGCATCTCTTCAAACAAGGTCTGACAAATTGTGGGAAGCACCACAATGGGAAAATCAGACGCATTTTGACTTTGCAGCCTTCCAGTCGCAGTGCCATGTTTTTCATTTTGATCAGACATTCAAAACACAAATTATTAAATAAGCAGTCAGTCAAGTTTACAAAACGATAACGAGACACTAAATTGATAATGTCAGAGCACAAATAAGATTTTAAATCAAGCTGTTTATTATGTACCATCAGTATTACGTTTATCAAGATCATCAGCTGTGACAATCCTTATTTTCAGCCTGCCCTCCAACACACACACACACACACACACACACACACACACACAATCTCTTACATACCTCCTTTCATAAATCCAAGACAATTCACTGTAAGACATAGTTCAGGTAAACCTGTTTGAGGCATAACAGCAATATTTTGCTTGCGAACAAACTCGTAATTTTGGGAGGGACAAATGTAAAGCTCCTGTTTATTTAAACAGCACAAATGAAACATTCTGTATCCTGCGAACGTCTCAGCGAATTTAGCTACATCTGAAATGTCTTTGTCACAAAAAGTATTGCTTTTTGATTTTAATGCTACCATTAAATGTTAAAGGGAGTTTTTATGTCAGTTTCAAAAGGGCAGACGAAAAAAAACAATGAATAAACACGCTCGCCAAACATACAGTGTATTTCAAGACTGCCTTAACCTTCTGCAACTTAAAAAAAAAAAAAAAACACTTTCATAATCCATCTAAACTCCAGAAAACAGTTGTGCATCCAATTGAACAATTCCGATTTCTATAAATTCAAGTATTCCGGGAATCCAAGTTTCCACCATCTGGGTATCAACAAGAGGCGAATGGATGAAACACACTGCACTGTCAAACACAGATGACATACTTTACATTCTCATTGTGATTTAAACAGACACCACATCACTGTTAGATCGACATTCACATTGTGACAGAACATTTTGACAATATTGCAAAAACATCGTCTTTTTCTTAATCAAAGGTGTTTTAAATTATTTGCAGTACAGTTGCAACATCTACGTGACCTGCTAAAGGATAAATGAGAAAGCATGTCTGCATGCTGTAGGCTTATGATAGGACTAAGCGTGTGCGTTTCTGCTTCCAGTGTGTATTTGCAGATTATATTTGAAGCTTGACAGCATAACACAAGTAGGAAGATTTGCGTTGCATTTTCCAATTATTAAACATTCACATGTGTATGCTGCAATGAACTCACTACTAAGATGTCTCACGAGGATCCACAGTTACCAGGAGATAGATGTATCTTGGCACACTAAGCAGTCTCATCTACGACTGGCCTATTTATTCACATGACGCTTCAGCCAATCAAAGACGAGCACAGAGGCTACGATGGAGGGCAACATGCTGTACCATTATTTATGTCTGTGAGGTGCTCTTCTGTGTCAAGCTCTTCATGAGGCAAATTGGTGATATGATGTACAAATAAACAATTATCGACTAACAATAAATATAAAATACATACAGTGAACAAAACGTGATTACAGCACCTCACAACAGCAAGATTTAGTGCTGTAGTTTCAGCTGAGGAAACATCTCCACAAACTTTTACTAGTTTTGTGATAAGCGAACCGAAAACGTGTTACTGGGACTTGCAAGCCTGCAGAAAGAAAAGACTCTCAATGAAGCTGCAAGAAAATGGCTTAATGGTTATATTCCTCACAATAATAATGGAATACGTTAGTTCTGTCAAAGATCTGTTTCGTAAGAACAGGAGATGCAGTGAGAGTAATAATAAGAAAAAAACAATTAAACAAATAGTTACAACGAAAGGTCACAAGAAGCTGAATCCCGACATTTTGTGCAAGTTAATGAAGTTCCTCTTTTTTCTTCTTTAAGTAAAGCAAAACTTTTTGATTTTTTGACTTGTGGGACACAGCTATATGTTGGCTATGTGTATAGATTAATAACATTCCATGATGAACTGAATTGTTCTGTTCTCTTCATGATCTTTGGAAGACTTTCCAATAGTCTTTTGTCTTTTAACAGCATGTCTTTTGTTCCATGAACGGAGGTGCAGTTTATTGAAGGTTCTTCTTCTGTTGTGCATCCCCTTACATTTTTACAAACACACTCTGTTTCTTTATTGCATAGATAAGTTTATATTAATGTCAATCAATGTTTGGTCAATTTATGCATCAGTCTTAAACTGAACCAACTGACCATTCTCTAAGTGCTGCCTTAAAAAACATTGACCAATCCCACTTAGCAACTGTTGCCATTCATTGTTTTCTGAGACAAGCTTTTTTCCTCCAGTGGATCTGAGAGATTGGATCTTTTAAATGCAATTTAACAAATATTATGGTAAGACATTGCTGCCAGGTCCATAGAGTTACAAGCTTCATTTGTATTTTTTTCTGTTCTTTTACACCAAATGCGTATCAATCTTTTTTTAAAAAAATGGTGTATTTTCGTTTTTTTTCATCGATTTTCACTTAAATATTTTATAAAACTATTTTATTATATGCATGCATTACAATGTAAAAATGCACTGGGTATGTATATCCCAAATTCATTCCTATGGTATATTTTCTGAAGTTTGTCCGAGTTAGCAACAGTGACTAAGGGGAGTGGAGCTCAATTCACAACTGACTTCCATCACATTCTATTTGGCCACGACTTTCCTAATCATCTATTTTTTCCCTGCTACCTCAAAGCTTTTTGATGGGGGCTCTTCAGGAAATGTCCTCACCTGAATGACAACTCTCCTCTCCATGCACAATCAACACAGGGAAGAAAAAGGCATCCTGATAAGTAGGAGGTCTGTCTCCTTCCCTTGCTTCCTCCTCTTCTGCATCCTCCTGTTGCTCTCTTTCCTCCCCGTCTCTCTCTTCGCCGCCTTCTTCTCTTTCCACCGCATTTGGCACCTCCTCATCCTCATCTCCCTCTCCCCCCAGCACTCTTCTGCTCTCTTCATCTTGTCTAGCTCCCAAACCTAAGAAACCACCTCCCCCACTCGCCTCTTCTCCTCTTGTTGCAAGTCCTCCACCTACACTTCGGGAGTGGAAGAGGGACGACGGCCGAGGAGCCTGGAGCCTCCCCAATGAGAAGCCGCTCCTGCTCAAAACCAGCCGCCCCGGGCCTCCAGGGCCACCTCCTGATCCACTTGCTCTCATCCCAGCCATGGTTCCACTCAGCAGGGCTGCAGTTGGGCCTCTCAGCCGGGACGGCAAGGAAGCACTGCTTGTAGTGCGTCGGCATCGAGGACAGTTCTGGAGCAAGTATGCCGAAGCGAAGGCCACTGGAAGAGTCGGGCCACCTGTTGTTGAGTTAGTCCCCTGCCCGGCTGGAGGAGTGTTGGTACCTTGGTTACCCCCCGAACCAGGATCCATCAGCAGGGCCTCAGAGTAGCTAGGCACCATTTGCTGGTTGCAGCGAATGTGCCACTCCAGCTCCGTCATGTCTACAGTATTAACACGTGAAATGGCACGATAGCTCGATCCGGTCCCAGGTCCAGGTCCGTTTCCATTCTCGTTAGCCGTACCATTCTCAGTCACGTCACCCCTGCTGTTATCATCAGCATCGCCGAACAGTTTCTCTACGTGGTAGTGCACGTACGCAGTGCGATACTCCGCAACAACCCGAAGGGGCCAGGACAAGAGCAGAGCCGAGGCCAGCCAGAAAACTTTACGCCTGGCATACCAGGGCTGTCTGGCCGGGTCCGGGAAAGCAAGGATGTGCTCACGGAAGTCCACGTTCTTCAAATGCATTCCCTCCCGTGCCTCCATGTAATCATCAAGCCCTTCGTTTTCACCGAAAAAGCGTGCACGTTGGGTGAGGTAGGCAGCCTCCGCTCGGGCACTGGCGAAACTAAAGCATTTGGTGAAGCGCAGGCGCACCGCTGGGTAATCCATTAGTCCTCTAAGCTCCTTCGAAACATCTTTGACACCATACCTTGCATAGTCAAACTCTGAGCTCGCAGCATGTGTGTTCACACGCTCATGATACACTTGCGTAGTTGTGTAAGCGTCCCCGTTGCGGTAGCGCGTTACCTGCCTTGTGCGCCGAACGTAGTGGTAACTGATGGCCTTCCACCAGATGCACGGCGTTGCTTGCTGCAGCCTTTGCACACGCTCATAAACCTCCGCAACCTCTGCTTGAGCCAACATGGCCGTCTTGGAGTAGCAGTGCCAGCATTCCACCAGATAGACCACGTACAGCATTGCCAGGAAAGCGAGAGGAATATAAATGTAGCCACTGGAACAAGGACTATCCAGATCCACTTCTAGGGGGATGTAGACATCGGAGCTAGCTGAGGTCGTAGAGGGGTCTCCAGGCTCCACAACCGCAGCCTCGGGCTCTGTCGGAGCTAGCACTGGAACTTTGCACAGCTTGCACCAGGCCAGTGTGCCAAAACAGCCGAACATGAGCAGAGTGAGGAGAAGACACTTCCAGTGAGACTCACGACACAGAGACGCAGCCAAGGACTGCTTCACCGGACGCTGCTGCAGAGAGGAGAGGGCAAAAGAGAATATGTCAGAGTGAGCAAATGCATAATAGGTTATAATAATTAAGTCATTGTTACCTGGAGAAAAACAGATATCAAATTATATTTGCAAATTATCTGTATGGTTAAATTACAAAACACTCTTGGCCTGGACTGAAATAAATTTCATGCACATCAGGACTTAATTAACTTTCACCAACCATGTGATTCCAGACAAGCACTTTTTAGTGCAATTGTCAGAAAAGGTATGCTAACACTTGTTGAGTGGTTTATTTTAGAAAATATTTTTTTTGTTTCTAATGGATAACATTATGCAAATTAAATCTAATTATCAAATGTATTCTGAATTTTGAAGCATTTTCAGATCTGCCATGACAAAAGAGAATTAAACCATTAGTTCAAACATTTAGCAAAATGATCTTATAAGTACTTCAATACTTGTATTGTAATCTGAGGTATTACTGCAAATATTTAATAATTCTTTAGAAAAAGAATAAGGAATGCTGAATGCTTATTCTGTGCACATAAGGGATGCAAAAACAATTATAGTAAATCTTGTCTAAGTTGATACATAACCCCTGCACATTCTAGATTTAAAATGTGCATTTGCACTCGTTCAAACACTCTTTGTAACAATCTCTCTTCCATAGTCCCTTTCACTCTATTTCTATTAATGAAACCACACATTCAGAAGTTAACATTGGAGTGGAAGTAGAAAGAGGATTGTGGCCTTTGAATGACTGCTGTAGCTACTTGAATCTTAAAATTCTGTACTTGTGGTTTGGTTAATTGAGAAATGACTGAAGAAAGAAAGGAACATAATACAGAGAAAGACATTGGCTAAAGATGGAATACGATACATCTTTACAGTCAGAGAGATAAGTATGTTGGCAGGAGGAGCGATATGTCAAAGCCAGATACTCTCTGAGCATCCTTCATTTGACTTCAGTCTTTCATCATCCTTCAGCAGACTGTGCCACATTAATGCCATACTAAATTGTACAGAAATAGCACACTATCTGTTGTAGCCTATTATTGCTGCCAAGCAAATTCATTTAAAACTGCATTTCTGATATGACTCACAGCTTTCTTCCCTTCAAGCTGTCTCCATTTCTATTGATCTTCATGTAACAAGAGACAGGAGGTTAACTCAGCACCAATGAATGAATAGAGAAAAGAGAGAGAGAGAGAGAGAGAGAGAGAGAGAGAGAGAAATGCTGTAGTTTGTTAATATAGAGAGCCTGGAGGTCAGTGCTGACTCTGGTCTTGAGCATTGTCACAGATTTGTTGACCTAACCGAAGTCATTATCTGCCTTGAAATAACACAGACCTCCTTTGATCAGATACTGTACCAGTGAGAGGACATCTATCAGGCATGATAAATGTAAAAACGAAAGAGCTAAGTACAGTGGCAGGCAAAATGAGAAAGAGATGTTGCCAAGAAGGCTGGTAGTAAAACAACAGCCCCAAGACAAAAGCTCTGCCAAGACCTGAGGGCAAAGACCTGCATATCACCCTGAGCGGGAAAAATATATCACTTTATGATATATGCCATTCTACTACCATGTTTTGTTTTTTTTTTGTTTGTTTTTTAAGTACTTTATATTACCATGTAAACTGTTGTGTGTATGTATATACAGTATTACATATATTAGCATATTGATACCATCAATGGACATCTACAGTATTTTTTTGTGAATTAAATGTTGCGCCAATACAACCTCTTCTTTACAAAAGAGAACAGATAGCCAAGGCAGAAAAACTGCAGTGCAGAGATAAAACATATGGTTAACAATGAATATACTGCAGAATGTTTGCTGTGGAAAAACTATAGTCGTAAACTAAAAAATATTTACGACTAAAAACAATTGTAATACAATTGAGCCTAAAATACTGGAAAGAGTATAGCTTGATTATGCCACATGACAAGTGTTCTTTCAGATCTTAATTAGATGGTTAGATAGATTAGATAGCCAATCCTATTCCTAATCCATCCTTATTTTGCTGAATTTGGTGTTACTAGGTCAACATATTTTGTTGCAAATGTTTCCAAATTGTTCCATTGTTTTGATCAAAAAAATGTGTTTTAACCAAATCCCTATACCTAAACCTATCCTTAAATAATCTGCTGAATTGATATATTAATAACACTGATGTACAATCTCCAAACACTGATTGTAAGCCTAAACTTAAAAACCTTAAATCTGATTGGTTAATCACAATTTTTTTCGAGGGTCAACAAAAGATATTGATCCATGAAAATGTTGCACTCTGTAAAATCTCTCTCTCACTCTCTCTCTATATATATATACATACATACCAATAGGCACTAATACTTAAATTTGCTTTTGTCACGTTGTAATTGCATTAATAACTTACTTGGATATTAGTACTTTTTAGTATCCAGTGACCATTCAAACATTAAAGTATCTGTTCCAGTATTCGTAAATAAATATAGATAGATAAGCCGGTGTAGTTACATTTTTGCTAACATTCATAATCTAATTATCAAGATCGTCTAAATTAGACATTCTGACTAGTCATGACATATGACAACCAAACACTCAAGAAATGCTACTAGTTACAAATGCTAAAGATTTGTCTCGTAAAAGGTACTAGTAAAGACGGCAATACTCATCGGTCACGGTAAAAAAATGGTCAGTAACAAATGTTAAAATGGCTTGCCATATACGTCGTGACAGCCTTTCTGCGCTCAACAATATTACTGAAGGCTCTACAGAATACCAGCTAACCTGTAACGTAAACAAAAAAAAATACACCATTTATTTCGGACTTGGGAGAATTTACACGCCCTCGTCTCACCTCTTCCCTCCCAGCTCCGTTGAGAATGGGCTCCTCTCCATCTGCCGTCGCCTCCTGCATCTTTCCTCCGTCCCTCTAGCCCCACGGAGGCACCCCGGGGATGGCTTCAGGATGTGGCGGCCCTCGGGTAAGTCACCCCATCCGCCGCTGGTCCCGATACGGTTGCTCGAGAGCGGCGAAGTCGCGTGAACAACGCCACATTACCCGCCCGCGCTCTCCGTCTCCTCCGTGCCCTTCACACATCAAGTGCACGCGTATCTTCTCAAATAGTCTCTCGGCTGTGACCATCTCACCACCAGCTTCATCACCTTCACTGTGGTGAGGATGATGAGGTTGTTGTTATGGCTGTAGGTCCGGAAACATGGATGGTGGGAAGAGAATGCATCGAGGATTTTATAACGCACGCGCCTGTCTGGATGCTGGATGCGGGCAGCAAAACGTCAAAACACATTTCCACGAAAGCAAGCAGCGTCGATCCAAGGCGCCCTACTTGTTTTTGTCGATATGCGTGTTTCTCCTTGAGGGAGATTCAGAGGACGTCAGCGGAGTCCCCCTCCAATCTCCTGTAAGGCAGAGCAGCTGTTACCTCAACACTGGGCTCTCTTAACACTGATGTCACCCACCTGCCCCATGCTGCTTGTCCCAATCCATTGCACCAATGCCCCTCGCAATTCTTCGCCTCATTTTAATGCACATTTCGCCTTTTTAGAATTGCTACGCTTCAGTGATTAACGCCAAGGCACAGCAAGTTTGCAGATTTGGTTTGGAAGCATACAATCGAACTGCAATACTCCAGAGGGGCGGGAGAAACTGACGGACAGCAAGTTAGAAAAACTGTAATTTATATCTTTATTACTTTAGACGTTATTTGAGAGTCGACAGCTGTACAGAATGAAAATGGAAATGCAATGATTAAACCGAAATGCGACACATTTGAGTTTGTATTAAGGCCTAGGGCTACGACAGAGATCCACGTGTACAGTAGAGCTGATATATAGTGCGACTCAACGCTGGTCCAATATTTCTGCAATAAACAAAAAAAAAAATATACATCATAATATGGCAACTGAAAAAAAGAAAATTCAGAATTATAAACGAATATCAAAAACAAAATTGGGAAATATTACTATTTAAAGCTACTTTAAAAACTGTTTTACTACATTTTAAAATGTCATTTATTCCTTTGATGCAAAGCTGGAATTTCAGCATCATTACTCGAGTCTTCTGTGTCACATCCTACAGAAATAATGTTTATACGCTGATTTGGTGCTCAGTATTTCTTGTTGCTATCAATGGTGAATAAAGTTGTGCTGCTTAATATTTCTGTGGTAATTACTTTACTTTCTAAAGAACAGAATGAATTCACTATTGACTAGAAACTTAGAAGAAATGTTGCATCTCTTAAGTTTCTATTCATTAGTGAATTCATTTGAAATAAAACGTAGGTCTTTACCATCACTTGATTCATTACATCCTTGCTGAATAAAAAAAAAAAAACTTTTTTTTTTAATATTCTATCGCATTATAAGACCCAGTCCCATAAAGCTATTCTTATCAGATCAGCAAGCAAACAATTACATCCATTAATTCTAAATTCAAATGCATACATGCAGAAAGACGGACAGAAAACCAGTGCAAAAACAAACCTTCTGAGTTTTCCATACTTGATGGATGAAAGAAGTTTCTCTTTTTCTGTTTCATTGGAGCACCGATCATATGCTTGCAGTAAACTAGAGAAATAATAAAATATATTAAAAAAAAAAAAAAAAAAAAAAAAAAAAAAAAAAGAGAAAAACATCCATCTGTGTTACATTACCAAACGACTCTTATGGAATAAAATAATTGTAATTTCATACAGCGAGTAAATGTCTGGGATGGTAGAATATAAATGAGTGATTTAATGAGTGCGTGTCTGTGATGGCGGGCCGGTACACTGTAATTTAACGAGCGCGTGTCTGTGATAGTGGAATGTAAATTAGTTTTAATGAGTGAGTGTTTCTGGAATAGTGGAGAGTGAGTCACACCTGCTGACTGTGCTGTAGTGTTCAAGAACAGCGGCTGCTTTATCACCAGAGACTCCACTGATCTGCATAAGCTGCCGTGCAAATACTTCCCGCACTGTCTGGCACTGTTTGTACAAGCAGAGATCTTGATTACAAATTATAGTAGTTATATTTATTTTGTGAAGAAAAAAAAACAGTCTGAAATACTTTTCCACACGATATATAACAGTACATCAAAGGTCACCAGCAGAAAAAAAAAAAAGTTATATAGATGCTAGTGCTGTCAAACGATTATTTGCATCCATATACATATACATATATACATTTATATATACACATAATAAATCCAACACACACGTAAAAACATATTTTGGATGCAATTAATGATTTAACACATATACATATATACACATACATACATACACACACACACACACACACACACACACACACACACACGTATGTATGTATACACAGGCTGTATTTCATACTTATTTCAAACCAAATATTCACACCATACAGTACAATGTTGTGACGTCTAAATTCACTTACATATTATATTTTTAGTATGTTGCCATATTTTATCTCAACAATAATTATTTTCATTTTTCATCCAATCATACAGGGCATTCTTTTAATATCACTGCAAACCAACCTTCTCATGTTTACTGATTTGTTGACATTACCTTGTTCTTAATAGCCCCATAGTTAAATTCCGTGAAGGCCATGAGAGAACAGGAGAGGTTTGCCGTTTGCTCACTTTTATCTTCTCCATCACCCTCCAGTTCTCTGGAGCGGCAGAATAGTGTGCAATTCTGAAAAGAAAAGCAAGCCAGAAAGTCTCAAAAATAAAGCACATAAATCGGGGGAATAGTAGAATATAACAGAGAGGGGGTGATTTAAACATACTGCATTGATTTGGTTTTAAAACAAACCTGGTAGAGTTTCTGGAGGTATCTGGTCATGATGGTGAGGTAAGCAGCAGACTCTTTCACATCCTGAACACGCTTCACAAAGAAGCCATCAACCACCTAAGAGTTACACACTTATACAATTACAATCATCATCATCATCTTCATCATTCACTACTGCATGATGGTCCTTAAGGCCTGCTCTATACCTGTGTATTGACTATAGCCTGTTGTAACGTACTCTCAGGAATACTGAGATGAGCCGCTGCTGATCCACACTCCTCCACGAGATAAATGGGCTTACGCAGGCCACACCTCTTCAGCCGAAACTGAGGAGAAGAATGCAACAGAAGGAAATAGACGGGAAAGCAATAAATCACAAATGAAGTAAAACGGCATTCAAGGAATATTTCCTTTTATTTGACTTTTTTTGCGCGTCATGGTTCAAACCTTCTGCTCTTTGAAGCGTCCATCTATAATGCTTCCACACAGATCATCCATCCTCTTCCTCTCAATTACGTAATCAAGCACCAGCTCTTTTCCTGCAGGCGGACGCAGCTGCCCTGGGTGAGGACACGGTGCTTATTTGGAATTTGTAAATAAGTATTTGAAAAACCTAATTGATTTAGTGGTTCTAAATGAGGACCAATAAATCTTAAAAATGATTCATCCACACATGAAAATAGGATGAAAACGTAACCATTTGGCATTTTCAGTTTAATTCATCAACAAAACAGATTTGGAAAAAAATGTGCATTTCATAACTCTCTCATCAGTGCATCCTCTGCAGCGAAGAACAAAAATTCAAACACCTTAGAAAAACATATAAAAATGTAATTTATCACAATGAAGAAAGTTAATAAATGTTAACCAGTTTTTATTTTTAGGATGAATCTTTTTTTTTTTAATATTTATATGACAAATTGGCATACTTTAACATTTTAATTGTAAAAAACTATAAACATAAATAAATATGTACAATATTAACCTGATAATTTTCATAAAACAAAACAAAACTGTTATTGTGCATTTATTCTACGAGCAATGCTGCCATCTGCTGGTTAGTAGCTAGTCAGGAACTTGAATAAAAAAATCGCAAGTCAACTTACCAGGAACAGGTGTGACTTTCTCACGCGCTACCCAAAGGAAGTCTCCAACATTCAGTTTCCTGACATCAAAGATCACACCATTTCTTTGCAATTCCTTAACCAATTTATGTTTTCGCCACTGCTTCCCCTGTCAAGTTTAAGAAAACCGGTCATAGGGGTAATTTTTTTTCAAACTAAAATTTACACATCATCTGAAAGCGGAGGAATTTTTTTAATATTGATGTAAGGTTTGTTAGGATAGAACAATATTTGGCCGAGATGCAACTATTTCAAAATCTTGAATCTGAGGGTGCCAAAAAATCCAAATCGCCTTTCAAGCTGTTAAAATAAAGGCCTTTGCAATGCATTTTACTAACCAAAAATTGTTTTGATACATTTACAATAGGTAATATATAAAATATATATTTTGTACCGTGATTTCTACTTAATGATTTTCGACATACAAAAGCAGTCAGAGGTCACGTATAATCGTTTTCCTCTTACCCTGTTGTTTCGATGAAGTCGACACACAACACAATGTCATAAGAGCCAGGTGAAAGATGCCAACCCATCGCCGTTCTCCCCGTTTCTAAGGTCTTGGATTTTTCTGTGGAGCCTGATTCAGAGACGTGACCTCCGGCCTGGTTTACAAAAAGAGCCGCTGCAGGCTTTCTGAAGACTTGCTGGACCTATTGGTGGACGATACACTTAATACATACCCCTACGGCACCGATCCATACCCTCCCGATATGCAAAACATTTTAAAACAACATCCTGCTTCTACTCACCAACTCTCTTTCTCTTCCTGCTCCACCTCATCCTCCAAAGTCAGGTCTACAACACCTGGTCCATCCTGAGCGTCCTCTTCTTCACTCACGTTCTCCACGTCTTCTTTAGCTATCTCCGTCTCTTCTGAATCCAGCTTTCCGGCCAGAGACAGGCCCTGGTCAGTCAACGAATACCTGAAATAAAGCACGAAGGACAACCGAACTCAAGTCAAAGCAGAAATCCAGGGCAGCGGTCGCATCTTATATCTCACCTTGCGGGATTGTGCGTCTTCACCAGAAGCTCTTTCTGAATGAGCGTGCTAACTGACGACCATGCAGTGTACTTGCTACCGAGATCAGGCTGTGTAAGAGGAAAACAGCATAGTCGGTTTATAGTGAGCAGTCTGGTAAGACGCGTGTTGTTGTTGTTGGCCTTACCACTGTGAAGGACTTATCACACAAGGGTTGTGCCTCGGTTTGCAGTTCATTTCTAAACATAAAGCCTTTACTGCCAGGCATCTAGAAAAAACAAGATACATCTTCTGTGCACTAGGGCCTGCATTTTTTATTACGTAAAGCAAGATGAAAATAAATGCTCGTTTTACCTGCGCGTGTCTATACAAAGTGAGCAGTACAGCATAACCTCCAGACCTCTTTTGTGGCACATATTCTCTCTTTTTCTTGGCTCCCTTCTCTTTTATCGCTTCTTTCTGCTTCTGCAAAACAAGACATTCGTTTTCTAATTCTGATTTCTAATAATAAATAACTGCAACTCCTCTCTTGCTTAATGCCTCTCTTTTTTTATATGTACCATACCACACTTGCGTTCCGAGGTTCCTCCATCCCTTTGGAGGAAGCCACGCTGCTTCTATGGCAAGAAGCAGCCGAGTGGATTGGAGCATCAGAACCTTTCAGGAATAAAACAGAAGACTGTAAACGCGGCAAACTAGCAGATTAAACCACGCTGGAGTCCCTTACCGTTTTCGCGATAGTGCTTCTGCAGCCGTTCGTCCAGAATCTTGCAGATCCCGTCGCCGAAATTCTGCAGGATCTTCGCCTCCTTTCCGTTCTTCAGCGGCAGGGGGTACTTTTGCAACGAGTTTATGGCCTGCGTCAAAAAAGCACAGCGTCGCATTCGCCGAGTTCAGTCGGTTGCTACGGGTTTATTTACGTGCTCGCGGTCGGTTAAACCCCATGTCCGAAACGAAGTCCGACGCGAGCGCTCACCTTCTGGTAAACGTACTGCGTTTTCAAGCCTTTCTCTTTGGCGCTGTCACGCAGCTCCGTTAACCACTGCAGGAACAGAGGGTTTGGGCACGAAGGTACAGGGCGCTTCCGACCCAAACACACCTGATCCGTCGGCATATTTTTGCATCGAAAGTGCGATTCACATCCTAAAAAGTAAAAGAGGTTAATGCTGCTTATATTTGTAATGCAACTGACTTTATTATCACTACACAATGATATTATACGCATATACATTGTACGCATAGCATGTCACGTTACATTAAAAACTAAATGAGCTTTTGCACGTTTACTTTTTGGCTTGCTCTTGATAAATATAGCGTATTCACCATTGCTTGTCATTATTAGAATTATTATATTACCTGCTATGTTTACCTTTAGAACTCTACCTTGCCTTTATTTTAGCTGCCCACCGTTTCCCCGCTAGTGTTTTCGAAAATATTGCAGTTGCGTCATTTCCGTCCATGGATGCGCGAGCAGCGCCGCTTAAAGGGCTGATAGTGCATTTATTTTAGTAAAGCTCAAAAAGTTAGTACATTGCATTCTGCGTGCAAATTATTTGGACTGAATCGACACAATAGGGTTAGATGATGCTTAGATTAATGTTCTGCTGCGATTTATAACAAGGTGGTTTCGGGCTCGATTAATAAGCATGTTTAATCTCACTTCAATCGTGCATGCTTTAAACGAGAAATTCTTGTACAGCGTTATAGTTTGAAAGGGTGTCACAGAATGTGTCGGTGCTGTTGAGAATAACGGTTCTAAAGGGATAGGCACCTTTGAGCCGTTAATGCCTGATGGCCCCACAATGAAACAGCCGCTGAATTCCACAAACAAGACCAAACAAGGATCTGGAATCCGCCAAACATCCACCCACTGAATCTCTTTCTCTTCTGCCCTCTCTCTTGAATGCAAATTCTAAAATACTTTATTGGTCTAATCTGCCTCCATAAGTGTTTGCACGCATGCATCCATGCATAAAATGTGCTTTAAAACATCAATAATTAAGTTCTAAGTAGCTGGGTTTCTGGTATGTTCATGTTCCTGAAATAATGCAATGAATACAATGAAGTATGAATCACACTTCTTTTTAAACCATCAACAAAAACATTTATTGCGTAGGTGCGTTGTTATAGATTGACACAGAGCTTACTTAATTTAACAGTGACAAGAAATGTAAATGTTATTACATATATGATGCTTCTGAATATAAAAAGTACAAAAAAATTATGATGCAACCCAAAAAAAACAACAACAACCAAACAAAAAAGCACAGTGTTACAAGTATTAAAGGTTGTTACATGGGAAAGTAAATGTATAAAATCTAGCAAAACAGATACCCAGGAAAATATAAAAACTACACCAGGATAAATATAAATCTTTTATGATACATTTACGCAAGTATATATTACATACAGTAGCAAATCAACAATACAAAATTAATTTCCTTTTTATAATCCCTTTTTCAAACATTCAGGGACTGCTGATATGTAACTACCAGTCGCCGCAGAGTTCATTTTAGTGTTGAAACATTGCTACATAAAATCATCGTCCCACACAGGAATAATGGAACTATTTAATGTCACATTGATCTGTGTATTTCTCCTGAGTTGTGTTTCATCTCGTCTATTTTAATAATAATATTATTATTATGTAAACTGAAGTAGTGCATATTTATGCTGTAGACGTTATCCTCTGCTGTTCTGTGTTTCACAGAGAAAATGTACAGCCTGATTCTGCAGCAAAAATGTAAACTGAATCTCAGCGTACTGCCATTAAAACAGCATTTTGCATGACTTCATCACTTTCTCTTTTTAAATTACCTCTTCCCTCGTGTCTGTATTCTGAACGAAACAATAATTCATCAGAATTACTCTCTCACAAACTTTTATGTGTATATTTTATATATACACATATAAAAAATAAATATATATTTTTTTTAGGAAACATCCCTTTCTCTACCTCCCTCCTGATCCTAGAGTGCTAGAGTGTCATCGCTATTGTGAGAGAGCGGGGAACCAGGTTGGGAGGTGTCATCTCTGGTAGCGTTCATCATTGGTGACTGTCTTCGTGCCCCCTTGGCCCGCAGGAGGGCACTGTTTGGATGATCAACATGGAGGTGACGCAGCAATGCATCCTGGGTAGAAGCTGTGTGGCCGCACTCTTCACAGACATACAGCTTGCTGCGGCGCTCCTTGTAAGCGTACTGCTGCATGACGCCGTGGATCTTCTTCATGTGGGACTCCAGAGAACAGCGCTGAGTGAAGGCCTTCTCACAGAGATTGCACTTGTACGGACGAACACCTGCAGGAGGAACAGATATTCTGGTTTGAAAAAGGTGGAAGGCTGTGCATGTTGGTATAACACAGCACTTTTTATTCTAATAAAATACTCAATTAGGTTTTCTTTAATATGCTGATTTTCTGCTCAAAAAGCTTCACGATGCCATAGAAGAAACTAAATGGTTCCGTAAAGAACCTTTAACATCTGAACAAACAAAAGGTTTTTTGTGGCGAAAGGTTCTTCAAATTAAAAATTCTTTGGAGAACTTTTGATGAAATGGTTCTTTGTGAAAACCAAAAATGGTCCTTCTATGCCATCGCTTTTTTTAAAGTGAAGGACCATTTCTTATTATCAATGTCAATTTTTTGTTTTTTCATGTTAAAATGTTTACATTCTTCTTATTATTTTTATTGTAGGAACTGTGATACACCACCTTTTAAATGTTTGGGGTAAAAAAATAAATGTAGTACAAAGGTATATAAATAAATTGATCAAAAGTAACAGTAAAGACATGTGTATTGTTAAAGAAGATTCTTTAGAATTTTCCATTCATTAAAAAACCCTGACAAATGTGTATTATGATTCCGACAAAATATCAAACGGCAAAAACTGATCGTTTATAATAATTTGTACACCAAATCAGCATATTACAATGATTTCTACAGGATTATATGACACTGAAGACTGGAATAATGGCTGCTGAAAATGTGTACAGATTCTAATTATTCCTTAATTATCCTGTTTTTGTATCTATATTTAAAAATACATATTTTTTTAACCCCAAAATGCTTAAATCGCAGCCCTCAGTTATTTGTATCGCAAACACATGAAGCTCTTTACCTGTGTGTGTGCGGACGTGCCTCTTGAGATCGAAGGTGTCATTAAAGCCCTTCCCGCAAAAGTCGCACAGGTGTCTCTTCTGCTCGCTGTGACATTTTAGGTGTCTGTTCAGCATGCGCTGGTACTGGAAAACTTTTTGGCACACCTGGCAAACATAAGTACCACCGCTCGGCTGCACTGGCGGTGACTTAGGAGGGGAGCTAGGAGCCACTATAGGAGCAGGTGGACTTGTAGTTAGGCTAGGAACAATAGGTAGAACCTCTTTAGGAAGCTCACCTGTGGTAACCTGCAGCGAGATAACAAACAAAGGCGAAATTAGAGGTAGTGTAAACATTCAGACTAGTAAAGCGATACGAGCATTACCCAGACGCACAGCAGTTAGCAAATCAATTATGTCCAACGGTGGCACAATGGCTCTGAATATGAGCTTATTGCCACCGTAACTAGACCTTAGATCAACATAGTAAAAGTAAACATTTTCCAGAAGCCTCACCTTTATTTTAGTGCGCACGTAAGTGTTGTTGTGTGTGCTTCGGATGTGCTCGGTCTCTGGACTCTGGCCCAGAGCGGTGCACGACGGGAGTTCAGCCGCAGGAACCACTGCACCGGGGTCATTGGTGTACATGTGGTTGTATTTGTACATGCTGTGGTCCTTGCGGGTGGACAGGCACAGCGCCACCTCCGCCGGACTGGCTTCGGTCTCCTCGCGAAGCGCAACGGGAGACATGGAGACTGGAGGAAGAGAAAGACACGTCAGCGTCGGATTTTAGAAGTACACTCTGAGGCAGTGCAAAAAAAAACAAAAAAAACATCGTTCTTTGTCACTACCGCAATATTTGCTTTGCATATCGGGCCCGAGCATTGTGTAAAGAAGACAGATGATGACAGGCGCAAGATGTGCAAATCTTTCCAGCGTAACATCTTTGGCTTCGTGAACAAGTGTGGATTACATCCTACATAGCTGAAGATGAAGGACGTGATTGCTAGACAATCAGAAACTGGGTGTGTATGTGGCTCTCGAGGCTAAGGGGGACAGTTGTGCCTCTGGGCCAGGTGTGTGAGAATGCAAGTGTGAGTGGGTGGGTTGGCTGGTGAGCATGAGTGTGTGAGCGTATTGTGCCGGGTTGAAGTCAAACCACTCCTGTTACTGCTTTACCAGTCAGACCAGCTGAGCTAGAGGCACAGGCTCGAGCTCTCTTTATACAAACCTCCGCGCAACACAATACATCGGATGGATAATCTGCAAATGTTTGCCAGCAAAATATCATGTTCTTTTCTAAGAGGCCGTTCGATCATAACCTACACATATACTGAAGAGATTATCAGGTCACAGGAGAGGGACAGACAACACTGGTTGGTCGCATGGAGATTTCAGATGATCAAACTAATACTAGTATGGCCTGAACAATGAATCTGTTGATTCTGGTGTGGCACAATCGACTGGGTTGCAAATTATAATGCAAATATCCGATGTGTGCGATGCCTAACGGTAACATGCAACAATATATATTTTATAACAACCATATAATCTACTTGTAGAGTTAGTTGGCCTCTTGTCACGAAGAAACCAAATGACAGCTTAGTTGTTTCAGTGCTGAAAAGACCGGGCTATATATATTTTTATATATAAATATTTTATTCTTATTTTTAACCTTTTAACACATAAAAACAGTACATAGCAGTGATTGTTTCTTTTTGCCTTTGCCCTGATGTTTGCCAACCCCTCCCTTCACAGACAGTCACACCACAAACAATAACATTAAGATGAACGACAACCGAACGGATTTGATCTTGCATAGCACAAATAGATTAGATTCTAATTTGGTATACATTTTTGATTAGGCTATTTTTTTTTAAAGCATTTAAATTAAACGCATCAACTAGCCTACATCTCAAAATATATACATCTCTGATCTTGTCACGCAATTCAAAGTCTGCAATAATCCTACCTGTAATTTTAGCGAGACCTAATTACTGTAGGTTTTATAATAATAAAAATGATTGCTATTTTTTTTTAATTGTTGCATTTCCTGTTATCAAACATTCAAAGTCAATTTCATAATTTGTTCGTGTCACGTGCGAGGCGAAGAATAAAACGATTAAAAAAAGAGAACGAAACCGAGTTAACGAATGGGTTAAAACAAAAGCCATAAAAAGTGTAGGCGACGTCGATAAATACATAACAATGCCTGTCCTCCGGGTTTGTTCAGCTGATATCGAAAAGTGAGGTGAAAGGTACGCTTGCTCTGTGTGTGTGTGTGTGTGTGTGTGTGTGTGTTTGCTAAGGGTGTAGCGGGAAAAGGGAGACAGCGCGGAGAAGCCCGTTATTTCCTCCACCGCTGTAAACATTAACCCAAAACCATATCACGGGCGACAAACCAAACGACCACGACGCGTTAAAACGGATGCTGCGTTGATTAGAACAACAAAAAGGGGGAAGAAATGAAGAAAGGAAAGAATTGCGTGTCCGAACTGCTGCAAGAAGAATATCAGAATCGATTTAATTCACGATAAAGCGGGTAATTGAACAAGTCCGTGATCGTTATGGCAACGAACGAAACGGGTAGCGCAAGCTCCTGACATACCTGCGTGAATCAATGCTATAAACGTCTGCGTTTCAAGTTGGTTCAGTTCGTGAATCGGCTTGTTATGCAAATGGATTCAACTTTCGCATCTGAACGCATTCTTTTAAAAAATGTTTCTACCAGCACGCACACATTAAAAGCACCGTGCTTAAAATGGTCGCAGCAGAGATAGAGCTATAATATAATATAGCTGTAATGAGATGATCCGTGTGGAGATTGAAGAGGGGGGGCTCGTGGTGAACGTTTGTATCTAGGCTATTCCGTTAGGTGACCCGTGGTAATATGATAGCCGTTCAGCTCCAGAAAAACAGTTAAAACGGGGCGTTTATCGGTGACTTGGTTGTAATACAAGTAGCCTGTATAAGTATCACCATATATATTATCTAAAAGTGATTGCAGTGACTAATCCACACATTATTCAGTATAAAATAACGAAGAGAAAACGCATATCGCTTTTATTTCAGACTATAAACGTTTTGTGTAGGCCACTGGCACCGTGAGGGTTTCTCGTTATAAGGAAGACAGTCGGGTCTGAAGGTCAACCAAAGGAGCAATAACGGCCCTCTTACGCGCAAACTCATTTTTTTAAGAGCATTTTTAGTTCGCTTGCTCGCAAAGACATTGAAATTTGGGTACGTTTTGTGCGTGGCTACCTTTTTGAAACGGCGCAGGCTGCCAGCCCATAAAAGAAAGCCACGCACTAAAAAAAAGTTAAACTATTAAAAAGTAGCAACAAAAAATGTTAATAAGGTCTGTTGTCGCGCACACCGCTGGACTCGCTGGGAATAAACCTGCGTGTTGCCGAGCGTGTGCCATTCCGTGCATCCGTACCGTTATCCAGATTGCGAGCTAAAAAGGTGTTTTTAGGTAAAGTCTCACCTGGAATATAAATGTCACCGCGTTCGTGATCTGGCAGATCGCTCCAGTTTCTCTTGCCGGGCGAATTCCCCGTTTTCTTCACCAAGAAAGCCCGTGGCATGGTCTATTCCCGAGGTCCTTCCCCGCTATCTTACGAAATTAAACGGCAGGCTTTTAAACACCGACCCAGCTACTTTAGGAAAAACCGGTCCACGGTGCAAAACAGGTGTAAAGTCCTTCTTATACGATGTCTTCGGTTGCCTTTTCCTCGGCTCGGAAACGCAAAGCCGGTTTCTCAGCTCTACACGCACACCTCTCGACTCAAACTTTTTTGTACCTGTACAGGTTTCCGTGGAGTTTCCCACTACATTCACCCGCTTACTGCTTACACCTTCCGCCGTCTTCCGCTACTCCGGATTCACGAAGTCTTGTTCGGAAATGCACTCGGCCCGTCGGCTCGAGACTCAGCTCGGTGCCCTCGTCCAGGTGGGAGGTGATGTTTGCGGCAGGTAAATAGTCCAAACTGCTCAACCGACGCGCACAAAACGAATTTCAGCGGCTCATTAGGGCGCAGGTACACATTTCATGAGGAAACAGGTAACAACGCGCATGCGTCTGAATATAACGGTGACAACAAACCCGACCCAGTCCGGCCTCTACGCCTTACCTGTCCAACCGGTTTTCTCTCTCTGTCTCCCCCCTTCCCTGAACGATTCCGCTTCAAGGTGGCAGCGAAGTGAATGTAGAGGTAACGCGGCAAAGGCGAGGCGAGATGGGACCAAAAGCGAGCTTAAAGGAAATCTTACACCGATTGTATACAGTTAAAGTTGCTTATTACGTCATGTAAAAAAAAATGTAGTTTCTGCTTTGGGGTTTTCTCTTAAGTGCGCGTATGCATTTAACGAAACAGCTCATGTTTTTTTGTTTAGCGTGGACACTAACTCGAGTTAGTTCATTTAGACCTTAGGAAGAGCCCTGATAACCAAACGCTATTGCATGCACGGTGTTGCATTGAAACCTCCTAGGCCTAATCCCCCGGATTTTCGCGCCTTGTTTATGGGGCAATCGATAACGACAGTTAAAACTAACAAAAACGCCTCAAGTGTACACAAAACAGCAGTCCACGATGCTAATTGAACTATTAGGAAAACGCTCCGTTCCAGCGGTTTCGTGTTGGCCTGCAAGTTTCTGAAGACCTTATCGGTTTCGCTTAAGATGAAGTGTGTCACATTTATATTTTGCTATTTATTGCATGCATATTTTGATCAAGCTGTGCTTAGGCCTGTAGAGTGCTTGCGTGGAAAAACAAACTTTACGCGAAGTCTTAAAATGCTTCCCTCATTAGCTGTAAATGACCTAGATAATGGGCGCAGAGAACGATAAATGCAAAGCAGTGTCAGTTTTTTTAAAAAAAGAACAGGCAGATAGATAAAGACGTGATAGCGCAAATGAGAAAGAGAAAGACTTTGAGTGAAAGAAGGAGTGTGTAGGTGTGCAGAATGACAGGTATGCTGTCCGGGCTGTTGGAGCGGTTGAGGCTGAACATTGGCTTAATGTGTTTTTTTTTTTTTTTTTTTTTTTTTTTTAAATCAGCCTCTCCATCCATCCCCAATTAAAGCTGCTCTTCAATCCTTAATCTGAGAAATGATCACAACTCTAAACTCCGGGGATCTATAAGTGACGATAAATCAACGTTTCCGGACTCTGCGGGCCCCGCGTCCTACGAGCCGCTATAAATCAGTTCGGCCCCGACACGGAAGCCCCGTACTGTAACCTTACTGTTACAAATATAGGTCTCAAAGACGGGAGACGTTGGCTGCCTTGCAGGTAGAGCTGGCAGGAGGGCAAGAGTCAAAACATTCAAGCTCAACCTGATAGACCATTTCTCTGACAATCGCCCCGTCCCTTCCCCCCATTTTTCTCCTTCCCGTCTCGCTCCGAGCTTGCTTCTCTTCATTCACTTCTAAGCCGTAGGAATGACTGGTAGTGACTTTTACTAAAGCTACGGGTTTTTTTTTTTTCCACAGCTGGGTGGAGTTGTGACCAGCATTATTACTGTCACAGTATTTGTGTGACATGACTTCTGCGTGCGTCACACCTGTTGACCAGAATCGATTTGCGGTCTAAAAAGGTAGTTAGGAAAAAAACTCTTCTCACAGATCCACATTCTACGGCGCATTAGTGAGGAATGTTCGCTACCATTGAAATATAGTCACAGTCATCACAAAGCATGCTCTCTCATCCTGCCCATTATGTCAGTCGTGTGTTCCTGCTCGGCTTGTTACACCTGTGATTTCTGCCATGATGAAACTTAAAGTTCACATGATGCTATTTTTCTTTTTAATCATCTGTTGAACCTCGTAGACTGCTTCATAGCTATTTATTCTCATCACTAGCCTGTTTCCCTTTTTATTATTTAGTGGCAGCATACGCCACGCGGAATTGTTTTGATGTTTATTTCTTTTATCTTATGAGGCGTACTGTCGTGTCAAATATTAAATAAAGTCATTTTCGTTATGAAGATCATATAGGCTAGCTGGTAGTCATCAAATCAAAATGAAAAAAGTAGCTGGAACTAATGGCAACTATATATGGAATAAATAAGGAAATGTAAAACTGCTATAGGCTCTGCTTGCATTTAAAAAATTGATTCATCTATACATATACTGTATATGCTCACATTTTAAGAGTTTTTTTGTGTTATCTGTATGTTCAGAATTGCCATAGCTTTAATAAAATGATTTTAACGAAAGCATATTTCATGTTAGTTACACATTCAAAAAAAAGCACAGCTTAGCCGATCATGATATCTACAGAGATATTTAAACTTTTTTGAAAATATATATATCGACCAAGCACAAAATATCAGTGACATAAATCAAGTATTCAAAAATAAAAACAGTAAAAGGAATTCACTGCAGCATTTTTGCTACTACAATTTTATTATTGGTATCTTCACTCAAGCTACTGTTAATTTCTATCCACAATTCCTATTTTATTCATTTTCCCAGACTTGAATACCCATCTATTTGTTGAATTCAAATGGGATATTTACAGATGCTACATAAGTTACTTATGCACTAATTTCAGATGTATTCAATTTGTTTTAATCAAATTTTAGAAGTGATACCGTCAAGCGTAACTAACATTAAAACGTGGAAACGGCTTCTGCCAAAGAACAGGAAAAACCGAAAAGATTTATTAAATACAACAGCCCTAAAAGTCCAAAAAAATGGGCCACAATGTTTGTGTTAATATTAAGGTATTTCCTGTATTGTTTTTTTTTCCCACAGATGTTTTACCTGTTTTGTACCGTTTCAGTTCTTTACAGTGAAACAAAACAGAAATGCAAAACATGAAATGCATGTGGATGAATTAAATAGCAAAAGCATTTGTAGAGACCGGACTAGATGTCACAATTTTACTCTAGTCAATAATTCTCATTATTTACATTTGGAAGTAACTTTATGAATAAACACATACCTCACAATGTCAAACTTCCATTGAGTATATTATCATATGCTTTTAGGACTAATTTAAACAGTAAAACTACTATAAAATACAGTGACTATCCTTGGCCTCCCTTATATGGATCAGTCTGACAGATTGGCAGTGGCCTCTCTTGGCAGGTCAGCATCTGTGAAGTTTGCCTTGTGTCGTTTTTATACGCCAATAAGTCATAAAGAACCGTTTGGATAGATGGAAGACAAATGCGACCACGTGTTTGCGTCAAGAAACGTTAGCCCCAAAAAAGTGCAGTAATAAAGTCAGCAGGAGCGACACCTGGCGGCGCGTTAAAGAAGCGCACTCTCTCCGTCTGCGTTCAGCCCTCGGGTATTTTCTCTCCGACAGTTACTTTTTGACATGCTACAACACGAACGATGCACACAGAGAAAATACCGTTAGGATTTGGTTTGGGAGTTACCTTGAGCGGTAAAAAAACAACAACAACAATGTAAAGACAGTTAGCGATTATTACAGTGTCATTAACAGACGCGAGGCGATTGTAATGGTGTTATGCAAGCGTTAGCAGTATAACTTCAGTCTCACTCCACTGTTGAGAAATAGGGCTCTGTCTTGGTACTAAAGGGTGGCATGTTATAAATGACCTGCAGAAACTTGCCGCCTGACACGGTTGCCATGTTTGTTTCATCGTGTTTAAGTGCACTCATCACAACAGAAACTTTAAAGTGCAGTGTGTGAGGATTAGGCTACACTTCCAGACAGGCCGGATGAACTGTGTAGGCCTGCTACAGCGGATGAAGCAAATTCAGAAACGAAACAAAAATACTGATCTCGTATTAAAGTATTTATTTACTCTTTAATGCCTGAAAAGTAATGGTTGTTCGTCATTATAGTGGATTGCAGTGAATTAAGCTTGAATTAAAGATGAATTAAAAACTCTGTTTGAGGGCCGTTAACATATCTCTTGGCAGAAAAAGAGTTTTTAGAGCCCTTTCGTCCTGGACATGTCCTGGCTTTCTAAATTGTCAGGGATTTCCCTTTGCCTTGTAATTGTTTTCATGTTTGCTGAAAGTCGTTACTGAAAGGTAGTTTAACCAGTGGCGTGAAGGCTCTGTACATACAATGCATGAGGACTGTAGACGGCATGATAATAAGAAAACAAAGCTAAAACCTGGATGGTTATCCTGGTGACCCAAGCTCTTATCTCATCAATGAAAATGAAGTGCCAATGTGGCAGCATTTAAATCATCGAACAACATTTTGAACCAGAGCTTTGCTCATAAAACATTTCCAGGTTGCGCTGTTCAGCCCAGAAGGACAGGCGTGATCACTAGCGGAGCCTCATTTTGCCGGTTTTGTTGGTACAGGGACTGAAAAACGGATAAATGGTCTCCGTAAAGTTGTCCATAAAGGTGTAGATGTGCATCTTCACGTCCACGTTGTAAAAGGACACTTGGCCCTTTTCGTAGTCCACGAACAGCCCTATCTTTTGAGGTTTCAGGCTGAGGGGTAATGAGGTGGAAGGTTCAGTCCTGAAGGCATAGTTGTTCTTGTCCCGCAAGCTGAGAAACCAGTATCCGTTGCTGGGGCTGACTGTGATCTTACCCTTCCTGTTGCAGGAATGACTCGCCACTCCTAGGTCCCAGTCAGTCTTTCCATCCACCTCTACCTCCCAGTAGTGTCGTCCGCTGGTGAATCCCTCGCAGCCCAGGACACAAACTACACGATCAAAGCGCTCACGGTTGTTGGGAACTTGTTGGTGCCTTTCACCACACCACACCTTCTTCTTGTCTTCTGATAGGATGAGTCGAGGATGAGCCGTGTTGGTGTCCAGGGTCACTTCCACTGATGTAAAAAGGTAAAATAATCTCTTTTTATATTTTATATCCATCTATACACACGCATACACGCTCTTTGAGGTCACTGCTTTAAATGACCAATCACCTGAGAGGTTTGGAAAAATTAACCACTGAACGAATCGTTTGGGAATCCTTGAAAAATAAATGTATATTATAAGAAAATTAATTGACACTTTTTAATTAAATTTGTATAGACTATATGTGGTCACAAAGTCATCTTTAGCCGCTGGAGTGTATTTGTAGCAATAGCCAAAAATACATTGGATCAAACTTACAGATTTTCTTTTATGCCAAAATTATTAGGATATTAAGTAAAGAGCATGCTCCATGAAGATATTTAGCAAATTTCCTACCATAAACTTATACGAAATGTTAATGATTGTTCATTTTAAAGGCGATTTCCCCAATATTCAGATTTTTTTGCACCCTCAGATTCCAGATATTCACATAGTTGTATCTATTGTCCTATCCTAATGGAAAAAAATTCAGATTCAGCTTTTAGACGATGATCAAATTTATGACTGGTTTTGTGGTCCTGGCTCACATATGAGACAAATTAACTAATCACTAGTAAATGTTTACTTTAGAAAGTGTAATCTATGATTGGTCTCAATTAGCATAATGGCGTATAAAAGCATGCATATACTAATTTATTATATAAAAATTTAAAATGATTATGCAAATAAAAACATGCAGTAGAAATAGCACGTCATGCTGCTTGACACGTTCACAAATGCTCAAAAACATTCAAGTCAAGAACAACTTGAAAGAACTGAAATTCTTATCTCAGCAATTTAGGACTTTATACATAAAAGGGCAAACCTGTTTAATGTCTTGAGAAAGAAAAAAAAAAAACTTTACAGCTCCTGCTTCGTTATACACTGCAATAAAACAATAAAACTTAACGTCTAACACATACCTGCATATTCCTGTATTCTCTTCACTTCTGCAAAACATTAAAATAAGATCGTTTGTTGAAAAGATTAAGTTTAAAAATGTATTTCGTAATTGTAGATAATGAATCGTGGTAAGACGAACACTTGTCGGAAGAAGTCTTACTCACTTGGTTGTGACTTCAGCGGTGACTGGTTAGCGGACACAGAGAGGCCTAGAGCAGGAAGAAAACACATGAAGTGAGTCCTCCGTGTGCCACTAGATGGAGCTGTAGTGTAGTATTTGACAGCTGTCACTCACAGACTGCAGGTACTTTCTGAAGGTCTTCCCTAAACTGCTCTAGTATCTGACAGACAGAGGTGTAAACTGCTTTAGTTCCAAGGTCACAGGTCAGTGAGACGCCCGTCCAGTCTTTCATTGACATGGGAGCGCTGACGTCAGAGTAGTCCTGTTGAGGGAGACCAGGAGCAATTGTTGAGCTTGAAGCTTGATATTTTTTTTTTTGCCAACTCATGCTAACATTCTCTTCCATTATCATAGTTTGTCAGTTATTCATTGACTGCTCCCATTTTAACTCCCCTGGCAAACTAATAAATATATTCTAAATATTAAATATAGCTGTTTAATAAGCAGTATTACATGTCTGTTTATCAATTATTTAAATAATAACATTTTATATTTAACTTTATATTTTATATTTAATATTTAATTTAGCAAAAATGCATTCAACTGATTAAAAGGGTGATTAAAGGCTATTACATCAAAGATTTCTCTTTCAGATTTTGAACTTAACGAATATTTTTGTTTAAGCTGCACAACTCTTTTACCCCGTTTCACAGACAAGGCTAGTCCTAGACTAAAATGTAAATCTGAGCTGTTTCAACTGAAAGAAGCTTGCACTGACTGACCTAAAAATATATCAGTGCCTCTGTTTTATTCTCAAAAAGCACATCAGTAATGTTTTTTTTTTACTAAGCATTGTTATAAAAAAACTACTTAAATGTCTTGATTAAACTATGGCCTAATTCTGGCTTAGTTTGTGAAACTGGGCCATACAGTTATACAACAATATTACAGTTTTTGATCAAATAAATGCAGCCCCGGTGAGCATCCTTTAAAAACATTATAATTTTTTTTTTACCAACCCAGAACTTTTGTTGGTATTTAATTAATTTATTTAATTAATATACTGATAACTCAATGTTTTTTGCCGGAGCAAAGCACTGTTGTATTGTGGTGCTGTAAATGGTTGTTAAGGGCTTTGGTATGCGGTTGCTAAGGTATAGGTATAAGGAGTTTTTTTCTTTATGTGTATGTGTTGCTTTGCCTTTGCCATGGCACTGAGGTGATTTCTTACTGTCTCGTGTCAAACAAACCCACTTCAGTTTCTACGGCCTTTAAAATGAATTAAATAGTGGAACAGACTGAAGAGATGACTTGGACAGTCTGCTGCTCAAGTGAAATCTGATGCGTGAGGCGTGTGTATGTTGTTTAGACCTTCAGTCCTACGATGTAGTTTTCAGTGTGGGCCAGTTTAGCCAGCGCCGTGCTTCTCCTCCTCAGCTCTGCGATCTCCTGCTCCAGCTCTTTGATCATGAGCTCAGCCCGGTGCTCTGTTGAGCGCCGGTTTATCTCCGTCACTTCCATCAGCCCGGCCTGACTGCGCTCCAGAGAGCTTATCACTGCTCCGAACAGCTGCATGCCGCGCTGAACCTCATGCTCTGACAACATCTGGAGCACAGGGCAAGCAGTTTTCATCATATATCTAGATTAAGGGTGATGTAAAACCCTGATACTCTATGAGCAGAGCTCCAGTGCTTGTTATAACTAAATATTACAACTGTATCTGTTTATTTTTCTCTTTAAGACTTTGGGGATTTTTCATGGCCTGGGATGAAGAAAACAAGTGCAGCTGTTACGTTACTCACTTTGATGTCAACTAGTGATTGTTTGATCTCGTCCACTTTCTGCATCCTCCCTTTTGTCATCTCCTGTATCTCGGTCTCTGTGATACCGATCTTCATCTGTTTGAAACGAAACCGGGAAATGATGTAGCAGGAAGGGCACCACATTTAACCTGTTTAATTAAAATGTTTACATGTCCGTGCTTCCTGAATTATTACCGGACAATTTTGCAGCCCATGTAGTATTTATTTTATTTAACTGACAGCTTCCTGATTTTGAATAACAGTAGAGGCCAGATATTAGTAATATTTAGTGAACCCAGGAAGTATGTGGACACTTAAGCCACTCTTCTAATTGTACACACTATGTACAAAAAATGCCAGAATTGTAGCTTTAGGGGTAAAACAGCTTGCCTCAGACTCAGTATCATCAAAGGGACACTTTGTATATAAAGAGTAAATATTAGTCCCTAAGTGCCATATATTACTACCTTAAGGGTACTAATACTTTAAGGTATGCTCCCTTCAGGGGTTAAGAAATTATAAAGATCTTCTGTGTCTTCCTGTGACAAGCTGTTGTACACCTGAAGACACATTTTTTGCACATTTTTTTGCGTCTGTGTATGAACACCATTGGATTACTTAAACCAAGCGTTTTGTTTTTTTTACTATGTTTAAATATAAAATTCACAAGCAGAATTTTCAAACAAAGTTTCGTTTTAGTTTGTTTATGAAACACAAGCACAAAAATAAAATTATTATGATAATATATATGATATTTAAATGTAATATATATATATATATATATATATATATATATATATATATATATATATATATATATATTTTTGTTATTTCCTTTGTTTTATATAGTCTTATTTTAATTTTAAAGACTGATTGAATAAACAAAGAATTTCTATTGTTTAAAAATTAAGACAAAAGGTATTTGGAGAAAAGACAAACAAAAACATTCAGTATTAGTTCAGCATCAGTTAATTTCATCCTACCTTTCTATTCTGTTGTTTGTTTGTTTTTGTTTTCAAAATATAATACAAACATACATTTAATTTTACTTTATTTCTTTTCTTTTATTCTATTCTATTCAGGTAACCAATTACTAAGTGACACCATTTAAAAGTCATTTCTGAAATTTAGAGTATGTATGTAAAATGGATGTATTTATTAGTAAATGCCACTTTAATATGCATTTTCTTTTTCTTTCTTTTCCTTTTCCATTTCCTTACACAATAAAATTCAGACCTTTGTAAAGTGACTTCAATAAAACTTTTTTTTGGGGCCACTATGTGGTTTATATCTAAAGGCTTTTACATATTTTCTTTTAGCACTTAGTTTCATCCTACCTTATGGATCTGCCACTCTTTCTCGGCACATGTGACGTCATGTGACTGGTGCTCTGTTTGTCCACACTCAACACAAATACACTCCAGATCAGATCGACAGAACAGCTCCAGGTTACGGTGATGTTTTGGACAAAGGGGCACTTTGATGGCATCTGCCGCCCCACTTAGGGTGTACCTGCGCAGGGATACCTGTCTGGCCAAACCGGGCGGCTGGGTGTCACTGGTACCCTCAGTGTTTGGCGTGACAGGTAGTTCAGACCCCATTTCATTGTGAGAGGCCTGAGAATTGCTGTGTGCCCTGTGCCGTGTGAGTCGCTGTTTCATTTCCTCAAGAAGATACCCTGGAAGTTGTCCCCGCCGTACTGTCCCGTCTACTGAGTCTTGTTTTTTTACGTCTTCCTCAGCATCTTTACCTGCCCCATTCCCTCCAGAGGCCCCCGGGCTTTCCTTTATGCGCTTGAACTGTTCAGTGATCTCGCGGAGAGTTCGATTGATGTGGAGATCGGGCTTTCGCTTGAAGGTCTGCTTGCAGAGGGGGCACTGGCAGTGCTTCACCGAGTCCCAGTAGTGACCGATGCATGTCATGCAGAAGCTGTGGCCGCATGGCGTCGACACGGGATTGTCAAACACATCTAAACAGATGGAGCACAGCAGCTGCTCTTCAGACAGGAAGCTTCGCGAGAATGGCATGGCTGTGCAGAGCGACAGAAAAAAATACAGAGGAGATGCTGAGATTAGAGATGACAATGCAGGAAAAATAAAAAAAAAAGAAAGGAAATGTAAAGGCTTGACTGGAATAGCATGGTTAGGAAAACCAAAACAGGTCCAATGTGAAAAATATGACTAAATATAAAATAAATATAAATATGACTAATCAACCTGACATATTGAGTTACACAAATGTTATAAATTTCTTTTTTACTAACAAATATGCCTAATATTTCTTTTAATTCAGTAAATGAACAACCCTTTTTAAAAAGTATAAACTCTATAAAATGTAAAAATATAATACTGTGGATTCATGTTCATTTATATTAATTAATGTTAATTTGTAATATATTAAATATTGTTCATTTGTTATATGCTAATTGTAGGAATGTAGGAAGTGCATTAATATATATGAACTTATTTTTATGTTAAAACAGAATTTACTTTTACAGTAGACCAATAGATGTTGTCTTTTTTGTTATTTTATTACTGAGTAGTATTACTTTATTACTATTAGTATTTTAATATATATATTTTTAATTTAAATACAATTGCTTTCTAATAGAACTATCCACAGCCAGACAGACCTTCTTCTCAAACCTTATCAACAGTAACTTTTTTATTTGTTTTTTTAATTTAAATTTCTTGTCAATACACATAAATCGTCAACCTACTACCTCAGAGCACTTCACAATTTTTTTTCAAAAGTGCACTTATCTGTTTAGAAGCAGATCTTTCAGAAGTGGTGAACACTATAGGCCGAACAACATCACAGCACAGAGATGACGCTCATTAAGATAAATTTAATGATACATTTAAATTTAGGCAAATAGTCAGTGCTAGTTCTGTTATATCTGATTTGACACTGTTCGTCATATTCTAGAGTGACTGGAAAACTGGGCCAGGCTTTCTAGGACGGTACTCAAATGGTGCAAGTCATACTTAGAAGGGAGAGGTTTTTATGTGAGTATAGGAGAATATAAGTCTAAGTGGATATCCATGACATACGGAGTCCCACAAGGCTCAATCCTGGCACCGCTCTTGTTTAGACTGTATATGCTCCCACTAAGTCAAATAATGAGAATAATGAGCTATGCAGATAATACAGATAATGATAATGCAGATAATACATCTCTAAATTATTATAGCCCCAAAGCCAGGAATCTTGGTGCAATTCAGGAGTTAGGCCTTAGTTACAGTAGTTGCCATTAATTAATGAAATTACATTTTTTATTTATTGATAAATAAAGGGGATGTACTATTACAATGAAAGTGAAATTTTGTGCGATTATTTCTTAGAAAACAAACATTTATAAATGTTTTTAAACAGCAGTGGTAGTAGTCAAATATCACATACATTATTCTAGATAATAGTAATATATTTCTTGCACAGTATCTAAACCAAACTTTCATTTCGTAGCACAATGATTATAGCACGCTTGTTAAGCTGTTAATCTTCACAGACGGAAAAAACCCTATAGAATTACTGGGTCGCTTGTATGTTAGTAGCAATAGTCCAAGATGCCGGTTTGTTTCATTGAGATGATTTGAAATGTTTCGTAAATCTCGCTAAATAAAACAGAATATAAAATGGTGTTCTCACCTCTAATCAGCAGTTTGACACTGGAATGAGGCGCTACTGGCTAAAGTGTGCACATGTTATGCAAGAGCACTTCAGTGGTATGTTCCTTCTTTTAGCCGACAGCTCAGTCTTGTGGAGCAGCTGGGTGGGTTCTGGGAATCCAAGCCTATTTCAAACAAAAGAAACAAATGAACAAATGCAGCCATTCAGTTGTAGTATTATGTCGGTAACATTTAAAACTCCAGAATGTCATTGAATACAGACAACCAAATGTCAAACCAAGATACACCTGCTAATAATTTATCCGCTTTCTCAGAACAAACCATTTTTTGATTTTTTTTTTTTTCCAAAGTGACATTTAAACAGCCAGTCCCATGATTATACGTATGACGTTCACTGAGGTTCAGTTTGTCTCTGAATCATGTTTGACAAGTGCTAAGATATGTTATGTCCCTTTTACAGCAAAAAAGGTTTGGTTGAGAAGTATTTATTTACATCTTGGTTTCATTCATCATCTGATCAATGACATTCATTCATTTTTAAGTGTGGCTTAAGTGTTAACTTTTATATAATTTAGCTTTTATAATCATTTTTGACTTACATGGTTAACCGCAAATATATATTAACAGTCCTAAAATTGTATTTACACTAAATCTCAGAGTAAATTACCTCTGTAAGACTTTTTTTTTTCTTTATCTGGTGGTCTCTCACTTTGTCCTCGTGTTGTATCCAGCTGTACAGGTAGCGTATGATCGAAAATCTTACATGTTGTTTGCTTTTGGTTGAGCGATCAGCCCCTCCTTTCTCAGCGCTCGTTCTCTCTATCCTTCTCTCTCTCCCTCTCTTTCTCTCTCTCCCAGATCTTAAACCTGTCTGATGAGATTCCAAACAAGATTACATGCTTGTTTCAGACACACTTCGTTGTCAGGTTTTGTCAAATGAATCATGCAGAAACATAAATAGTTTACATTTTGTTGTAAGTAATACCGACAATGATCATGACCAAACAGAATATTCAAGATTTTTATTCTATGTGGTTCAAAATAAAAGTTAAAACAGTTAATATATTAATATGAATGAAATGGGTTGGATAAATGTAATTGCTACATGTCAGAAAAATTGGTGAGACTACAGTATAGGGACTAATTCTTAACTGGTTGCTTATGAGCATGCCTATTAATAACATACCGGCTGTTTATTAATACTTATTAGTTCTTTACATGCTCTGTGTGACCAAAATGTATATCCATAACAAAAGCTAAACTTAACAGCTACCTTTACTATTAATAATCAGCAAATTATGCATTTATTGAAGCAAAAGTCATGATTAATAATTTGACAATAGCGAGAATTGGACCTTAAAATAAAGTGAGACCAAAAATATCGTTGCAAGGTTTGGCATCATTTGTTTTAAACTTTTTGTAAATATTAAAGGTGCAGTTTGTGGGGTGCAAAACAAAAGCTCCTTATGGAAAAACCTGACAGTGTTAAATCTAAAACAGATGTTTTTCTTATGGGAGAACCAGATGGCATTGGTGACACAGTTTTGTTGG
This sequence comes from Puntigrus tetrazona, assembly GCF_018831695.1. Taxonomy (NCBI): domain Eukaryota; kingdom Metazoa; phylum Chordata; class Actinopteri; order Cypriniformes; family Cyprinidae; genus Puntigrus; species Puntigrus tetrazona. The sequence goes on along the minus strand of NC_056705.1, from coordinate 13,037,516 downwards.
TACATACCGTCTGCAGAGAGACAGATAGAATCGCCTCATTTCAAGAATGGCATCTCAAAAGTCAAAAACTACTAACATTAAGGAAAGAGAAAGAGAGAGAGAGAGAGAGAGATAAGAAAGAACACAGTGTGAGCGATAAGGGCATTTTTGTCACGTACTTCACTAAAGTTGGTATGTTGACACACTTTTACCAGCCTTACCCCCAGTTTCACAGACGAGGCTTAAGCCTAGTCCTAGACTATATATAAATCTGACCTATTTCAGCTAAAAGAAACTTCCACGGACTGATCTTCAAACATGTCAGTGCCATTGTTTTGTCTTAAAATGCACACCAGTAATGATTTTTTCTAAATGTCCTAATTGAAATACGGCCTAATCCTGGCTTAGTCTAAGACCTATCACTGATAGGCCTTTATCCTTTAAGTCAGCATACATGAAAAAATTATTTGAAGATTTTAATGTTATGCAAGTAGACAGAGTAAGAGGAATCTCTCTGAGATTTCTATAAAACATGTTTTATTTGATTGCATTATATTTAATACAGTCCCTAGCATCTAAGCTCGTAATCTGACATACATTTACACAAGTTACTCACGCAAAAATGTCTGAAATGCATGACTAGCCTAAGATAAATACATCAGTGATGGCATGACAAGACACGCACCGGCTAGATATTATCAACTTATAGTTTGCGTATATTTTATATTGCAAGCAGTATTCACTGTCCATAGTTTGAGATTGATATAGCAGCACATTTAAATGAGTCTTGGTGACATCTGAGCTCAGTGTTCCAGCATGGCAGCTCTCTGGCCCTTTCCGCTCACGCTCTTCGCTCTCTTCATTTGGTAGACTACTTTGGCGGCTGCGTCTGAGAGACTCTGAAGAGGGAAAAACGTGATCCATGATATTTCATTTTATGCATAGCTGTTTTTCAAAATCCTAAAGAAGTTTGTGTGTACATCTGAGTTTAAATTAGATTTATTAATCCCACATTGTCTGTTTTTATGTATAAAGTGTAAGAGATCTTTAACTTACCGCAGTGGAAGGTGTTCGGGATGCCGCTATGGCATCGGTTTCTGTTGTTTTCTGTTTAGAGTAAAAGTGAGTCAGGCTTTTAGCAAAAGGACTTTATCGTTTAGTCACAATGATTCATCTTTGACGCTAATATGGCGTAGGGCACTTTTGGAGCTGAGCAGATTTCAAAACACGTTGAATGTTAAGCACAATTACTGACACAGATCTACAAGCGTGTGAGACTGTGCCTATCCTGACTGTGGTATGCTTATTTAAATAAACAATGACAATACTTTATACATTCTCTGTACTTTCGATGTAGTTTTCATTATGTATGCATAAAAATGATTTTTGAAGTTATAAAATGTTTAAAATGTATTTATATTTGAACAGCACAACCTACTGATTAGTTAAATGTTTCATAATATGAATGATTATATGCCATCTGGAATTTTGGAATAATTCAAATAAAAAAGAAAAACATTTTCCACTCACCCAGGCTGCATTATTCAAACAATACAGTAAAAGCAGTAATATTGTGACATATAAAAGTAACTGCTTTCTGTTATAATGTATTATGAAGTGTAATTTATTTCTCTAATGGCCATTAATCCAGTCTACAGTGTCACATGATTCTTTAGAAATTTTTAGAAAGGCAAATAAATGCTGTTACTTTCATAAAAGAATCCTAAAAATACCGCTGTTTTGTACTTTCATAAAATAATCTAAAAATGCATCACAGTCCACAAAAATATTAAGCAGCACAGCCATTTCCATCACTGATAAAAATGAGAAATGTTATGAGCAGCAAATCAGCATATAAGAATGATTTCTGAAGGATCACGTGAAAGTGAAGACCGGAGTAATGATGCTGAAAATGTATTATGAAATCAAAAAAATAAACCATTTTTTGGATAGTTGAGGGTGCATTCACACCTGGTTGACAGTGGTGAGGTCTTCACAGATCATACTCATGGTGCTGATCCAGTTCCCATAGATGCTCTCTTCTTTAGGGCTTGGCTTCTGTTGACTGTGAGATAAACATAAAGAGTGATATATTTTATGCACACACATATGATGTAGAACAGGGCCGTTTGGATAGGTTTGCCATACCTAATGTCTTTGAGAAGGTCCTGCTGAGCTCTTAGTTGTCTCTGTGCTTCCTGTACCCGGCCCTCCATAGTGAGCCTGGCACACAGCTGGGCACAGTGAACGCCCAGCACAGACATATTTAAACTGCCTGCCCACACCCAACTATAAAACACAGAGATGTAGAAAGAATTTATATATAAAAGTTTATATATATATATATATATATATATATATATATATATTTTTTTTTTTTTTTTTTTTGAGGACATTTTGCATGTAACTCTTCATGTAAATCTTTGTATGTGTGTGTGTGTGTGTGTGTGTTTACACATATAGAGCAGGTAAAATATTTTTCGAAAGCGATATTTCAACATTTCTAAAGGTGAAAATGTATCAAATTTTACCAGATGCTGGTAACAACCCAAATATTCCATACACACAAAGTAAACAAAAGAAATAAGTTCAGAAATTTAGTTATGCATAATAAAATGAAATGATATAGGGACAAAAAAAAAATGAACACATGAAGAAAGGGAGGCATTAGAAATGTATCAGAAATGAAAAAGCAATCAGTGGATATTAATATTAGCTGGTTTAGTCCCAACAACAGGATTATAGAACATGAGACATGGGTGGGCATTTCAGCAAGGCAGTGATCCCGAACACAGCCAATGGTTTCAGAGGAAGAAAATAAAGCTGCTAGAATGGCTCAGCCAGTCACCTGACTTGAATCCAGTAGAAAATAAGAACTTCATGGAAGTTCATGGAAAAGGCCCATAGATCCTCAAGGATTTGACTGTTTGTGTGGAAGAAAAGGCCAAAATCACACCTGATACAATACATTTCAGTAGTGCCATTCCACTTTATTTCACAGAACTTAATTTCTAAACTTGTTTAGTTTTATTTGTATGTATGGATTACTTTGGTCGTTAGCAACAACTGGTGAAAATTTCATCAACAGCATCTTTAGACATTCATTTACTGTGAAAAATGGTGACACGTTCAATACTTATTTTACTCGCTGTATACTACTATAAAGTCAGATGAGACAGTCATAGATTTGGAGGGTGTTTGCTGTTATCGTGCAGTGTTTTAGCGGTTTGCCTGCTGGTGGTGACGCGTTTCTGTTGAGTGATGACTCTCGTCACTTTCTGCAAATCTCGAGTCTTGAAACAAAGCTGCAGCTGAAAAGGGACCCGGTCCCGTTGTTGGAAACCTAAAAACACGCGTTTAAAAAAATTCGACATTTTGTGTTGCATAGTTTCAGTTGATTCTCTTTTTATTGCACTGTATATTTTGTGCTTACTTTCCACTTTTTCTGGTCTGACTGCAAACTGGAAGGTGATCTCAGCACTGTCTGTTACGTTGCCAATCTCTCGTACTAACCTATGATTATCCTCCTCATAGGGGAAGTACCTATGTTGATCAGAGAAAAATAGAGATATATATATATATATATATATATATATATATTATATTGTGTTTACTTTGAGGTTATTAAAGAATACTTACATGCCATCCGGTGCAAGCAATGTTGCTATAACACTAGTTGCTAGAACATTGTCAGCTATAGCGCTCTGAATCTCCGTGGCAACAGTACCAATATTTACAATATTTATCTGAAGAGTGGATGAAACGTTCATAATTAGTTTTTTACATAAGATGACTTGTATATAATATATATGCAATTTTGCCTTCAAAGAAAAAGACAACCTTCAAAACTTTGGGGTTGGTATAAGATTTTTTAAAGATGTTTTCAAAGAAGTCTTATATAGAATAATCTAATCAAATTTTATATAGTAATATTGTGAATAACTATGTAATTTATTTCTGTGATCAAGGCTGAATTTTCATCAACATTACTCCAGTTTTCAGTGTCAGGAGAAGTAATGAGAAGTCATTTTAATATGCAGTTATGCTGTTTAATGATTTTGTGGAAAATGGGATACAAACAGAATTTATTGTAAATAAAAATATTTTACGATTACAAAATCTCTGTACTATCACTGTTGATGAATCTAATGCAAAACGGCTGAATAAAACAATCAATAATAATAATAAAAAATGACTGAATGTTTGAACAGCAGTTCTTATTATTCAATTATTATTCACTTGTGGTGCGCACTACAGAGATGGATGACAGTAAAGTGATTGATGTCTTGCAAACATTGCACCAGTTTCCTATTATCATTGTTTCAAAGCCAGAACTCCTTTTCAAATACAGCTGAAGGGAAAATACTGAACACAAAATAGTCCTTGCTTGTAGGTGTGGGTGTCACTGCTGGTAAGTATCAGTTTCTTTAAAACAGGCTTCAAGCTACATGTCTTAAAGAAATAGTTCACCCGAAAATGAAAATTCTGTCATCATCTACTCACCTTCAAGGTAGCTCTAGACCTGTATGAATTTCTTTGTTCTGTCAAACAAAAAGGAAGATATTTTGAAAAAAGTTTGTAACCAGGATGTTTTGGGAAGTCAGTGGTGACCCAAAACAGCATGGTTACAAAATATCTTCCTTTGTGTTCGGCAGAACAAAGGTATTCATACAGGTTTGGAATTACATGAGGGTGAGTAAATTGTGACAGAATTTTCATTTTTGGGTGAACTATTAATTTAGACCCATTAAAAACAGATTAGGCTTTTACACACGAGGCTGAGGATGTGCTTGAACTCTGCGATACAACAGATGTAGTTGCTGTGAGCCGATAACAGAGCAAAGGGGTCACGCTGAAATTGTGAGCGTTTTCCGCATAGTTTACAATGAGCTACAAGTAACCGAATTAGACAAAAACAACACCCTGAGGAAAAAAAAAAAAGAATCGTTGCTGCAACCTTTTTGTACCTCAAGGTTCCTCTAAAGTAATCAGTCTTTACCATCTTATCTGATCATTGCTGCAGATAAGCAGCAGTAACTCACTCTGCCTCCTGTTTGGTCAGCCAGCCTCCCAACCTCTGCCAAACGACAGTCCTCTCCTTCAAAGGTCATCACGGACACGATCACACTGTAAACAAACACAGCAACAGAAATTGACTTCATGACCACAATAACATGTTACGTGACGTGATTTCATTAGGTACGCTGGCTCTTGTTAGCTACAACCAAGTAACTAGCTACTCTGAAGAAATAATCAATTATTAGCTAGTATTACCTCTTCAGGAGTGCATTTAGATTACTTCACCAAATGTTCTCTCTAATTATACTGCATTCCTTCCTAAATCTAAAATCAGCCTCGACCAGTTGGATAATACAAAGATAGACATTAAATTCTTTTACATAAATAGTATGAAACCGCACAAACTATTCTCGAACCGACAAAGGTATTGAAGGGAGAATGGTAAATTAAAACATTAACATTAGATGTTTAGTTCATTACTGTTTTATATATAATTGCGCTATATATTGTATTTATTGCAATTACAAGTAACATTAAGTAGAAAAATCAAGAGTAATCTCTCACTTTTGTTTTTAAGGGAGAGCAGTTAAATTACAGTGAGTAATTACTTAGTAATGCATCACAGCGTACACGAGGAGAAACAGACATAACATTCAGAAAGAGATTCGTGTTTTTCAGTCGCTCACCCCTTTTCAGCAGCATAATGGGCTAACTGGTTATAAAAATAAGGTGAGTTGGCGGGGCAATGGGAAGACTCTTGATCTAATTGGCCTAGGCCTATGTTGGCCTGCCCATCTGTGCAAATTATAACCTGGAAAAAACACAAAAAGCAATTACACAAATACATGCATATGCATAGTATCAGTACGCACCAGTAGCTAAAGCAAATATTTGTATAAATATGTGATATTTGATAATTGTCCTCGTTTAGACTATTGCTTAACTCAAAGTGATTAGTGGGTTCATCGCTGCATCACATTTTTATAGTAAAAACACATAACTATGGTACAGACTTTTGACCCTGTGAACTGTGATGCCATGGCAACAGAGATGAGGGCAGCAGGTCCCAGTGCTGTGGCTCCATGCTCTCTGAGTCTGAGAAGGAAAAAAAAATTATATTGACTTGAGACTAAAATATACTGCTTTTGAACACGGTTCCAAAAAATATATATATATAGAGGAATAACAATAAACATAGAAGTCATTACTGAATTAGTTGAAATTGTTCTTGGTTAACAGGGTATCACTATGGAAAAAATTTCTTGGTGTGATTTCTTGGTGTGACTTTATCGGTTCTGGTATATGGTTTTCAATAGAAACCATAACATATTTTCTTGTAATTGGCTCTACATGGTTTACAATGACGTAAAGTAATAAAGCTGATATGATATCTATATGCTGCCTTCAAATGCACATAAATAGCCGTCCTAGTCATTTTTGGGGGTTTGGAGTTTACTGTCTTTTTGAGTCTATCTTTGGTATATAACATATTTAACTGGATGTAGTGGTTATATAAAGCTGTGGATCTTTAAGCAACAGTTCAGACGCAGACAGAAGCACAAAACACAAAATCAAACTAAGAGCAAAGAAGCTCAGTGACAAACTTACAAAATACTGCCTGCTCACACACACATACACAGAGCGCAGAACAAATACAGATGAGATGACGTGACCTTTGACAGATATGCACACAATAAAAGCCTAAGAATGTGCCACTCACTCCTTGATTTTCTGGGTGAGAGGTTGGATAGTCTCTGCAATGCAGTGAGGGGTGCTGTACTTCTCACCCTCCTTCTTCAGATAGTCATAGTCCACCAATGCCCAGTCTCTCAGAGTGAGAGGAACCTTTGTGCCATCACCATATACTGTCACCTAAAAACCACAACCACAAATGTTCTTGTTTTTTTTAACTGTATTCTATTCACGTGACATAAAAAAAACACTGCAAGAGCTCTGTTGCTATTCTTTATCTCTGTATCTAGTTCTCTGAAAGGTTTTTGTCATTTACTAAACTTAGTAGTTTCACAGATTTAGTTCCTTCTCAGCGAATTTTGATTTGCACACACTGGAAACCTCACGCGTTTCAAAACCAAACAAGAATGGGAAATGCTCAGTCAGAACTTGATTTTTTTATAGATCTGTTAAATTCTGGCTTCACAAGTATGCGGCGATTGAAGTTATTTTTACACAGTATGTTTTACTGGGTGTACTCAGCCTGGTCCCATGCTGCTAAAATCTACCAGCATAAACTCTGGACCACAGCTTATTCTGACAAAAAATAAACCTCTGAGAAAGGAAGTGACACTAAGATATACCGAGTTCTTTTTTTTAAGCTACCCTACATATAAAATAAAAGCATCTATATTTCCATGTTTACAGACATTTATAACAAATAAGAAAAATCTTGTCAATATGGCAACATGTTGAAAGTTAAAAACACATAAATTGCATAAGGCAAAGCAACTATTATTTTTTTTGTGTTTGTGTACAAATTTGTATTTGCTTTTTTTTCTACCTAACAGTAGAATAATATTGTGCAATGCAATATAAACATGAATTCAGATGTGAATGTAAGGTAAATAAATATATTTCTTATGAATGTATTTCCAGTAAAATTACATCTAACAATTCTATCATATGTAATAATTAATGCTGTCAAAATTACATCTAATAAACATTCTATAATATATGTTTACTGTGTATATTTATTATGTGAATATAAGTACACACATACAGTATAAAATAGAAGTTATTTACATGTATTTATATTTTTATATTTCTATAATTTATATTATATATGGATATATTTAATAAACCAATATAACTTATTTCTCTTAAATATATACATGCATGTGTGTGTGTGTATATATATATATATATATATATATATATATATATATATATTTTGTATTGGCACAATAAAGCAAAAACTTTAAATAATAGTGCAGCATTTTTTCAAAACAGGTGTACATAAAAAAATATCTTTTTATCTTTTGTAATCAGTACTACAAATAATAAATGGTTTGTGCACATCAAATGTAAAAAAGCAAAAAGCACTTGATGCCATAACCATACCACTCATTTTCCCCTTTAAGTCTCTTTACCTCATTGTTAAATGTCACCAGAGCCACTCTTCGGTGAGGTGAGGTTTTCTGCAGCGAGGACAGCACCATCTGAAGAGCTTCCTGGACCCCCTGAATACAAAAAATGGGAGTATCATCACATTTATTTTGTGCCTGTTTATACAAGCAAAAATCATTTTTATTTGAAGTCAGAAGTCACCTCTCACCTGCAGTCGTGAAACATACGTGGGCGATCGTGTGCTGTTACCGGGAGAGATCTAAAAGGAAAATTTTACGTGGACATTAAATGAATGTGCTGAAATAACAGTAACAGCTCTGGAGATCTGTAATGAGAGTCATAGGCACCTCAGAAGTGACACTCATACTTCCGGAAATGTCCACGCACACGACAATGAGCATGTCGTCTAGATTCTCATAATCTGTGTCCTCCTCCTCGTCATAGTAAAGTATATCCCTGCCTGGAGGATTGCGCAAAGGAAACCGGCCGCCCTTCAGTGTAGTCTGAGGGTAAACGTTCTCCTTCCCACAAAACTCACAGCTCCATATCTACAAAAAAGGCACAGGAAACACTTTGAACAAAAGTAAGTGGCGTATAAACACAGTGGTTTGGCACCTGCTGGTATAACTTACTATTGTTTTCTGCTGCGTCTCTGGGCTGCTTGCTGAGGACATGATGGCACTGCATTTCCCACAACGCACTGGTTTCTGGCTGCTCTGTATGGCAGATGCTACGGAGGCAGTAAGTGAGTTAAACGGATGTAACGTTTAGGATGTTTGTGCTTTCAAAAAAATATAGTTTGGCAGTTCAGCACACCTTTACCAACGTCCACAAGGCTTCCCACTTTTAGCGACACTACATTTACGTTAGCTTTAAGCTGAGTCTCTCCATTATTCTCCAGACCTGAGAGAGAGAAGGTGAAGTCAAATAATACACAAAGGTTGGAACGCAGAGCTTGGGCTGCAATTCAGCTCACAAAAGCACATTAACCCATCGAATAAATGTAAAATAGATGATTATTGTATCGCTTTAGTTTTGCATAACTTCTGTGAATTTTTCAAAGGGAGTTTAAGTGATCTCTCACCTCTCGGTGGTACTGGTGGTGGGAGTAAACTACAGACGGTTTCTCTCCTTTGTATGTTACGTGGCGGTACAGGTGGCGGAGCCATCGATGGAGCTGTAAAAGATAAAAAACAAATCTAATGAATGCAGTTTTTAACACTGATAATAAAAACAATAAAAACATTATTAAGCACTAAACCAGCATTTAAGAATGATTTTTGAACCAGTAAAAATTGTAAAATACACTAAAATAGAAAACAGTTACTTTAAGGTTTACAGCAGTACTATTTTTTTATTACATTAAAATATATAAGAATCCAATAAATGCAGCTCTTGTGAGTATAAGAGACTTTCATTCATCAAGATTTAGATTTATACAAAGGTTGGACAAAATAACACCCAACCAATATTTCTTTATTAATGCATTTGACCATAATTTGCCTTTAATACAGCTTCCGGCCTTCTAAGACTAAATTATCATTTTAAAAATACAGCTTTGCAATACTTTATCTACATATACAGTATGCCATTAGAATATCATCTGTAAAAGAGGGAATTGGCTTCTACACGTTAAAACTGTCCACAGTTATCTTCCAGGTTTTATGGTCATGACACCATGGTTTTTGCATTTTATCATCGGTGTCTGTGATTTCTGTTTCAGCAGTTGGTTTTGTGATGTTCTTTGTCGTCAGATTTCGGGTCTTCAAGGTGACTCTGAACTTTGCTTTGTCTTTTGCCGCAGTAGTCCTGTGTTTTTCGGACATCCTTTTAGTAATTCACAGTCAGTCACTTTCGGTTTTCGACAACTATTCTTTCTCACCGCTCAAGTCTTGCCATGCTTTGTGCATGCAGTCATAATCTAAAAGACTGCTGTTCTTAAAACACCAAACGATTGGGTTGTAAGGTTAGAGACACTTGCTGATTTGTTGCTTGTGGAAGTCTGTCAAGTCACCCATTTCAAAAACCACTAGTACTAACCACCGATAAACACTTGTACCAATATACAAACCAGAGAAAAATTAATAGATAAATAAAAACGAATTTGCAATGTTTTGTTATTTCACTGCAGCCCACGCACATTGTATAAATCTCTCCTGTCTAACAACGGGCATCTATGTTATTTTGTCACTTTGTATATAAATCACGCAACATTTGCACCAGTGAAGTTTCTCTGTCATCGCTTTTACGCACCCACAAAAGGATGTGATCTTATTTTTTCCAACCAGCGTTTTTTTTGAACCAAAAGTGTTGTTCCACTCAACCTTCAAAGTCAACTGATTAAAGCTGCAGTCAAACAGACGCTGTCAGTTCATCTGTTCTTCGTCAGAACTAGTACGAAAAACTGCCACAAAGACAACATTAAAGAAATAACAATTTCTCGCACGTACAGAGAGAATGCAAGCCGCGTTAATAAAGCGATGCTAAGATGAAAAACAAATTTACTCACCTGGTTTCTGAACGACAGTGAAGCGGTTGTCGTAAGGATGATCGGAGACAGACTGAGCTCTGAACAGGCCACACGGAAGAGTGGAGGCAGAACCTTCAAAACATGAGCATGCGTGAGGGATGGATGGGCTATTGGTATAATATAATACAATATAACATAAAAATACACCATAACACAAGTTGTCAAAAAACAATTGACAAAACTAAATTAAATCTGACATGTATAACTTGGCTATTTTTTCCCTTGATACATATTCTTCATTCAGTAATACTGTCTCTTTACACGTTATCTGTGCTGTATTATTAAACGTTAATAACTCTACAGCGTACTACTGACCTTGATTTGAGACTTTAGCCTCATTTTCTGTTAAGCTCTCAGACCTCCAGTTACACACTACGTGACTGCAAGCGAACTCCATCTCTGTGGGTGAGGAAAAAAAAAAGTCTTCGTAAAAAAGCAGTCAGAAATTACGCTGACATCAAGTTCTGTTTTTACAGTCAAATTAAAATAGAAACCTGTAACTCCCGGGCACTTTAAAATAACTTCAGCAAGTATTTCTTAACACGTGTTAGTGTACACTAAAAATACCAGTTAATGCTATGTTTTTCTGTGCTGTTTAGGCAAGACGGTTTTTTTCTCTCTAAACTTTCATTTCCTGCTAAAATAGTTTTACTTTGATCTCAGTTACACGTGAGGCTAAACACTGCGGCACAGTTCGATTTCCTTCTAAAAGGATCACAATAGTGTGATTAATTATTAAAACAGTGCTATTGTGTGCCTTGGTCTTATCTGCGTTTTTAACACTTCTTCTCTGTTCTTTAGTTTTCTTTTCGGTGAACGTTTGCAAAACCCCAACACAACCCGACGTTACAGTTTATATAAGATGTGTAAAATAACACAACGGTATTCTGGTGGTATATATTTAAACTACAAGCAAAATGAGCGAGGGGTTGGCTTTACTTGTACAAATATAATAGAAACAGTCTATTAAAGCACGGAGGCGTCAACTCGGATGAACTCTACAGCGTTTGAAACGTACCTACCCGGGGATGGTGATTCAAAATAAACCTTCTCTCATTCAGCTTTCACAGAAAGACGGCAACATTACGGTCCTTCTCTTCACACGCTTAGTGTGCATGTTTGGCTATCTACTTAAAGACACAGGAAGACAGGAAACTGTGGGTGCATGACTAGAAGAAGAAAAAAAGGTAAAGAATAAGAGCGAGAGAGAAACGAAACAAGATGCCCAGCTTGATTGTGCGTCTCTGTTTATATTTAAATACAGCCGTCTTTGTTCTTCCTTTTTATGGACGTGGACTTTGATTCGTGATTTTGAGTCAGGCTTACCTTTACATAGAAAGATAATTCGGTCGTTTATTCATTAGCGGCTGTGAAAGTCCTTCGCGCTGGGCGTGATATAAACAGTAAGGCATCGGACCCACGTCAGGTTTGTCGTGTAAACGTGTACATACGGGTGAGAGTATTACATGGAAGCCCGTTTCCCACGTCGAAAAAGAGGTTGTTGCCTGTCAGGTTTAGATTATAAAAAGAGATATAAACTCACAGTTGCAAGTTATAAAGTCCGAATTGGGAGATATAAACTTTAATTGTGTGATATAAGGTCGCATTTCTGACTTTTTTTTCCCTCAGAATTGGGAGATATAAACGTGTAATTGCGAATTATAAAGTCCAGTTATGAGCGGGAAAGACTAACGTGTTCTAAGAATTCTGACTTCATTTGTCCGTTTATATCAAGCAATTCTGACTTTTTTCCCCTCGCAAAGTTGAAATCTCACAATTGCAAGATTTCAACTTCTAAAAAGTTGAAATAATGGCGGAAAACAAAGTTTTAATTGTCTCTCAGTAGAAAGAGTCGACTCTGAATCGTTGAAACAGGTGCCACAAGTCGTTTCATGTTGACGTCACATTGGAACATTAGCATATTGCCCGCCCACTTATTGTGCCCGCAGACCTGGGAAAACTTGATTTTCGTGTTGGTCTGTATGCAGACAATGTTTTTTGACCTTGCATGTAAAAGTATAGTTCACGCAAAAATTCAAAGTCTGACATTTTTTAGAAATGAAAAAATGGAAGTTGGTTGTAACAAAAACTAACATAAAGCAAATCATACTGATATAGAATGACATGAGTGTAAGTAAATGACGAAAAATGAGGGAATTATGCTTTTAAAACTTGATTATTCAAAATGATATCACCACAGATTAGAAGTGTTTTTTATTTAGTTTTTATTAGTCACATTCATTCATTTTACAACTGATTTGCTTAGATGTTGAACGTGTTTTTAGTGTCAAACAGACATGTAATCATGCTCCTTTTCTATTCAAACATTTTTTTAAAAAGTTAATTACAAATGATGTTGATCGTTTACAACAGTAAACAAAAACAATTCAACTACAAAGCGCTCTCATTTCAACACTGGTTTTTATTGTTTTAATGGTAGTGTATTGATTAGTTTTTTATCATTTTAAGCATTTAAGCTAAAAAAGAAGTGTTAATTCTGATTATTATTCTTGGAATAAAATCGTACAATCAACTGAACCATTGCTTCTATGTGAGCCAAACACTTGCTCGGTTGAATGCTGAGCATCAGTTTTTACAGCCCTTTAAGGATGCCATTCTATTAACACCACATTTAACAGCGTGCGTATTTTAAAATTAGACATCATCTCGAACATCTGCAATAATCAAATGTTAGCAAACACATGTTTTGTTCGCAGCCTCTTTCTTTACTGTTCCTTAAAATGATAGTTCGCCATTTGTCTTTCAAACAAACAAATTCAGAGCTATATTAAATAATGTCCTTTCCGTTTTTGGGTGAACTATCCCCATTAGGAAACTGTTGCCAAGCTGCTCTTCCTCTACGCCTTCAAGGCATTGAGTATGGCCTTCATTATGGAGGCCACCGCTACGGCACCAGGGTCAGGCTGGGTCAAATGTTGAGAAGCAACGTAACTGGCACGTCCGGCCCTTGCAGTGAGATTGCGAGTCGACTGCGCTCCCAGGTCTGCTTTCTGTTGCACATAATCAAGAGGGCAATATTACAGATGCACAAAATTATGAGGACAAAGGAAAGCTAAAAATGGCTGAAGTGGTGTTCCATACCTCCACTGCAGATTGTAGTATAGCTATGTGACCACCAGGAGGAGCTGTGGAGAGCTTCATCAGCTCTTCCACAGCTGGGCACAGGGCATCAAGCTAAAAGGTAGAAACACACAGTTTTATTAATGATTTGCAAGTAGCAAAGGTTTCATTTAATGATGGTACTAGGATACAACCTGCAGGTTAATTATTTCAAAAACACAGCTCAGGTAGATTTTTATTTGTGTCAGGGATCAATCATTGATATTCACAAAAAAAATGTGTTGATCAATAAAATGTATCATTTATCATAATTTTTCATGATTAAATGCACAGTGTATTTTAAAATGTAAAGAGGGAACTAGACCACTGTTCAAAGAGTCAGAATAATTTTTAAAGAAATAAATACTTTTATTCAACAAGGATGCTAAATAAAGACTTTTACTTTGTTTTAAAATATTGTTTCAAATGAATGCTTTTTTTTAAACTTTACATTCATCAAAGAACCCCAGAAAAAAGCAGCACAACTTAAAAATTAAGTAGCACAACAGCTTTTAACATAAATAATTATAAAAAATGGTACTTGAGCAGCAAAACAGCATGACTGGAGGAATGATGCTGAAAATTACATTTTGTAGCACAGGAAGAAATTAGATTTGCAAGTATATTAGAATATAAAACTGCAAAACTTTAAAAATATTTTTTTAACTTTTAAACAGTAATGTAATTCATTTATATGTTACCTAATATACATTTACAACTGCAGGACTACAGATTATGAATTTGTGTAAAACAGTTACTACAACTAGAATATGATTTGTATTTCATGCCTCAATCATACCATGGTCCGATCCCCTGGTTCAGCGCCTCCATATCTGTTGGAAATATTTGCAATAAACGCCACATCAGTTTAGTACATTTTATACTGAGATGAGCGAACAATTCAGACTCAGTGTGTCAGCTAATACTTGTGTCACTGACCTCTTCATGGCCTCTGTGCCAGCGTGCAATGCCTTTGCCCAAGCTGCACCATCACAGTTTTGTTTGAGATGAGGGGCGGCCGCAGACAAAAACAGGCAGTATAACTGTGAAGAAAAAGATTAAGGGTCATTTGACCGTTTCTTGAGAAAAACACACAGATTTTTAGGGTTAGCTAATCGGCTCAAGCATTGCTTTAGTGAGTCAAGTGTTTGAACCTGATATACATTCACATACCGCTCCTGATGACCCTCCCATCCTTTCCCGGACCAGAAGAGCAAGATCTGCCAGCAGCTGGCCAAGGTTTCCAGGGATTCTGCTAGTCTGGAGCCACTCCTGCATAGCTGACGTAAGACACATTGTGAGGCACAAGTAAAAATTGTTCAAAAAGCGTAATACATATGCACAAAATTAAACAATGCGCTGGTTTAAATGATATGTGCATCGTTTGAATGCGTGAAATGTTTTACCAGTAGCTACGAGAGCATGCGTGCTCCCACAATCTCCATCTCCTGCTGCACGGTCCAAAGCATTGAGTTCCTCTTGCTGCTGCAGGAGGATCTCGCACACAGACTCCAACACAGGTCGAACCACTGAAGACAGCGAACCTGCAAAATATACATCATTGAAATCAGTAAGATTTTTCTTTTTAAACAAGTGAATATTTTATTCAGCAAGGAAGCATTACCTTGATCAAAATGACAGTAAGGGATGACACGATATTAGTGTTAAAAACATGAAAAAACTCTCACCAATCACAAACTTTAAAAAGGGATATTATTTGTACCTTTTTTTTATTACACCTATTATGCTTATGCTAAAATTTGAATGAACTGCATTACAGGAAATACAAATAATTTGAACAGTGCACGTTTTGATTGTCTCTCCGTCTCTTCCCTACCTTCAGTAAAATCATCTGAAGCTGCATCGAGTTTTTCTTCAGGTTCTATAAAGAGGTTCCTCCCACTCACAGAGGCTGTGCTGAGGTTAGGCCAGGCCGGGGCTGTGGTTTTAGCGTCTGAGAAAAACAAATCAGATACTCTTCAATGCATTTTCATTTTAGAGTGTACCGGCAAAGTAATTTTAGTGTTTTAAATAGAGAACGTGCAGTGCATGTTTTTCTATTATAATAAAATTAACTAACGATTCCAATCTCAAGCTAAGCATGCTTGTAAAATTGGTTTTAAACAGAACACACCAAACAGTCTGAGCATCTCTTCATCGACCTTCATTAAAGAGAGAGACATTCCCGCCATCTCCAGAGATGTCATAAACGATCCAGACATCACCCTCACAACCAGCACACCACGCTCCTCTGAAAATGACAAACTTTGTTCACGCAAAACGGTACTGTCTAAATAAAGCATGTAAGGCTAAATGTTGCACATCTAATATATGATGTAGAGCTTGTTGTGCTACTTGAGTCTCACCTAGGCAGTGTACAGCTGCTTTAGAAACCACAGCTATTTCCAGACACGAGAGAGCGCCGAGATTATTCACACACAGCACCACCTTGTCTCCTGAAAGGCAGGTTTAAATACACGTGTAAACGTGCTCATTCAGAATCAACCATGTTCACACGAATTACGCATTGTACCTGATTTTAGCGGCAGATGGGATATGTTCGAAGAATCAGTCATGTGACTTATCATAGCTTTCACAACTTCATCAGCGGAAGCCAGCTGTAAAAAAAAAATAATCAAAACCATCAATCTCAAAAGGCCATACATTGCTTCTTCTTTTTTTTTTTAGAGATATTATCGGAACATTAAAAAGGACTCACTTTTGATCTCTTAATACCTGGTTCTCCATGGATCCCTGTACAAATAAATAAGCAGCGCAAATTGTATTGTGCAAATATGATATAGACACACTAATGTTCAAGTTTTGGGTCAGAAAGAATTTAAATGCAATTAATACTTTTATTCAGCATTAAATTGATCAAACTTTAGAGTAAAGACATTTATAATGTTGAATTTCTAGTGCAGATGAAATCTGTTCTTCTTAAAGCTGCAGTGCATATGTTTTTTCTCTCTGTTGACATCTATGTTTGAAAACTTGGTATAGCAGTTCCTTGCTGAGTTATATCCCATGTGCGGGTTGTACTGCAGCGTGGCTCCAGCTCGGAAGAATCGAATGGTTTGCGCTGAATGTGTAGCTGTCAGTCACTGCACTGGTGGTAATCCTGTACTTATTAATCACAGATTATAAACTACGTCTTGGAATATATGACCCAAATCAGATTTTTCACTGGATATTATCATCCGCATAAGTAATAGTTCTGCCACACTTTGATCTGACAAACTGAGAGAAAAAGCATTACAATAAATTGTGATTACATTAATTAACTCTAATTAACTTAATTAACTAAATTATTATTATTGTTGTACTTTATTCTCAAATTATTAATGTTAACAACATCATTATTGCATGGCTATGTCACATCATTCAAATTTCATGTTAATAAATTCTTTTAGCCCTAAAAGCAAACTATGCTCCCTTCAAACTGTTTTTTTATATACAAATTTAAATGGAATATAATTTAATTTAATTCACATTACAAATGATTTTTTTGCCATTTAATTATCGAAGCTGCTGTGAGACTGAGCTGTAATTAAAAGATGAATCCTCAGCTGAATGAGTTCATAGCATGTACTAGCCAGGACAGCTTCTTTATGTTTACAGCCGTGACGTAAAGACGCAGTGCCATGATCGAATTTCCTGTGAAAACCTACCTGTACCACTCAAATTAGAAAACGTTATTACAAGCTAACCGTTGTGAATCGGGGTAAAGTTAGGTGAGAGCTTTAAACACTTGCTGGTTATGTACTTGCTCAGATATTAATTTTGAATCATTTTTAACCAAAAAAAGTTTATATTCATCAAAATAATGTTATGGTTTCCACAGAAATATTAAGCAGCTCAACTGTTTTCACACTGACCATAACAAATATTTCTTGAGCACCAAATCAGCATATGCTGAATCATGGAGTAATGACAGCTTTGCATCACAGAGTTAAAATATTAAACTGTTACAATTCATAAACTGTAACAACATTACTGTTTTTACTGTATTTTCGATCACATACATTTAGCCTTAATGAGCATAAAACTGCTTTTCAACCGCTCAAAACTTGTGTTTGAATAGTACGTAGCACACTCCTTTCTTAAGAAAACTAAATGAACTTAAAGGTTGCGAGTCAGAAGCACCCGACTGTCCTTGCAGAGTTGAAACTGACTCACTTTATCACCTCTGTGCAGAGCCAGCATAGGCTGCTCTCCAGGTTCAGGAAATAATATATGTGCTGACCACACGCTATTCTCTGTGTCGAACTGTTCTGGAACAGTGTTGTAAAATACAACTTAACAGCTGATTTCTAGTTGTGTCCTCTTTTGGAAGCACAAAGAAAGTAGTTTCATTTTTACGACACACAGCGTCTCCTGAACATGGCACCTGCAGCAACACTACAACCAGAATAATAGTTCCACCTTTTTTCTTTATGTAAACATTTGGGCGGTGTTTGAAAAAAAAAACAAAAAAAACATTCTGTGACATAGAAAAATGGGGGCTTGTTCAAGCGCGTTGTTTTAGGGAGGTGTGGACAGGTATAACTGTAATAAAGAATATCTCTTTGGTTTCAAAACTTTAATCTTTGCAACTTTAGGAATCTTATCTCGGCACTAACAGCCTGTAACACTCCAAAAAGAAAAGGAAATGTCAAATCGCGTTATATGTCCCCTTTAAAAAATTATACATTTTTACACTTTAGTTATATAAATATCTCATACCCAGTCCCAGCTCCATCTCTCCTGGTGGAAGCTGGAAAGTTGGAAGGCATCCAGGCACACTGCATGGAGACAGACTAACTCCCAACGTACCTGTTAAAACAGCAAAACATTTTGTACGTATGACAGTGACTGTACTTTCACACTGAATACAGATATAACGCAGGACCGCAACATGTACGCTAAACAGCCCAGATAGCGCTATGCTGGCATTTCTCACCAATATTTTTTGTTGCTTCGTTCACCCGTGCAACAATTTCACCCAGTGGGCAACCTTTCTCGGCCAGAGCTCCAGCTACCTAAAAATAAAACCACCATTGATTCGATTGTCAATTCATTAACGTTGCCACTCAAACTCATTATGGTACCTTATGAATGAGCACGGTTCCACACAAGCCTCTCCTCCCGGCCTTGCTGGGCCGAGCGAAGGCACAGTCATCGGCCACAATCACCATGTCCACCTGGACTCCCTGTGAACGGGCCTGTTCTGCAGCTATGCCAAAGTTTAGGCGGTCACCCGTGTAGTTCTTCACGACGAGCAGGACTCCCGAAGCGCCTCTCCTCCACAGAGTCAGAATAGCAGCCAGAACGCTGCCTGGAGGAGGAGACGCGAATACTGCTCCAGCCACAGCTCCAGACAGCATTCCCACGCCAATATAACCTGAACGAGAGTTACATTCATTACGCGTCATATGAGTTCGAAATAGCATTACGCGGTGCTAGCGACACCAAGGACATGGGTTCAATTCTCAGGGAACGCATAAACTGTTCAAATGTACAGTGGTGGCCAAAAATTAGAACGTAGCAAGGTTTTAAAGTCAGTTATTTCTACCTTTGCTGTAGCGTGTCAGTAGGAAAATAAGTTTACCTTTTTTAAACATTTATTCATTTTGCTATTAATTGTTATCAGTGAGATTTGGGTTTGCACAACGCGTCTGAAACAGCCAGCGCGCCACACAGAGACCTGATCTGATCATCATCCAGTCTGTCTGAAATGACATGAAGAAACTGAGACAGAGGAACTGTGCCAACGTCTCCAAGAGGCTTCAGGAAACCTACCTGCAAAGCTACGGTACTGTTAAAAAACTTTTTAAGAGAAATGCTGTCAAATAAGGATGCTATTGTAATTATTTTGGCCATCACTGCACTGATCCAAATAGGAAAATGGCACATTTGCACTTATTGGGCACATTGGGATACATAATCTGAATAAGCTTGTTGTTTAATATTAAACTATAATTTATACAAAATTCAAAAAAATAGTATAAATAAATAGCATATAATATTATGCTATGCTTATGGTATAGAATGTAATTTTTTTTATATTATACTGATTCCACCTGGCATGCTAAATAAGGACGCTTAAGCGACTGGATCTGTCCCAAATGGACACTTCTCGTGCACTGGCGAGGGTTTGGGTTGCATTTGGGACAGGACGTGTGCATCACGCTTTACCTGCATGCGCCGGTTCGTGGCCAGATCCTCCTCCGGACAGGAGGGCTACCTTTCCCTTAACGCTCTCCAGATCGGACCGCAGCACAACTCTGTGCCCCCGCAGCAGCGCCAGACCCCCGTTACTCCCGACGAGACCCTCCAAAGCCTCATCCACACACTTGTCAACCGAGTTCAACAATTTCCTCCGCACCTGCTCCGGCCATACAACAATAACACATTTGCATATCGGTCACTATTTAGCACCGTTTCAAAATCACCACAGAGACCAAACGTGCTCCCTGCGCAGTAGAAACATGCCACTGTTTGCTGAAAGGATCCTGAAGGAGAAACCGTTAGCCTACATACCTCCATCATGCCTGCATAACCACAACCTTCGTCCCGTGATGCGTTGTCGTTCATGAACGATTCGTTCGATTCGAACTGATCCGTAACATGACTCGGGAACAACGAGTCATCTCAGAGAGGGATTCGTTCATTTCGCGTTGACCGCGCGTGCATAAAATCCTATTGGATCTTCAGCAAAGAGATATTATTTATTTATTTATTGTTAAACATTACAAGCATAACACAGTTACAATTATACATAAAGACGCAATTAAAAAAAAAGAAAAATAAATAAATACATAAAAAAATATACACTCAGATTTTGCAGGTTTAACACCAAAAAAGCAGCAAATTACAATTTAAGACAGAAAAGATGAACACAGGGATACTGTTTTCATATCTTTCAAATTTGTAGAATTATGGCTAGTTCCCAAATATTTATCCAATTTAACTTTAAAAAAAGAAAATAGAGGTTTATAGTCATATATAGTAAACGTGTGTTTATTAAGGTGAGATTTTGCTAACAGAAAACATAAATTATATATTAATATTAATTATTATTAATATTAATTAGGTAATATTTAGAAAACAGAAATGATCATTCACCCGTGGGTCTGAGTCTTTTGTCACGTGATGCAACAGCAGTATTAGATACAGAAAAGTTAATAATTCACAACCTTCCTTACAAACACATTAACAGTCGGCCTATGCTTTTCTGGGCTCAGGTTTTTTTTTTAATGTCTCAAAATGATGGTGGTAAAGAAGCTTTAAACCGCACTTTGATAAAGCATAAACACGTACATAAACATACATACAAGGATACCGTTAATGATAAACGTTTAAGTTGAAAGCTGGCTCGTGACAAAAGAGGGAACGACTCGTTTCTGGACTGCATAGCTTCAGTTTATGGAAATGTAACGTTACAAAAGAACGATCAACAGATTGGGATTATGACTAATTATTATGACTAAATAGTCTGCATAAATTTAATCGTTTAATTCTCATAATCTGGTCTTGGTTGCATTGTATTTTTTATTGCATTCACAATTTGGCTATTAACAATTAATTATTAATTTGCTGAAACGAACGGGACGAACGAAATGTCTTGAAAAAAGATTCGCTCATTTAGATGAACGAGATTCAAACGAGTCAGTAAAATGATCCGATGTTCCCAACGGGATATATCGCCCTCCGAAGGGCACTTCGGAAGTCCTGACTCGGACTGAAAACGATCATGGTCGTCATATTGAAGGGTCGTTTCAAACAAAGCGTTTAAAACCAGCCACTTCAAAGGGCCCATTTGGATGAAGGAGGTATTATATTCATGATGGACACGGGATGATGACGCAAAAGGACACTTCACTTCCTCCACACCCTTCAACCCTTTAAAACTGTTGCTCCGGAGGGCAAACCCTTTGAAGGGATTAGGGATAGGGCGTAGGGATGATCCCTATGGAGCGCAGGGTCCGGCTTTGATCACTTCCGCAAACAAGCGTCCGTGACGATGACGTCACAGAGCCCACCCCAGATCATGTTGAATGGGTCTCGGGAGAAAAAGGATCTTGAACTAATATACTATTTCGTAAAATTCATACATAACTTTGAGTTTTATCCCTCCTTTAATCCATCTTTATTTTTGCATGGACGTTTGCTTCAATGCAAATCATTTATTCCGCTTTGCTGTTTATTGTGCCCTGAATGTTATGAATAATAACTCATAGAGGCTGGTGAATTTCTCTAATACACCTTCCCCACCCTCTTTATTATTAAATATAATATAACACAACATTGATGATTCATTCATACTTTTTTTATAGTAGCATTACACTGAATGTGTTTACTTAAAGCAGATCAACAAAACTAATACAATTATAGTCGTAGTCAACTATAAGTAAAGAACTACACTTTTTAAAAACATAGAGGCCACCACATTTTTAGGAAGACTCTTTTCTAGCGCATGGCAATTTCTGTCGCTTGGACAAATAGAGTATGGACTGTATTACACTGCTTGGTTGCATTATCAAGAAATTGACACCCCCCAGCAGTCCAAAGGAATCATTTGCCAAATATTTCTTCATGGCGACCTGGAAGATTTCAATGCTGTACGGAACAGATAAGCAAACAAGAATGGCAGTGATGATTACCAGTGCCCTCTTTTTCTGACGATGCATCCTTTCCTTCTGTGTTTCACCAGGACTTGGTCTCAGCAGGACCTTGAGCACTCCTAGACTGCAAGCTGTGATCACCAACAGGCTGGATGCTAGGGACAATATGTAGAACTCAATCGCAGGCCGTGGATAGGTGGAAAAAGCGATTCCTCCATAAACCACAGATATCAGCCAGACCAGTCCTGCAGCAACATATCTGCGCTTCACAAAGGCTGGACTGCGGTATATCGACGGTTGAGCCACAGCCATGTAGCGTTCAACACAAATCAAGCAATTCATAAATGGACGTCCAACCAGGTAGCTTCCAGAGAAGAGTACAACAAGCGGTATCGTGGATTGAAAGTAAAAAGCACAAGCGACATTGCTAGTGAAATAAAGCACAATCACAAAAACCTCTAGTACAGATAGGTTCATTGTAAAGATTTCTGAAGCCGCTAGATGTCCCTTTATTCTGGCATTACTTATGCCCAGCCAGAGGACCGAGATTTGGATGGGCAGGAGGACAATCGTGCCCAGTGCAATTACGAAAATTATAAATAAATACCCTGGGTTGGATCTGCTGCATGGAAAAGCAAGAGAGAATGTTTGGTTGTCGGAGACGGTGCTGTTCATGTTTCCTTTTAAGGTTGAAGACCTGCGAGACATAATAGCAGCAGCACATTCCAATTTCAATACATAAATAGTTAAGAAATGTTATTCTCTGTTGTGAAATGCAGTAAACCGCACTGACCTGACGCTGGGCCTTCAGAGTGATTCGGGTGTTGTTCCTGCAGCTCTTCTCATCTAGCTTTTGTCACAAACTGTATGTTTGCATCTGTGTGTCTAAGTGTAAATTATGAAAGCTAGACACGGAAATATGCAAATATGGCCATCTGTTCTCTGGACTTTGTGTTTGTAAGTTTTAAACTCTTATAAAATAAGAAAAGCAATACTGTAGCATACGTAGTAAAATTCGTATTTTATGCTCCGATTTGTGACATGATGCTTAATGACATTAATGAATCACAATGTTGCACATTTTCATCTAATCATGATTTCTAATGCATTCGTTTTTCCAATAAAAACGCCATGTAGCCTATTAAGGAAGGTGCACATCTTCTCTTGATCTTTTTAGATCTTTTAGCGGGAGTAGAGGGATGGGAAAGGGATCATGAAATGGACCCTGACCCAGAGCTGAGACTTGTGTACCGTCTACCCCAGTGGTTCCCAACCTTTTCTTGTTTGAGGCACCCTTGGAAAGCCTTTCAAAAGTTCCCGGCACCCTTATAAGGAAATAGATATTTAAAATCTCCGTAGCTTTTTTATTATTATTTATTTATTTGTTTTATTTCGAGAGTTTGCATGCAACAACACCTTATACCTAGTCCTAGATGATATGAGAATACTGTTTACACTGATTCTGCCTTAATAAAAAAATTTTGTTGAAATTTTGGCTGCACCCTCAAAAGATCTCACGGCACTTAGTGTACCGCACACCGGTTGGGAACCACTGGTCTACCCGTTATGTATGTTTGGTCTGAATATTTTGTATATCTCAACAAAATCATTTATTATTCTTCTGTTCATGGTTTTGCTTTTTCCAATCTAAGCTGGAAACTAAGGTAGGTATAAGGCAGATATAACAGGGTCGAGGTACACAGGCAGGCAGCAAACAATCAGAATAAACGATAAACAGACCAAGGTCAAGACGGCTTAAATAGCTGATCTAACAATGCCTGGGCAGGTAGGGTAAGGGCATTATGGGAAATGCAGTTCTGAATGTTAGTATTCAGGAGAGGGTTCATGACATTATGGACATGGACTTTTAGCTGCTGTTTGTGTAAAGGGTGGTTACTATTGAAATGCAAAATATGTTTACCAACTTTTAAGGCACTGTATAATTCTGTTAAATCGTTTAAGATTTTCACAAAGTGCATGATCATATGTTTAATAACATTTTAATTTACATGAAATAATCATCTATTAATCATTAGATAAGTTTAAGTTTATAAGTAAATATTAACCACCACGTTATCGTCACAGCTGGTGCTGGCTATTTCGTCTTTGCCATCAGAGGGCACTCTCCTGGTGTCTTTATTTGTGTGTGTGTGTGTGTGTTCTGGACTACATTTCATAAATAACCATTGCACTCATTATTGATTTATTACTGCCAGCTTTTTCTCATTGTCTTACCAGCCTCACCCTTTAAATACCCAGTTCATTTTGTGTTATGTTGTTTTAGCGTTACTTCTGTTTTCCGTGGTTGTTGCCATTGTTTCATGTTTTACTTACTTAGAGATGAACTGAAATTGGATCTTTTTTAATCCCAAATTAAACGTCTGACATACAAAAGACCACCGCTTCAACCTCTTCTTTTATATTAACAAGAACTTTATCTGATGCATTAAAACCTATCAAGCTTGGATAGATAGAGCAAAGACTCTAGTTCAACTAGAATTAATCACATGTTGGTGCCTAGCATCCTACTAAGTATTATAAGCTAATTATCTCTTTATACTAAAAAAAAACAACATATCTGTGCCACCAGGACTTGGTCTCAGCAGGATCTTGAGCTCTATAGACTACAAGCTGTGATCTCTAATAGTCCAATAAAGTTCCCCTTCTGTACATGTGAAAACATGAGGAGATGTTTTGTTTCGAGTAAGTGGTCTTGCTCTTCATCCCAAACAACTACAAGTATCTAAAGAATATGAAGAGCAACTGAAAATGAAACGGTGCAAGTAAACTTTTTCAAAGCAATAGTGACAGCTATTGTATTTATTGCATACTGACCTAGGACTAATAACTAAGAAGTGGTTCTATAGCTTTCACGCAGTGTAGTTCATCTCATCTGGTTCTGCTGAACTTATACCAGCTCTGTGTCTGAGGATGAATTATACCTAGAACATATGCAAATATAAATCAGCCCTTCAATGTTTTTTTGTTTTTAGTCAAATGTTTCTACAGTGCCAAAAAGAAAAGAGAGCTGATATTGTGACATTTGAATGTAAATTTCACAATTAATAACTTGCATTTGTAATTATATCATTACTAACCAATAAACATTTGTATGTCTTACTCCATGCCCTTTGGCTTTGGCAAGCATAGTTCGGGTATAAAATCCACTTAATATTCAGTAATATTTTTAACTGGTCATCGCTGACATCATTTGATGAAAACTAAATAGAGTTAAATGATAACACTATTGTTTTGTTAGAGCTGTTTCACGTCAGAATTTAGATTTGCCTGGTCTATTAAATAAACTGAATGATTTACTGCAGTTTTTTATTCATACCAAATTACTACTGTGTTTTCTAGGTGTTTTATTATTATTGAATTAAAAGGAATACACACATATTCTGATATTGTTTGAATATCAAATTAGTTACAAATATTTTGTCTGGCAGGTGGCCTCTTGGAAATTTCTATACAGTATTATAAAGAATAGATTTTTCCAGAAAATAGCAATGATATGTTTTAAATAAACAATGAGAATATGTACAAATTCTCATATCTAGATGTATTGTAAATGCAGCCGTATCTTTATCACAAGATTCATATCACACAGAATCAATTTATACAGTTAATGATTTTGGATTTTTGACAGGTAGATATAAGGTTGAATTGCAGCACTTGGGACAAGGGTGCACCAGCTTAAACCTAGAGCTAAACAATAAGTGTCGTATGGGATATGATCTCTCAGCAGAATAACACATGAGACCGTCCCATAGCCAAACAGCAGCGTGATCAAGATGACCGTGACGGCTACAAAAGCCTTTCTCTTCAGCTGATAGGCTGCTTCTTTATCTCCGTCCCCTGGCTTGGGCCTCTTCAAAACCCACAAAATCATGACAGAACAAGACGAACACACAACCAGCATCGCTAGAAACAGTCCTGCCTGAAATTGTGCTATTTTAGGATAGGAATCCATAATAAACCATGCAAACAGCAGGACAGACAGCCAAACCAGACCAACAAATGACATTTTACATTTAGGGGTTTTCATGTATTTTAGGTAAACCAGTGGATGGACCACAGCCAGGTATCTCTCCATGCAGAAGTAGGTTTGAAAGAGCGGTCGACCCAAAATTAAAATACTGGACGCATAATTAGAAACAAGAATAATAACTTTCACACCGAGCACAGAACCTAACAGATGAGTAAGCAGGCTGGCGTTGCCAAAGACCTCAGCAACAGACAGATTCAAAATGATAAAGTCCGAAGATGTGATGTGTGCAGTTTTTCCTGCCAGCCACAGAATCCAGCCGTTCAGAGGCAGCATTAAAACAGCATTCAGAATTATGGCGAAAACAATGAGAAAATGTCCTGGGTATGAGTCTGCACACTCAAAAATAGCAGAGGAGTTACTTTCAGACAGGGGCGTGCAAAGAGAAGAAAACCCATTGGTGTGATTCACCTCCATATTTTCCCAAATTTTCATTTATTTCCTGTATAGAATAAAAGTGAACAATAAAACCTTTCGGACAATATTAGAACATTCGATTTTTGAAAGGAGAGAAATCAAGAAACATACTCACACGGGAACAGTTGCACGCATAAAGCCTGTGAGGTGTTGTGTGGATTTTGTCTTTGTATTTTAATATGATAGCTCCTCCCTTCACCCTCAAAACTTGTCAAAACTTGTGGTATTCACTGCTGAAAAAAACTGATAAAATCAGCCTAGGTCTTACCTTTCCTGGCTGGTCCTAGCTGCTCAGCCTAGGCTGGTTTTAGCAGGTTTTTTTTGTCTGGATTGACATGCAAAAATAGACTTATGTATACATGCATATAGTACACAGATTTTTCCATTCATATTATGCAAAATTTGTTGGCGTCTTTGCCTCACACCTGCAATAGAGAGCTTCATTATTGTTTCAGGTGTGTTTAATTAGGGTTGGAGCTAAACTCTCCGACCAAGTTTGGACAGCCCTAATTTATATGCATATTCATGAGATCGGGTAGAATTTTTATTTCGCTAAAGGTTATTACTAAAAGCCAAATGGTCAAAATGTACACGTCAGAAATGAAGAAAAGAATGAAATAGCTTTTGTACATATCACAAATATTTTGTGAAAGTGATTTAAAAAATTAATTTTAATTTTAGACTAAAGTTGTTTAGAAAGCTACAAGCTAGGACAGAGAGTACAAAATATAAAATGAAAAATATTGAATAAGTAAAAATCAACAGAATTCAGTCAACAGCGTGAAAATGATAATAGCGTGACCTAAATAATGTAAACTATCCCATGACACATAGAGTATGAATGCAGACATCGCTACATAGTTAAGGTTAATGGCTTTTGATGCATTGCAACTTGCCTACTTTTGACAGATAGAGGTAAGGCTGAACCAGAGCACTTGGGACAAGGGTGCACCATCTTAAACCTAGAACTAAACAATAAGTGTCGTATGGAATATGATCTCTCAGCAGAATAGCACACGAGACCGTCCCATAGCCAAACAGCAGTGTGATCAGGATAACTGTGACAGCTACAAACGCCTTTCTCTTTTGTTGATACCCTCCTTCTTTCTCCTTCTGTTTGTCCCCTGGCTGGGGTCTCTTCAAAACCCACAAAATCATGGCAGAACAAGACGAACACACAACCAACATTATAATTATCTGTCCTATGAAGAATTGTGGTATTCTAGGGTATGAATCCTTAGTGAACCATCCACATAACAGGACCGACAACCAAACTAGTCCAGCAAATAATAGTTTAAGATTAGGGTTTCTCGTGTATTTTGGGTAAACCAGTGGATGAACCACAGCCAGGTATCTCTCCACACAGAAAAAGGTTTGAAATAGAGGTCGACCCACAATTAAAGTACAGCACAGGTAAGAAGAGATAAGAATGACCACTTTCTTCTTAAAGATAGAACCGAACATAAAAACAATGATGCTGCTGTTAGCAATGATCTCAGCAACAGACTGATTGAAAATGATGAAGTCTGGGGAAGTAACACCTCCGGTTTTTCTTGCCAGCCACAGAATCCAGACGTTCAAAGGAAGCACTAATACAACATTCACAAGTGTGGAGAAGCCAGTAAGAATAAGCCTAAGAAAGGACTCTGTGCACTCAAAATATACATCATTAGAGCAGCTGCTTTCAGACTCCGAGGTGCAGTTGGAAAGAAAGTCAGTGGAGCCGTTCACTGCCATAGTTTCTCAGATTTTCCTTTTTTCTGTTTGGAAAACAAGCAAAATGGTTTGTTGTTCATTCAAAATAGAGAGCAAGCTGAAAACTATTTTATAATAATTATAATAGTTATAATAAATTTTTTCTATATATTTATTTTTAATTATTGTATTTAGACATATATATTTATACATTAGCAAATACATTTGGTTTATAAAAGAGAAAAGAAACGGATGGACATACTTACAAATGAAGTGTTGCACACATATCCATGAAGCCTGTAATAAGAGTTTTGCATTTATACCATGTATTTTTACATGACAGCACCTCCCTCTATCATCAGAGAGATTTATGACTGCAGATTTTGCAGATCTATATGTATATATATATATACATTTCATACCTCTTTATTTCTGTGTGACACAATTTATTCAATTGTGATAAATCAATTTATTTATAATTAATGAATATTGTAAAACCCCGATGCTTTTGGATTTAAATCTTTTTTTAAAACGCATTGCAAACAAACGGCTGCTATTATCAGGTCGTTTTGCTGTCGCGGTAGTCCCAGTTCAGATTATTTCACTATTAGAAGCACTGGCACACGCTAGCCCGACAGTGGAAAAGCGGATATTAGGAGACATGCATTTTGCCTGTGGTAAAGTGTTTCATCATTGCCAAACAGCTTTGAGATCTAATGCACAAGTAAAAAATATAGCTTCAGAAAATGATTTAGAAAATATATCAAAGCTATAAATGCAAACATAAACTGCAAAAATGCATTTACAAAGAGGTACAATGCCGACAATATCTTGACACATTTTACTTTGTTATTAACATTTATTATTATTATTTACAGTTAATGCCTGTTTTTACTTAAAAAAAAGTTATATATTTCATAAACTTTTCTATCCCGTAAATTATATATAAAAAATAATCGTTCCTGTTACTTTTGTAAAATAGACCTCAAATAACAAATACAGATAACACTTATTATGTTTTTTACATTTTTAAAAAAAGCTTTATTTTCATTTCATTTATGCATATTAATTTTATGTATCATTATGGCTTTACATTGATGTGTTAATGTATAGAGGTTGCTAGATTGCTCTACATTTGGATAAACCAATCAGATGGCACCGTGGGTTTGTGCCTTCTGTATAAACACATGTGTTTCCAAGCCTATACACCACATAATAAGAAAGGTGACAGTAGTAACTGATGTCATAGAAAAAACATTTCATAATGAAAATATGCATATGAAGCAACAAATGCTGTTGTTTATAGTATATTGAATACAATATTGTACTTGATCACACTTAGTCATTTATCTTCCAAAGTGACTCACAAATGAGAAAATAACAACAACATGACAAAAGAACAATATGACAAGTGCTAAAAAAAAAAAAAAAAAACAAATATGTCAACAATGACTAGAATAGACAGCAAAGAGAATACATTTATATGTTCACTCATTCTGAAATGTAAATTATGTATCAATACACTTACACATCTATAAGACGATGCACATTAACAACAGACATATTCAAATGTTAACAGCTTTTGATGCACGTCAACTTGCCTTCCTTTGACAGATAGAGATAAGGTTGAACCAGAGCATTTGGCAAAAGGGTCCACCAACTTAAACCTACAAGTACACAAAAAGAATTGTATGGAATTTGATCCCTCAGTGTAATAACACTCGACATTGTCCCATAGCCAAACACCAGTGTGACCAAGATGACTGTGACGACTACAAAAGACTCTCTCTTCTGTTGATATGTTTCTTCTTTCCTCTTCCTTGCCGGATTGGGCCTCTTCAAAACCCATAAAATCATGACAGAGCAAGATGTGCACACGGCTGACATTGCTAGAAACAATCCGGCGTAAAATTTAGGTACTTTAGGGAATGAGTCCATAATAGACCAACCAAACATCAGGATTATCAGCCAACCCAGTCCAACAAAAAGCAGTTTAAGTTTAGATGCTTTACTGTTTTTAGGGTAGACCAACGGATGGACCGCTGCCAGGAATCGCTCTACACAGAAGTAAGTTTGAAAGAGCGGTCGACCCACAATTAACATACTGACCATGTAATTAGAAATACGAATGATAACTTTATCATTAAGGGTTGTTCCTAACAGATAAGCAAATATGCACGCGTTGCCAATGACCTCAGTAACGGACAGATTGAAAAAGACAAAATCCGAAGACGCAACACTTGTTCTTCTTGTCAGCCAGAGAAGCCAGCTGTTCAGAGGCAGCATGAAAGCAACAATCAGAAGTATGTAGAAGGCAATTAAAACATTTCCTGGATATGAGTCCATGCACTCTACAATCTGAACGTCAGAACCGTTGCTTTTAGACTGTGAGGTACAATTGGAGAGAAAATATGCTGTGTTGTTCACTGCCATATTTGCTCTGATTGTCCTTTCTTTTTTGTATTGAAAGAAGGTAAAATGGTTTGTTGTCTAGCAAAAAGAAAAGGGAACACCCATATGTAAGCGTGTTTTGTACTTTTCTATAGTACATTGGTACATATACATAAAATATGACAACAGTAAAAAAAAACAGTAAAAATATAAAAAAAGAGTTATCTGTTTATATATATATATATATATATATATATATATATATATATATATATATATATATATATATATATATATATATATATAAAGTATCAGCTGTCATACTCACACATGAATAGCTGCACTTTATATCCAAGTCTGCTATGTGTTGTGAGGATGTTGCTTTTATACTGTTTATATTGTTATAATAACCCCTCCCTTTATCCAAATGGATCATATGGGAATGTTATTACTACTTATTTTGATGGAATTTCATCCCCTCTTTGAAATACATTTGCAATGCATGTTAAAACTAAATAGGGTTTAAATTAGTATTTTAAATAGCACATTGAATTGCATACGTAATGGACAAAGATGTATATCCTGCTGACATAATAAACACTGATGTGACAGTTTAAATAGGTTGTCACTATAGATTGAGCTGGATTCAAATGAACTAAAACTGATGCACTGTGGGTTTATGTGCACTGACTTTCCACCAAGCCTACAAACCACATGCTATCAAAGGTGACAGGAATAAATGAAGTCATAGTAGATAGGTAGCCACTGAGATTTTATATGAATCCAATGAATGGAGTAGTATTTAAAACATATTTTAAGTAAAATTATTACAGATAACATATATTCAGACAAATAACAGATCTCTTCTGGCAAATTCTATATAAATGTAAATGAAAACATATTCTGTACAGGATCACAACTGATGCTTCCACAAGGTATTATAAAATTATATATTGATACTAAGATTAATGCATTTCACACTGTTAATCCAAAATATATATATCATCAAACAATCTTCATCAGACAACTTATTATTATTAAACATTTCTGATGCATGGCAACTTGTCGACTTTTGACAGATAGAGGTAAGGCTGAACTGCACCGATTGGCAAAAGGGTCCACCAACTTAAACCTAGAACTAAACAAAAAGTGTCATATAAAAGATGATCCCTCAGCAGAATAACACATGAGACCGTCCCATAGCCAAACAGCAGCGTGATCAAGATGACCGTGACAGCTACAAAAGCCTTTCTCTTCTGTTGATAAGCTCCTTCTTTCTCTCCGTCCCCTGGCTTGGGTCTCTTCAAAACCCTTAAAATCATGACAGAACAATATGAACACACAACCAACATCGCAACGACCAGTGCCGTGCAAAACCATGTAATCATTTTAGGGTAGGAATCCACAAAATGCCACCCAAAAACCACGATTAACAGCCAGACCAGTCCAACAAAAGTCACTTTACTTCTAGGATCTTTTGTGTATTTCAGGTAGAGCAGTGGATGGACCACCGCCAGGTATCGCTCCATGCAGAAAAAGGCTTGAAAAAGCGGTCGACCCACCATGAATGCACTGCACAGGAAAACACAGGTGAGTGCAAGAGCTTTCGTATTAAACAAAATGCTTAAGAAAAAAGTAGAGAGGGAAATCCCACTAATGATCTCAGCAACAGACTGATTCAAAATGACAAAGTCTGAAGATGCGACAACAGCAGTTCTCCTCACCAGCCACAGAATCCAGACGTTCACAGGCAGCATGAGAACACAGTTCACCAGTGAGATGAGGCCAGTGAGAACATTTCCCGGATAAGAGTCCATGCACTCATAAAATGGATCACCAGAACAGTTTCTTCCAGGTTGAAAGGCGCAAATAAAGTTAATAGTAGCGTTTACAGTCATTTTCTGTCAGATTTTCGTTTCTATATCAAAAAATGGTAAAATAATTCCATACATATTTGTGCATGCTTTGCTTGAATGTATCATGGAGGTACAAGACAGAATCGTATGCAAACAACACATTGATCTTTATTCAATGAATGCAATGTTTGGTCGAGAGCAATACTGAAGAGTAATTAGCTTAACTGTGCTTGCAGACGGAGATGGTGAATCCTCTGGAGTGAACAACTGACTTGAACAATTAGACAAACGATGGAGGATTGTGGAAACACGGGGGGAAAAGCGGCAGGAGAAGATTGCTGGAGTAATCGCAGTAGGTAAGTAGATAGGCAAGTAGTCCAAAACAAGCAGATCAGACAGTGAACAGAAGAAGGGCATGTGTGCTTTTATTTATGCTGGAGATGATGAGGGTGCTGACTTGGTGCAGGTGCAGGTAATAATCAGGAGTGAGGGAGTGCATGAGGGAAAACACTGACAGGGGCTTGAGTGCATGCTTATTGTGTCATTTTAAAAATAGTCAAATTAGGTCAAATAAAGCCACAAAAAAATCTCATATTTCTCATTTTGCAAAGTATTACACAAAAAGGTGAACAGCCACTGAAATGCACAATGTGTAATACTACTAGTAAATAATACAGTAACATACAACATTCATTTATTTTATTTTCCTTTTTTTAACATAATTATTTTACAATAACAAAACTGCATATTTAAATACATATACTACTTAAATAAGAAATATATATATATATATATATATATATATGTATATATATATATATACATATATATATATATATATATATATATATATATATATATATATATATATATATATATATATATATATATATATATATATATATTATTGTTAAACTCATGAAAATCCATTTTATTTGTTCCTATATTTCTATATTGTTTTAAATTTTTATGGATTCTGTGTAATCTTTATAATTAAAAAAAGCAGTCTAATTATATAAATAAATATATCTTTAACAGTTTAAACAAAGTAAAGTGTAATGAAAGCAATTTTGTTTAAGATTCAGAACTGTATATTTTAATAAAATGTATATTTTTTTCAAATAATGTTGTTATTAATCCTGATTATTGCATTTTGGTCATCTCCAGTAGTTAATTATTCATAATTTATTCAAGTAAAACCAGACTTTTATTTTGTGGGGTTGTCTCAAAGGTCTTTCAGACCCTGGTAGGCCAAGTCACCAAATTCTATTAGGAGCTATTAGCTATTAGCTATTAGGACAGCTTAGAGCTCATAGATCTATATATTGCTTTATCTACATCATATCTGAAGTTTTCACACATAGCTAGGAATCAAACATGTTCTTAAGCAGTTACAGAAAAATCAAACAGGCCGCATTAATGAATATTCATCATCCAATCATTCAGTGTATCATATATATATATTCATTATTTATTTTATATATGTTTCTAAATTATGCATTTCTTAAGCTTATTTAAAAGTTACTAAAAACAAATAATTCATCTGTTTTTTTTATCCATCCAGGACATAACAGTGTTAAATTTGACTAATTCATGGGGAAAACAACTCTAAAGATCATGTTTCTGATTCTTAATGATGGAAAATACAAGGCACACATGATACCTTGACAGAAAAAGATTTGTTTTTGTATTAGTCAACCAACACATACCTAGTTTAGGCAAATCAATGTCTGATCATTTTCCCAAAAGAAAAACAGTGATGTGCCAATGTAAAGAGCGTGTCACTACAGACTGCACTACATTCAAATGAACTGAAAATGATGAGACTGTGGGTTTGTGCCTGCTGTGAGCTCCATGTTTCCACCAGGCCTTATAGACCACACGTTGACAGGGGTGACAATAGCAAATGATACCACAGAAAATAGTTTTTCTAAGAATATTTCCTTTAATAATGGTGTAAATTACAAAATTATCGGTAACGAGCATTTACAGATTTGATTGTTTAAAAAAAAAAATTATTATTATATCTTTGTGCAAGATTTCTCCACGCATGCAAAATTCACAACTGGATTTGCCCTCCTGGATAACCACAGTGTGCTTGCTTTTTGGCTACCTACCGCTGTCTTTAATGAAACACAAAAACAATAACTTTCTTCTGCTGTGCTACAGTGGTTACTAGCCATGTTATTGTAGATTTTTTCTGCAATTATTTTTTCTGCTGATAAAAAAAGATCAAACAGAGCATTATGTATTCAGCACACTTTAAACATTTCTGATGCATGGCAACTTGTCCATTTTTGACAGGTAGATGTAAGGTTGAACAGCAGCACTTGGCGAAAGGGTCCACCAACTTAAACTTAGAGCTAAACAATAAGTGCGGTAAGGAAGTCGATCTCTCAGTGTAATAACACATGAGACCGTCCCATAGCCAAACACTAGTGTGATCAAGATAACCGTGACGGCTACAAAAGCCTTTCTCTTTAGCTGATAAGCTCCTTCTTTCTGTCCGTCCCCTGGCTTGGGCCTCTTCAAAACCCACAAAATCATTACAGAACAAGACGTGCACACCACTAACATTGCTAGATACATTCCCATGAAAAGCCGTATAGGTATGTGAGGGTAGGAATCGACAAGACACCATCCCAAAATCAGAATTAACAGCCAGACCAGTCCAATAAATGTCAATTTACTTTTAGCGTCTTTCGTGTATTTCAGGTAAACCAGCGGATGGACCACAGCCAGGTATCTCTCCACACAGAAAAAGGTTTGAAACAGAGGTCGACCCGCCAGGAATGTACTGCACAGGTAACTAGAGATGAGAATAACTACTTTCGTATTAAGCAAAGTACCCAACAGAAAAACTGTGAGAGAGACTTCACTAATGATCTCAAAAACAGATTGGTTGAAATTCACAAAGTCTGAAGACGTGACTCGTATATTTCTTTGTAGCCACAGAATCCAGCCGTTCAGAGGCAGCAAAAGGACGGCTCTCAGAAGTATGATAAAGGCAGTAAAAAAATTTCCTGGAAAAGAATCCATGCACTCAAAAAACTGAACACCAGAGCAGTTGCTTCCAGACGAGCAGGTGC
This sequence comes from Puntigrus tetrazona, assembly GCF_018831695.1. NCBI lineage: Eukaryota > Metazoa > Chordata > Actinopteri > Cypriniformes > Cyprinidae > Puntigrus > Puntigrus tetrazona. Next base: position 13,001,685 of record NC_056705.1, on the reverse strand, counting down.
TGTTTACTGCCATGTTTGATCAGATGTCTCGTTGTCTATGAAATAAGGGTAAAATACATGTATTTTATATATATATGCAATACTTTCAAGCTGTGTAAAGGGTCATATTAATGCGAATAAAGCCGCAATAAGATTCATCTCATGTTCAAACATTTCTGTAAAAAAAAACTAATTATCAGTTTCAGATAGAATAAGATACAGAAAAAATATTCTTTAGATACTACAACATAAGTTGATCATTTTAGTAATCATTAAGACTATTTATTGTCTTTTTGTCATTTTTTTGAGATGAGAAGTAAAAAAATCCACTCACATACTCACGTGTGAATAGCTGCGCATGTATGTGTGCAGCTTGTAGCGTGTTGATGGGTTTAGGATGGGTTTCATGTTGAGCAGGCCACTCCCTTCATCCACAAAGTTTATATGATTACAGCAAACAGTGTGTCATTTACACATTTGGAAGGAAAAAACATATTATACATTCACATAATATCTACACTATACCTATAGCTTTCACACATATGCAAAACAGTTACGATTAAAAAACAAGTTCTTGGACAGTTACAAAAATGAAGGGAGATTGAACAAGTTTATTCACATGCAGATGAAGTTTTATTACAAGGCATACCTGGGATACTTGAATCTGTCAATCACAGAAGCTAAGTTAAACACAGTCAAGTATAAAATTATGAAAAAAATGCAACTATATTAATTGATACAATAAAAAAAGATTATGTGTTAGGTTTTAGGGAAGCAAGAGGAGGAACATCCAGAAAAACAGAAATCCTGACAGAATAACTGCATAAAGACAACATGAAACACAAGGACTTAAATACACACGCGTTAACAAAGAAATAAGATACATTCATTGAAACAATCAAAGGAGACGATGATCAAAGAAACAATAAGGGGATCCGGCAACGTGAACTATAATAAAATATCCAAAAAATTGGGAACATGCGGCCTTATGCTGTATAACAGAACATAACATAAAGGAAAATAAAGTAGTATATGAGACAGATATCCAAATTATATTTATATTTAAAACAGATAAAACCAATATTATGCTTCAGAACATTTTAAGCATGTTTTCTTACAAATAACTATACAATATTATTTGTATTCTGTAGTAGAATTACTGATATCTACCCTCAGAACAATATTTTATAACATTGTACTTATGAACTAACCAGTTTTTATAAACATATTAAAAAAATGTACACATTTTCTGTAATCTTTTGCTTAGCTTACACAGAAAAATTACCTATAAGGATCATTTCTGAAAATCATTTTTGATGCAAGGCAACCTGTTGGTTTTTGACAGGTAGAGGTATGGTTGAATGGCACTGCTTGGCAAAAGGGTCCACCAACTTAAACCGATAACTAAACAAAAAATATGGTATGAAAGCTGATCCTTCATTATAATAACTGAGGAGACTGTCCCATAGCCAAATGCCAGTGTGATCAAGATGACTGTGACGGTTAAAAAAGCCTTTCGTTTCAGTTGATACGCTCCTTCTTTCTCCTTTCCTTCCCCTAGTTTGGGCTTCTTCAAAACCCACAAAATCATGAAAGAGCAAGATGAACATGCAACTAATGTTCCAAGATATACACCAAGGAATAGCCACAGAGGCAGTTTAGGGTATGAATCCACAGTACACCATCCAAACATCAAGATTATCAGCCAGATCAGCCCAACAAATAATACTTTAGCTTTAGGGGCTTTCATGTATTTTAGATAAACCAGCGGATGGACGACCGCCAGGTAGCGCTCAATACAAAAAATGGTTTGAAAGAGCGGTCGACCCACTAGAAATGTACTGGAAAGGTAATTAGCGATGAGAATAACAACTTTCTTATTAAGCAAAGTACCCGTAAGAAAACAGTGAGGGAAACCCCACAAACGACCTCAGAAACAGACTGGTTCAAAATGACAAAGTCTGAATATTTATTCCTCCACACCAACCACAGAAGCCAGCAGTTCAGGGGCAGAAAAAGCATGACGTTTAGCACTATGTAGAAGCCAGTGAAAACATTTCCTGGAGAGGAGTCCATGCACTCGTAAAATGGATCACCAGAAAGGTTTCTTCCAGACTGAGATATGCAACTGGATAAAAAGTCAACGGTGCTGTTCACTTCATATTCAGTCAGGTTTGCACTGGTATGAAATAGAGGAAAAATATTCCATACATATGTTTTGCATATACCGTTTCAGAAATGGTCATGTTATTCCAAAAAGTCACAAACTGTTAATCTTGCACATTTAAAAGATGTGAACTATTATAGATCTGAATCTATTTTAGATGCATTATACTCCAACAGCATAAGCACACATTGATAGTAGATAATACAGAAAGCCCTGTTTAAGATCATATCACACAAACTGTTTTTACTAGATAATTTGAGAAAGAATTACCCCTGTACTTACACATTCATAGTTTTCATGTATATGTGCAGCCTGAAGTGTATTGTGAGCTTTAATGTTTTCTACTGTATTGTTCTGATGGCTACTCCTCTCACACACAGTGAGATGTAAGGTGACCAGAGCAATCATGTGTGTTTCACACACAAAGAATACATGCCTTCGTTATAAAACACAACTGCAAATGAAAGTTATCAAAGAGACTACTTCAGACATCAACAGTGCCATTCAAACATACTGTCAGAAATCAGCAGGTTACTTTGCATCAAAAATATTTAAAGTGTCCCTGTTGTTGGTTATGAAAATTCATATTTTGGTTTTGGGAGTAACAAACACAATATGCATATTTTTTTACCTTATTTGTTCAATGCCTCCCAAACAGTTTATTCTATGATTATTTTTTTTGTTTCATTTAAATCAGTGTTTAGAGCTTTTAACGCTTCAAAAGCAGCGTCTAGTGGCAAAGAATGAATTTGCATTTTTATTCAGACCAACAGAAGTGGGCGGGCAATATGGTAATATATCATTTTGACTTCATCTGAATTATAATATGTGTTATGTTTTCAAATATAAATACTTATAAACATTAATATTAAAAATAACCCTTTCTCAAATACTAGTTTTGTCCCCATTTATGTGTACAGCTTCTATGCTGTAGTTCTTGCACCTCAGTTTACAGTTTCCTGTGGTGGTTTGTCCAGTCCAGTTTATTTAATCATTGTTTTGTTTTTTTTTGATAATTTCAACAGGTATGTGTGTGCACGTGTGTGTGTGTGTGTGTGTGTGTGTGTGTGTGTTTTGTTGACATTGTGTAACATTATAGTGGCCACCAAAAACAAAAATGAACCATCTGCTCAAATAGACAATAAAAATTGACACATATTGTGACAATTTCTTGTTTTTAAACAGTGGAACAATCACTGCGACACTAGATACGTTTTTGCAAAAATCCACCTATTCTGCATTCTGCATGAACTGATTATTTTATACTATTGATTTAGTGAAATGACAATATTTTAAAATTACATTTTGCTACCAAACTTTGCAAGAAGATTTCTCAAAACTTTGAGAACAAAAAATTCTTTATGCACTTTTGACAGATAGAGGTAAGGCTGAACTGCAGTGCTTGGCAAAAGGGTCCACCATCCTAAACCTAGAACTAAACAATAAGTGTGGTAAGGAAGTTGATCCCTTAGTACTATAACCAATGCAACCGTCCCATAGCCAAACACTAGTGTGATCAGAATGACCGTGACGGCTACAAAAGCCTTTCTCTTCAGCTGATATCCTGCTTCTTTATCTCCGTCCCTGGCTTGGCCTCTTCAAAGCCGGCAAAATCATGGCAGAACAAGATGAACACACAACCAGCATTGCTAGAAACAGTCCCATTGCAAACCATACAGGCATTTTGGGGTAAGAATTCACAATATAAAATCCAAGCAGCAGGATAATCAGCCACACAAGCACGACTAAAGGCAGTTTGATCTGTGAGGTTTTTGTGTATTTCAGGTAAACCAGTGGATGGACCACAGCAAGGTATCGCTCCACACAGAACACGGTTTGAAAAAGCGGTCGACCCACCAGGTACGTACTGCACAGGAAAATAGAAATAAGAATAAGAGCTTTCATATTAAGCAAAGCACCCAAGACAAAGGCAATGAGGGAAACCCCGTTTATGACCTCAGCAACAGACTGATTCAAAATGACAAAGTCTGAGGATGTGACACCAGCCCTTCCCTTCACCAGCCACAGAATCCAGACGTTCACAGGCAAGAAGAGGAAGGTGTTAAACAGCAAGCTGACAGCAGTGAGAATATTTCCAGGATAAGAGTCCATGCATTCATAAAATGGATCATCGGAAAAGTTCCTTTTAATTTGGAAGGTACGGTTGAATAAATCCATAGTGTTGTTCACTGCCGTGTTTGCTCAGAAGTTCTGCGTGAAGTATGTGTTAAATTAAATCAGTTCATAAAATAGATATACAATGTATAAAATGCATTCATTATTAAATTGAATTACTCATGTAGGCACAATTTACGAAATATTAAGACACATCTTCTTGATACAGCATAAACCACAACAACATTACCCAAAATCTTCACAAGCTATCATAGATGGTTGATATTTTAAAAAGGAAAAAATTAATACTCACACTGTACAGACTGTAGGGTGTTGTGAGGATAAAGTGTGTGTAAATACATATGTCTGTATGATAGCCACTCCTCTCATCCATATTAAAAAGGACGTATGAGGAAACTGATTTAAGTTTATAGACACTTTAATCTGCATTGCTTATCTATAAATGATGCATAAAAATGAACATGTGTTTAAGCATGTTTTTATGATTTGGTGCTGAAAATGAACATAACCTAAATGTTTCTCTGCTTAACCAATTTTAATCACAATCCTTTCACTTTGATGGTATAAATTAAAGGGGAAGTGCAATGCTGTAAAGTCTTCAAAGATGGTAAAAATATGATTTAAGAGTTGAAGAGTTTAATGTTTATTATTTGTAAATGAAACACGACAGGTCACATAATGTACAGTAATTGACACCATTTCTGCATTATTACACAGTTCTCATAGGGTGCTTTTTAATGTTTTTAGCCCCATTTCTACATTAGATAAAGCACAATATTAAGTTAAATGTAGGCGGCTGCATGCAAATCCTTCAGTAGCGACAGAAATGTTTTCAATACAGATGTCACAATGATGAAAGACACAGTCAAATTATTAGATCGCTTATCTCCACAACCTATGCTCTATAAACAATGGTAATGTTCTATTTAGCAATGTTATTCAATAAAGAATATTCAGAAGTTTTATCAGGTATTATCAAAAACTTCAGAATTTTAAAAAAAAAGTTTATGCAGTCTTTACAAGTTACACACAATCTGTTATATTTGCTATTTTTACTCATGATCCCAGTTAACAGGTCTCATCTTTGTAACAAATATTCATACAGTCATCTTTCACCTACACAGATCTTCCTTTGTTTATGTTTTCTGTAAATATGGCAGTTTGTTGTACTTGGACAAATATAAGAAAGGTTGTGTAGCACTACTTGGTCTCAGAAACCACATGCTAATGCCTGCCATCAAACAAAAAGTATCATATGAAACGCCTGCCTTTATAAATCCAGTTACCAGTAATAAGAAATAGGACAACAATAACTGAATGAGAATGTGTGTTATGGCCAAGAGGTTCCTCTTTCTCTTATTGCGCATCCCTTCTTTCTCTTTATCTCCAAGACTGGGCTTCAACAGAGCTTTCAGCACTCCTAAACTACAGGCAGTAATGAACAAGAGGCTGACTGAGAGAATGATACTGTACACTTTCAGCGGGATTAGTGGAAAAGTGAAAATGGCATATGCTCCAAAAGACCAGGTCATGAGCCAAGACCCTGCAACACATACACATCTGACCTTCAGAGTACTGAACCTGTGGAAAACCACGGGATAGACGACAGCAATGAGGCGCTCCAGACAAATCAAGCAGTTCATTATGGGCCGTCCAATTAGATAGTTCCCAAGCAAGAACATAGCGACGTACATGGTCCAGTAAACTTTAAAAACAATCGAAACAATACACATGAAAAAGCCGAAGAACGCGATAATTTCCATTACAGACAAGACAACTGTGAAGTAGTCCGTAGGTGCAATGCCTTTCCCTTTAGTCAGCTGTTGGAAGCACATGAAGAGAATCCAGAAATGTAAAGGCAAAAAGAAAATTAAGTCTAGAAGTAAAGAGCACAGTGCTATGATAATCGCCGGGTAAGAGTCAAAACATTCATAAATGTAGGATGTTTGGTTGACAGAGACAGTGGTGTTCATGTTCTTATCCGAATTGCTTTCGCTGAAGTCTAAAGAAACAAAGAGGAATGATGATAAAAAACTAATTTGAACCATTTAGATGAAATAGAAAAGCAGGGCTCACAATAATAAAAAATATCATTATCATGAATTGCTTTTCAACTGATGTAAACACAGTATAAAAACACCTCGAAAGTGGCCAACTAACCTGGTCGAGTGTTTACAGAAACCTTGAGATGATATATCTGGCGTTCCTCACACACATAAGGTTTGTGCCAACCTGGTCAGCAATGTTTCTAAGGCAGCTATGAGATCTGATATAGTTTTATACCTGAAATTATCATATTCAAATGCTGCTGGAAATAAACGCCCACTTGTGCAATTATATTCAGTTATAGATTTCAGAGGGACTGATGTAATCAAACCTAAGACTAATCACTCGCATTTTAAACTTATTAGACTCAGTAATCTATAGGAATTAGGTTCTGACAAAGTGATTTATAGGCTTTTCAAAATCATACTGTATCAAAACTGCAGGTTTCACACCAAAAGGTTTATCTCTCAACAGATGACAGATTTCCTCAAAGTATAATGTGCATTAAGCATTTCATATGAAACAAATTGAGCATTCATACACATTCTGTCCATACTTGTACACAAAGTCCAGACCCCATGTGAGATATAAGACAGGACTAAAGAAATAAATATTTTTTGAATATTATTGAATTAATATAGTAGTACCATTTTGTAGTTCAACAGTTGTAGCTGAAATTCCCATTGATTGTAAAACTTTTAAAATAATCAGCACACATATTGATAAAAAAAAAATGACAAAAAGCATCCTCTCTGTAAAACCATAATCACCCTTTACCATTCCCTTTGGATCATTTAAACAAATCCATTTTCAGTCCAGTGATTCAACCGTCCATTCAGATGGACTTGCTGCATCCCAAATCTGTATATACTATCCACCCTACTGTCTTCCCTAAATAGTATTCAAAACTACTAATATCACATAGAATTTAGGATTGACTGTATGCACATTGGGACGCAGGCACTTGTTTAGTTTCTAATTGAATCGGACGTTTTGAAAAAAAATCGTTTGATTTGAATGATTCAATTGATCATTTATTAAAACTGGGATTTTTTTTTGCCACCTACTGGCAGTTTTATTGCCATTTATTTATCCTTGACAGACCTAAACCAGCCAAAAACACATTCAGCAAAATACATATATATTTTTTATAAATATTGACCAAAATTCCTAATTACAGCCCCCAACAGGAAGAACATCTTTCAAATAATAGACTAGTTCTTTTAATAAGGTGTTTGTTTGTTTTTTTTGTTTTTTTATTGAGATGCATTTTGCAGTCAATGTGTAAAAATAGCTGTACATAGCTTTGTGTGTGTGTGCCTGCTGTCTTTATTACTCAAAGAGAATGCAGCAACAATTTCCCTTTTCAGACAAAAGTTGAAATTTGTGTAGAAATGTCACATTTTTTGTATTTGCTTTAGGCATAAACTTGTTATTTTCCAACAGGCATTTTTTTCAGTGCATTTGTGTATGACAAATGTAAATTACATATGAAAATTATAGTCAGTAAAAACTTGAACCAAATTATCTCCATTTTCTCATTTTAACATCATTTTTGTCCTGCAGGTGGTGTTTTTACTATGGTTGCATAGATAGATGGCTTTGTAGAAATACATATACACAGTGAGACTGGACACTCCAACCACTTCATAAATGTTGTTGCATAAACTATGCAAAGAATAACCATATAGACTTTGTATAATGTATAGAGCTATCCCTGACCATGGATATAATTACATGCCTTTACATTTCAAAACAACTTCAGAAATTAGCGACTTACTCTGTTAGTTTGTTGTTTTGTGGGCGGACAGACTTGTAAACATTGCTACATTATGTAGGAGCTCAAAAGTCTGAGTGAAAATCACTATGTTTATCACACATAAACTTCTAAAACATATAAGATTAAAAAAACCCAATGTGAAACAAAAACAAAAAAAGAGACAATCTGCTTTGGTTAAAAATATTTATTTATCAGATATTGATAAATTAATGAATTATACAACACATACTGAATGATGAACTATAGTCACAACCCTCAAAGATCTAATGTCTAATCTCATATTCCAGTTTGAATACAGGAGATAAATCAACAGTAGCTAATGAATTTGAATATGGACCCAAATCAGTTGACCTCAGTGATGCAGTGATATTCATCTACCCCTCTTTGTTCTTCATGTATCTCACAGAAGTGTGTCAGTACTTAAATTAATCCCATCATATCAGAAAGGTTATCATAACCAGAATCTAACCTTCCTAGAACAAGGTGCTAAGCCTGTCTCTGATGACACTACTTGGCAAGGACATTAACAGGTGACAATAATAGTGCCTCTTCTGAGAGCCCATCCTTCCGCAGTTCTATTATGTGTATTATTACGCGTTATATTTAGTACAAACACTTTAGGTGTCAACAATGTTGTCATGCGCCAACATTTGGACATTTGCAGATCTATTAAGAATCAGTACAGTTTTTATGTGCTCTTAGTTTAAGAGCTTTGCTGTGTTTGCTACATCTCTTGAAGACATTTTTGCACGTTGTCTTGTTACACATTTTCGCGAAACATAGCACACAAAACAAGGTCCGTTGTCTCTTGTCAATAGCAAAGAGCTTTCAAAGCAAGAAGCTTGAACACGAGTGAGATCTTGATGGGATTTTTTTCACCCTCTTCCTAAACTCCTGATCTCACTGAATTTCACTCATAAAAATTGGCCAAGTAATGGGCAATGGTTAAAGAAACCACAGCTTTGCTCCGTCTTTGGTCGCTGGTGTTCCTACTGCTTTTTACGCACTTGATGTTGCTGATTAGTCTGGAACTGCCACATCTACCACCAACAGCATTTCATGCTTCTTGTACATGATCGCAATTCTAGGCTGAGTGCTGGTAGTCTGAATCTAAATATATATATTTGATTTCATTTCACAAAAGTAGCCAGGACACACTGTTCACCCTAAACTTACATCTAACCTGAAATCCATCTGATTTTACCGTGAAGGTTATTTAAAGACTCCATCTTTTAGTTTGTGTCTGCTGGTTTTCCAACTGGCAATACGCATGCACATTGCATGCCAAAAATAAACCTTGGGCAAAATATACAAATTTAAAATGTATGTTAAAAATCCTTATGTTTTTCCGAACATGAGTAACTGTTTGAAACAGGAATGAACAAAGGAACGATTGGATCTTATGTTTAACAGCACTTTGCCATGCATTTTCTGCTTAAGAGTGTGGCTATTGATATCTGAGTCAGCAGAGAGGGAATTAATGCCAGTGTTTGGAAGGAGCAAAGGTACAGTTGAACCTGTCCTCTCACACAGGACACTCTTATTAGGATATTCCATCTCTTGAGCCTCCAGTGACAGCTGACTTTGAGTGCAGGATAAGTTGGCATTCCGGCTCTGATTAAAAGAATGTCTGGGGCTTCAACACAGCTGACTGGGCATAAATTCAAATGAGGGAACTGGATTGTACAAAAACGTATACAACGATTTGTTATATTCGACGATGGACAAGATGAGCTCGTCCACACACGAGGCCACTTAAAGCTTTTCATAAATGTTTCCTTCAACTTGCACATCTCTATTCAAATGTGATTAAATTCACAAGGCTTTATAAATTCATTTCTGAATGGTTAACAATACTTGATTATAATTCCTGACCAGAAAAATTGGGCGATACAAAGGACAGCCTGGTGGTGTGATCTCCAGGCCTTGCAAGGAAATGCTGGCATTTTTATGAAATTAAAATTACTCAGAGAAATCTATTAAAATGAAAATGTGCAAGAGATTGGGCCAACACATGGGGTCAGCAGTCAGCTATGAGAGCAAGTGAGACATAAAAGAGGGAGAGGAATGGGGGCATAGGATATAGAAGGAAGGAATGTCTCTTTAAATTACCCTTTGCTAACATGCAGAGAGATAGGGAAATACCATCTCTCTCTCTCTCTCTCTCTCTCTCTCTCTCGCTCTCTCGCTCTCTCGCTCTCTCTCTCTTTCTCTCTCTCTCTCTCTCTCTCTCTCTCTCTCTCTCTCGCTCTCTCGCTCTCTCGCTCTCTCACACTCCCCTCCCTACAGACGTCCGGCATGTGACACTTTGGCCCAGCTACACCAGCTGACCGATCCGGGTGGCAGAATCCATGCGGCTAGAAATCCCAGGACACCCTTTGCAATCCCAGCCTGATTTTTAATAGCTGTCAGAGAAGACATATAGGATGGAGAACTTTTTTATTTTGAGAATTTCCTCTTTTATATAGGAGTATTTGCAGCTCATCATTTTTGTCAAAAAGGCTATGCAAGCTTGGTTATTTCAATGGACTGGCAATTGCTACAATGGACGTCAAATGAAGATTCTCTGCCTACGCTGGATATTGTCATTATATTGAGACTTTGTTTGGCCTTTTTTGTGACCCGTTACTCTCAGCCCTTATTTACTGGCCCTTCATCAAATCATTTTAAGTAGCAAACCATAAACGATACCCTGCTTGCACCTCCAGGTAAGGAACAGCAACCAATCAGTTATCCACAACAACAAGCATCCCCATCATGTGTTGCTTTCTAGACACTTTTTCATCCTTCTAAAAGTTTTTTTGTGAATCTGAGACTCTGAATTCCTGTGCGTCGGTTTATTTGTGGATTTTAAGCTCTCTTTGGGGCCCAGAGCAGGTGTGAGTACTACAGGAGCACATTTGACCTCCATTCAGCTTTTAGAGGCGGAAGCATGATAAAGAGCAATAAGAAAATAAAATCCCAGGGTGGCTCAACAAACGCTATCATAAGTAACAATGTCAACAAACAGACCAATAACCTGGCTCTCGTCTCTCAACCGAATACCCCAAATAGGTAAGTGGAGATGTGTTTTAAAACCAACCTATTAAACTGATTTTCAATCAGCTGTGATTTCTTCATGGGTAGGAGCTGATCCAGATTCAGCAGTTGTCTGAAAATGTGTGGCTTGAAACATTGGCTCTGAAACAAAGACAGTTAAAAAATATAATTTGTGTTTGTCTCCCCTCTTATGCTGTTTAATTCACTAACCTGTCTGGATGTGAGATTTGTTTGCTTTTGTGTCCCGCCATGTGCCCGTTTTGTCCTAAAATGTATGTTGACATCGAATCAATGGACTTTTTAGAAGTACAAGGGGGAAGTAAAACTTTTTAAATGGGTTTCAGTGTTTATTTTCCTATGCTGCAAAAAAAAACATCACTTCTAAAAATCTTTACATATATTACATATAAGATACATATATTAATTGAAGCTTATTTTCGTGATGTATCTTGAGCGCATTTTGTATTGATTTTCTCTTGGTTTTGTAAGTATAAAAAATGATCTCCCCCCAGCGCAACAGAACACAGTATACAAGATACAGTCTATGAAAACAAGTTGTTGCTCAGTTACATATATCTTGTTTTAATGATATTTTACATGTTTTATCTGAAATATAACGCAACAATATTCAATAATAAAGATATTAAAGACATTAAAGTTTTTGCTGTGTAGTTCTATCAAATGAATTAGCATTCATTTGAATATGATTTGCAAAGCCCTTAAAAAGATTTTTTGGCAATGTCACATCAAATCAAATTTATTGGTGAAGGCATCTATAATCATAGTCTAGTCATGTCTGGTTTCATTCCTTTCATGTGAGTCAGTATCCCCTGATAGCAATAGTCTAATTATATAATCCATGTTGTATTCATTTATAATGGCCCATAGACCAACTAGCATGAAAAACAAGAAGCTCAAGGGGTTAGTTTTCTGCTGCCTGCAGGGAATAGCACCTGTTGTATCTGCAGTTTACTATCCAAAGGAATGTCATTATCTTGTATAAAATGCAGTCTTGAAAATTTTAACACAACATGAGCTTAAGACAAGTCTTGTCAAAATCAACATGGAGATTGTTTTAATATCTCTGAAGTACAATGCTGGCATGAATTTGTTGAAATATAAAAAAACCTCCCTTTGTTCTTGTGAGCTTCATAGCTTTACATTTGGGGCCTAGATTTATTCTCTTGATCACATGACTAGAGGATACTGTTGCTTACTTCATGTCGAATTCCTCTTGTCCCTGAGCCCAGATTAACACTGGTTCAGATAACATTACACCTACAGGATCTCCCACATTAAGCTGAATGAAAGACACAGTCAAAACAAAACAAGAACCAAGATTAATTTTCAAATAATATTTGCTGTTGGGATTACTTACATTAAAAGTATGCTATTAGATTAAATGTACCATGATTATGAACTGATTGTTGCTTTGGTATGCTCCCCTCCGTCCCCAGCTGAACTGGTTGATGTAACCCACTAATTCCGTGGATGAAAGGATTTTTTTGTTCTCTCTCCAATTCACATCCTTTTCTCCTCCCTTATTCCTCACGCACCATTGTTAGGATCTTCCTCTGCTGTCTGTAGCAGTGACCATTAGCGCATTGCTCTAGCACAAGCTAACTCTTGATACTCTGCAGATCAGCAAAACAACATGTTTAAAGATGAACAAATAAGACTAACGAGGTTACAAATAAATGGCCAAAAACATCAAGTCCAGTTTTGACTTCATTGTGTTTTTTGCATAGTCAAAAGAATATTCAGCATTTAATACAGAACAAATTCACTCTCTGTGTTACAAGTTAATTAAAACTAAAATAATATTACAATATAAAATATATAAATATAAATCAGAATCTTAAAATAAATACATCATGCATTTATATTATGACATTATTATATAAATTATATATATATATATATATATATATATATATATATATATATATATATATATATATATATATATGATTAAGAAAAGTTAATAGACAATAGACAAGAAAAGCATTGTTTTCGTGCAAGACATTATAGTAAAAATATGTAATATAACTACATGGACAGACACATGTGGACATGTGGACTCCATCCACAATCATTTCATTAATGCATAACCAGATATTCACCGCCAACAAAAGTTGTTTTACCTCAAAAATTACTTCCTTCCATCCATCAATCCATTCATCTCCTATACTTGCTTTAGGGCCACAGGAAAGAGCTGGAGTTTACATACAGCATAAATCATTTTTACTTATGTCATGTAAGTGCTTTGACAAAAATACAAGCTTCATATTTCCAGGCCTTGCCGTGTTTACTTTCATTGTAACTACGTTACTGTGACATGTATCTTTCAATTAGAGAAAGCAGCACAGTGAGAAAGATTGTTGTGGCTAATCTGTGACATGTGCGTATGGCATTGACATTTGCACATAATGGTTGTGTGGGACTGGGCCGAGACTGTCTGGAGGAGCCCACAATGTGTCCGCTCTGGTATTCTTGTAAATTCCATTACGCTCGGACTGATATGCCATTTCCATCCCAACACACTACGACAGCTCATCTTCCATTTGTAAACCATTCTTTTTTTGTCAAAGTCCTCATCATCATCGCAAAAATATCATTATTAACCTCAACGAAGTTAATCATTGTCAGTGTCATATGATCATCAAAATCTGCATTTTCATTATACTGATCTTGATAGAAAATGAATTTAAAGATAATCACGACACATTTACACAGCGCATGAGGCAACAAACACAATGTCTTCCTACTGTCTGTCCGGATATCAGTACCACAACGTGTTGCTCGCTCCAAATAGACCCTTGAGCTGAAGCGACAGTCATGTCAAGCAGCTGAATGCAAACTCAGTAAAGCAGCTACACACAACGCATGACTGCACTCAGCAAAGAGTCATGACTTCAAAGATGGTGAGCTAAACCCTGCTGAATGCTGACCTTCACTGCATCAGTCACCTGCTTGCTGAGTATCAGTTTAGCTCTGATGAATATTAAGCGAAGAAATCTTCCAAAAACAATTACATTGGGTGTTGTATTATAGAAGGTGAAAATCTGCTGTCGTGTCCAGTGATATGGCCTGGAACACAAAGCTATGGCGATGATCCTGTGGCTTGATGAAAGTCTGAACACAGTCTAAAACAGATTTATGATGCTGGTTTGTTTGTTCTGGAAGCAGGCACAGCCACAGGCTTAAACCATTGATTGAACGTTGACAAAATAAATACCAGGAGATTATGACCTCTTTCCTCTCTCCTCTCCCTCGTACAATTGCCTGTACAATTTCCTCTGCAAGTACATTGAAATGGCATGAAAAAAATCCCCAAGCAATCCTACTGTGAACTAAATGAACAAATCTATGAACATCACACATATTATAAACTTTTTGGACATCTCTTTTGCATCCAAAAATAATGCAATGATTTATGAGGCAGTAAAGCCAACTAATTTATCATTATTTCATCCAAATAAGATGTTGACGCAGCATTGGTTTTCACCCTGCTGCTACAAAAAAAACAGTGTTTGCCATTTACAAGCAAGATTAATATCAATACACAACACTAATAGTTTTTGCAGCCACTACTTTGATTGTCACATGATCTTTCAGAAATACTCAGTTATTCCTAACATTTGACCGGCTGTGTGTGTTTGATAACTACTGGCTTAGAATTCTGAAAGCATGAATTATTCGATATATTAGTAAACAAAAACAAAAAAATCAGCTGACACACAGTCAAACTGAAGACAAATATGGGAAAGAAGTTCTGGCCATTCTACTGTGAAGATCTTGGCAAGATTCATAGGCAGAACTAGACGTGTTAATCTTAGTCTTGTGGCACTAGTTGTTATCAGAAACGGAATACTAGAAAGTTACATGTGGTTCTTTTTGACCTTTCACGCTGGACAGAGTGACATTACATTGTAATTACCAACTTGGAAAAAAAAGGAACATTTTACCATACTAAAATATATTCAAGTACAGTGTATATACACATATACGCTATATCCTGTAAGATTCACAAATAAGTTCTTAGCACATGCCGGCCTGGCTCTTGGCCTTGGTTCAGTTTTAATGCCATAAAGACCCTAGATGGGTAGTAGTGGATATCTATATCTAGGCCCTTTAAAAAGATTTATGGGTTCCTCCTTCAGAAAGGTTACATATGTTTTTGGATGTTTTATGGGCATGCATAATTTACAGTGATTGTATGTGTGCATGTTAAGGGCTTGTGGCCCTAACAGTACCACAACTACAATTCCATGTAGTCTTATAGTAAATGCATTGAAAATGTTGGCAAAGCTTACGCTTATACAAGATGTCCGATTAATGTAATATTTTCAGTAGTATAGTGCAAGTGATAGTTCCATTAAAAGACTAGCAACTCATGAAACACTTTATAAGGTAAATCAGAGAAGCTATGCTGATTTAAAGGGTGTCATGTCAACACTGCTTGTCCCAAACCTCAAGTGCAAATACAGGGTGTTCGCAGCTTAAATATTGGACTGTGCCTTGCTTACTAGTCACAGCAACTTTCTATTACTTTGACTACGGTTAAAACTGATTAATCTATAACATATCACATTCAAATCCAAAACAGATTTTTCTTGACAGATTTTATACAAACCACCACAGCTGGAAAATTCTAGTTTTACCAAACACATGAACCTGGAACAAGCTTTAGAAGAATAGGAGTTAGATAAGGACAGCTGAAAAGAGGAGCAAGCTGTTTTCAGTTACAGCAGAAAAGATGGTGAACATATCTAAGGGCACTGTTACCACAAAATGCCTTGCCAGCACAATTCTGAAATCACGGGTGTGGGAGAAGGTTAAAGGGGTTGTGTTTGCATGAGGGTGTGTAAGTGTTTATCCGTGTGTGTCTGTACTCTGAAATAGAAGGTGCTGAGGTGCTGAAAGAACTCATTTCGGATGGGGTGACAAGACCAAAGCCCACTTGAACTGAATAAGGAAACATTACCAGCACATTTGAGCTAAAAAGAAGAGATATTCAAAAGAAATCATGCTTTGAGAGGATGTTCTTTCCTCCTAACCGCTAACTAAATCAAACATAAATTTTACATTAATATAACGTGTATATTTAAAGGAATAATTCACCCAAAAATTCTATTTAGATTACAAGTTAATTATCCCCAGTTCATTTAAAATGTAGATGAGTTTTTCTTCATCTGAACAGATTTTTTTTTTGCTTACTAATCCCCTGCAGTGGGTGAATGAAAGTCCAAACAGCTGTTACATACTCCTGAAACAGGAGTGAAATATGCACAGATCATTTACAAGTAAAAACAGTTCTAATAAATATGAACAAAATGTGGTGAGAGGATGGACTTTCTCCTGGAGGAAGTTTTAATTTGGCCAGACACAATGGTTTTAAAGTTAAAGCGATGGATTTTGTTTCTCACGCAGCTTTTCAGTTCTCAGGACGTTATTTGATAGACTGGAGTCGTGTGGATTACTGTGGTGTTTTTATCAGCTGTTTGTAATCTTATTCTCCCATTCACCGTTGTTGATCCATTGGTGAGTAAGTGATTCAATGCTAAAATCTGGTCGACTGTAAAACAAACTCATCTACAGATGGCATCAGAATTTTCCTGGCTCAAGGAAATGATTGATGGTTTTTGCAAATCTTCTAGGTAAATTACTTCTTAAGTCATATAACATTAATGTACCACCAAAGTCTGCTTTTTATATTAAAGCGTATAATGATAACCACCGTAATAATACAGGCAGTACAATATAAAGCTACCTGATCAATTAAAATTTGCAATAAGTTGCCTGTCCATAAAACTTAATTAATAATCACATATAGATGGTGCACAGTGTCTTATACACAAAGACAAACAAAATAAAAATATTAACATAAATATTAGACATACACACAGCTAATCGTTTTATTTAAATAATAATCTATTTTTAATATAATAAACCACAGAATGCACTATATGCACTATATGTTTATTCTCTGATCTGACACAGTAAACATAGACATCTAAAATAAGACCCAATGGGTTACATGCAAACTGAAAATACTTGTAGCCTGAGCTCCATCTGCCATGAGGACATCGTGTTATCGTGACCTTTTAAGAAATAAAGGGCTCCTGGGAGAGTCTGTCCTGTAGCGCTGAGTGGTAGGTATTCCCCCAACCCCTGGAGGGCATTTATTCTTCTTATATTTAATTAGTTATCTGTTAACAGGACCCCTCACAATCCATATCATCTGCCCTGCCAGACAAGGACAAATGGTGCCATGCCAGCTGTGGCTGCCCATAACATAGCTACAGTACGAACAAAGTTGTGTGCCACAATAATGCTTGAAGGGGACGGGATGAAAAGGGCGAACAGTTTATCTAACTCTAACGCTCTTGCTTCAAGTGCAAATGACACCTTTCATCATGTCTCTTTTTCTTTCTGTCGCTCATGTTTCAGTGTGTGCAATGCAGCCAGCTCTCTCTCTCTCTCTTTGTGCCCAAACTGTTATTGATTGAAACTGGCCCCTGGTGCTTGAATGATTTTGGTCTGTCACTATGCTGGACTTGGACATAAACCAGGGCCAGTGAGAAAGATATGGAAGAGAAAAGAGGGATAAAGGAACACTTAAATGAGTTTGAGAGATTAGAAGCGAAGTGATATTCTCTTTTGTGTCTTTCGCTGCAATTAACTGCTAGTGCGGGGTCTCCTAAAAGCATTATAAGCCTAAATAGACCATAGAAAACCTTGGTGTCAATCATTTCTACAGTCCACCTATAATGTTTCTGGGAAGCAGAGCGCAGACTTGTTCTCTTGGTTAGCTGATCTTAAGTTCTGCACAGTAGATTAGCATATGGTCAAACACAGTAAACACTTAGGGTGTGAATTTGGTATTGCCAAACTGATGTGACAGAGAATTCGTTTTTTTTTAATGGTAAAATAAAAATGGCTCAATGAGCAAATCTTTTCATTTTCGAAAGAAGTCTCTTATGCTCAGCCTGGCAGCACTTATTTGCTGAAGAAGAAAAAAATATTATATTTATATGTGAAATATTATTGCAATTTACACAACTGCAAATAAAATAGTTTTAATACATCTTATTAAAGTTTATTGATGACAGTAATGATGCACACGATCCTTCAGAAATCGTTTAAATGCTGATGCTGATTTTGAGCTTAAAACAGGAAGTAACAATTCTTAATATTATCAATGTGTGAAAACCGTGATCTTGATTTGATTTTTATATGTAATCTTGATTTGTTGAATAATAATTTAAAAATATTGTCCTTTTTGAACTTTTGAATTGTAGTCTATAGCAAGTAGTCTATATCAGAAAGGAAAATGTGACATGTATGCTAAAATAACACATTTGGACAGGACTAGTTTTCTAAACTACATTTGAGTTTTGATTCTTATCACCTGAGGTCTGCCATTTTCATGTACCAAATTCTGAAGCAGTGCTACTCTGGGATACTTAAAGGAGCCTCATCTGAAATGATGACCAGAGAGTTATCAGGGTGTTTTCTTGCAGAACTGAAAATACACAATAAAATACACCCGATGTTTCATTGGAGCTGCTGGCTTTCTATTATACTAATCATAATAACATTTAGCCTATTGTAGCGTAAGACATTGCTTGAGCAAGCATGAGCTTGTATAGTTTAACAATTAAAAAAGCTTCTAACAATAAACTGAGCTGTAAATATTCACAGACATGAAAAGGAAATAATACATTATATGATATATTAATAATGGGTTAAAAAAAAAGTTTCTTGCCAGTCTTGAAACTAAGCCAGAACACTTGACATAAATTTCACCAAAGCAGAATAACAGCTCTCTTATTACTCAGCTTTCCAAACCGAACTCTTTCTAAAGGCAAGAAGTAGGCGAGTTAGTTAAAGCTGAAAATCAACAACATTTTATATTATTATGGTAAAGCATCGGTGATGCAATTAAAAAAACTAAAACTAAAACGATTAAAAAAATCTCCTAAACCTATATCGATTACTTTTTCTTTTTAAAACTGCGGTCAGACAATTGATGTGTAAAAGAAGGAGGTTTAGGTGCAGCGACATTAGTTTGCCAACATCCATACCTTGTGCAGAGAATAAGATAACATCAACATACAGCAATTCTCAACTTCAGCACATCGGATGATGACTGGCTATGATACAGTTGATTTGTTTCATTCATTCAAATAACTCACAAAAGTATTTATAAGGAACCAAAAGTGTTATTTTACAGTGGAAATGTACTAGTGCTATAGCTGAGTACAAATTCCACAAAACTAAGCCTAAATATAGCAATCAGATACAATTATTAAAGTACTTACAGCTTTCTTGTCATACGCATTGTGTACCATGGCGCCATCAGTCTTGCAACATTACTTAAGACAATTAAAACATTTAAAATGTGGAAAGCAGAATGTTTGTAGGACCACATTGTCCATAAGTGACTTATCTTTGCTGGAAAGTCAGACTAGTCTTAAAAAGGATAACACTGCCATCTTCTGGATATCATTAAAGGAAAACGAACCCATCTTTGCTGTTTACAAGAAACCGCGTAAAACATGTATCTTATTAGCAACTGAGCAGAAAGTGCACCGAAATAATTAGACTACTGAATAAAAATGCAACAGTGTATTGTATTGAATCTTACGTTAAAATCGTACGCAAGTGTTCAGGTTTGATTGGTTGTCCTGTTTCGTGGCTCAATTCTGCGCTCGTTTGATCACGTCTGAGTCTCAAGCCCAACGTCCACAGAAAGCGGAGAGTTTCCCTCGTCGGATTTCCACAGTAAGATTTTGCTTAGTAAAGTACGAGGTACGTTACTGTAGTGCATCTCACCTGTGTTGGGAACCTTTCTAGTGTTAATGTGGCGATTTATTTGTGGAATAAAATGTTTTTTCCTCCATACATTGGCGACGGCCACGGACGCCAGAGGCCTGCGTGAATCGGGTCGATTTCGTGACCGATCTGCCCATCAGATCACTCCTACTGCGTGTTTCGTGCTATTATACATTGCTTTTTTACTTTGTTTGCGGCTCAATGGCCACAAAGACATCACCCCACGCAGACTATAGCGCTTCCATTAAAAACGATCGACTCTTGCTTGAGTGGTCAGTGGTTTCGCAATGGAAGCGTTATAGATAATTGTTTGGATATCGTTCCTCACCATCGATTTGTCATTTGTTGATTCTGATGACAAATGTGTTTTAGCAGTCCTTTATCCGATATAGCGTGTCTCATGCTCTCCATCTGCAGTGCGCGTGATCTAATTTTGTGAAAAGGGGAACTGGTACAGATGTTTGGGTTGTAACATCACTCGTGTTTCTGAATCGTTCTTCATAATGATCTGAAGAGTATCTCCGATTCGCGTCCAGTTGTTGACATTTTACACAGGTTTAGGCCTGTTATCAGAAATGGCTGTCTGTTACCGTTCAGTGGACATTTTGTGTTCGGTCGCTGGATGGCGGACTCGCGTCTCCGAGTCGGTTTCTTTTTTACAGTAAATGTTCCCTTTCAACACTTTCTGCAGGGAAACGATAGTTGTTACGGTTAATTAGGTATTGGCCTATCAAAGGAATCCAATAATTTACTTTATATTGGTTTTGGTGTTTCACGCTAAAAATATAATAGATTATAATAGATTCATCTCTCACATGCACACGTGGGTGGATCGTTTGCAGTAAGATCAATAACATGCATGTGGAAAATATAATTCAGAAATTTTACTTCACTGCCAATGAACTAAACTTATGGCAGTGATCATAAATAAAGAGAGATCAGAAAAGGAATAGTTCCCAAGATTGGGTAATAAAATGAGGTCTTGCTGAACATTATTTATTTTTGTATTGTTTTTTTTTTACTTGGTAAAATAGGTGTTAAATGCTGTTTATATTAGAATGTTCTGACACTTTTACTGTTAGAAAAAACTAACATAGAGAGAGAGAGATTGTAGGCCTTTGCTAGTCAAATCTTTGATTTGTTTGTTCTGGACTGAACATCATATACCTAAAGTAGATCATAGAGATCATAAAAAAGCAACCTTACTGCAGGTTTGCCAAGACTGTGTAACAGAACCAGTCCAGTTGGTACTCAGAATAAGTCCAGTCATGTTCCAGTGGAAACTGGCTTTTGAAATAGTGTTCCAGGGGGGTCGAAAAACTCCTTGCAGGGTGTTCCAGAGGAACAGGGAACAACAACCCATGGCAGGAGTATAAAAGTAGCCCAATTCCACAGGAAAAACACAGACTTGGCAGCACTGCCTGGGTGCTTAGTTAGAAAATGATCTATTTCAGAAATGTTCAGTGCAATAGCTCTGTAGTTTTTTTGTTTTGTTTTTTTAAGAATCTTCCCTTATGTAATTTATTTTAATTTTTTCTATTTTCACAAATAAAATAGAAAGAGAAGTCACCTTAGTAATCTTTGTTGGCAGGGATGGACAATATAGGCATTCCAAACTGTAATTACATCACACCAGCACAAACTTGACAAGTCAAAGTACTGCTGACAGCTTATTAATAAAGTTCAGTTGCTTAATATCTATAAAATTATTGGTCTGGCCTATCGTGTTGTCCTGTGTTGAGGCACGTTTGTCCCTCCCTGTTCACATTCAGGCGAAAAAAGTACCCTACTAAAACTCATGCATGGAGGTTGTGTGAAGGTACTCCTAAACTGTGATATTATTTTGCTTTGTCTGTCTTGTCCTTTTTGCTTGCTTTTTTTCTTCTTCAGTGAAGACATGGAAACCTGTTAAAATCCCTTTGAAGCTGGAGTTTTGAGATTGTGTGACAGAAGAGAAAATGGTCGCATCCGTTTTGTCATTTCTGTGTGAGGACATGAAGACAACAAGCCAATAACCCTATCTGTGTGTTTTTCCCCTAATTTTTCCAGCTTTTCATTGTTCTTGGAAAGTTGTGTGCCCCCTGTTGCATTGAGGCATTTTGGGGGTCTGCCGCTTTTAGGCCCCGTTCCCCTCCAGTTGGCACAGATAAAGACTCAGTTGGCACTGCACCAGCTGAATGCAATTTCTGGCACAAGCGTCACTCCGCCGGCAATTGCGTCACCTGCTTTGACCTTGCTCAACTTGCTCAAGGTCACCATGTCGCATCCATTGTATAATCCCCGTGGAGGGCAGTTCCCCAGTGGTCAGAGACCCATCGTGCCTGGCCAGTATGGTCTTGGAGCACAGCCTCGAATGGAGCTGGGGGCAGCCCGTCTTGGCCCGGGTTCCATATCTGGTTCTCGTCGGGGATTGTTGGGAAACCAGCCCTTCTCCTTGGGCCAACGCCAGTCAAAGATTTCCACAGATCTTGAAGCTGCCATAGACCGGAATCTTCGGGGGGCCCGCGAGGAAGTTCGCCTTCTCACTCAAATGCTCCAGCAACCCAAAAAGCAGATCCCAGAATGAGAAGATGCAAGGGATGAAGTGCTTTCCTCCAGCAGCGGCTTTTCAGGGACTTCACGATCTGATGAGGTGGACTGGTCCATATACCAAGCTCCAGGCAAGCTCTTCTCATCCGCAAGTTTGGACCGTCCTTCCAGTTCTTCGCAGCTGTTCCGTCTGCTAGTTTTGTTGGAGGGTCAAGTGGTTTGACAAGCCAGCCTCCTCCAGAACCTCGACCTTCACGCTACACCTCTGAAAGTGCCAGCAGCATCCTAGCAAGTTTTGGACTCTCCAATGAGGACCTAGAACTTCTAAGCCACTATCCAGATGATCAGCTTACCCCCGACAACCTGCCGTTTATTTTACGAGACATCCGAATGCGTAAAGCGAAGAGGGACGTTGATGCGAGGTCTGAATACAGCAAAGTTATTGACTATGGACATTCTAGTAAATTTGACTATCCTGAGGAGAACCCGGATGGCTATGCAAGTGAACGCCTGCCTAAAGAGTCTCCAAAGTTTGTGAGGGAGGTCTCTGGACCACCCTTCACTGGCATGGAAATCACAAAGCATCCTCAGTCGTGTCAGCCAGCACCAGGCCCTGTACAAGTTCCAAAGCTTCAGAAACCTCCAACAGTAGATCCAAGACCTACTAAGACGATTCCAGCAAGACCATCTGCTTCCCAGACTATTCTGCAGCCTCCCAGTCGGCCTCCTCTGCAGATACCACCTCAACTTGGTGTTCTACCCATGATGACCATTGACGATATTTCCCGAGGTCCGAATGCCAACTGGATCCCGTTCCTTTCGCCTCCAATCAGTGTGTCTGCCCCGAAGAGGCTTCCAACTCCAACCATGATGAACGATTATTCAGCAGCTACACCAAGAATCTTTCCTCATACATGCTCTCTATGTAACATTGAATGTATCCAGATTAAGGTGAGTATCTTCTTAACCAGTAGTGCCTCTTTTGAAAGCATTTTTTGTATGTGAAGGGTGTCACTTCCTGTTTCATTTATTTAAAATGTGTTGGTGAACTTTGAGCTAAAACTGTATTAAAATTAAATAAAATGTCAGAAACCTGTAATGAAATTTTAATGTCTGTTAACTGCAGTTGCTTATTAATTGTTCAGTTGCCATATTGTGGGTTAAAAATGTTAGCCAGTTCCCTGATGTGAATAGAGTAGATAATGACTGGCTGGGAAAAAAAAATGTTTCTTGAATACTTCAAGCCGATTTCAGTTTCAGAAGAGTTCTGTCAGTCAGTTTTCAGGAAACCTTGGGGAAGCCTGATGAAAAAGCATTTTGTTGAAGCCTAGTGTAAGACTTTGGACTGGCTGAACAAAAGAAATACCATACCTGTTTTGAAGGCAGACCTGATGATTTTCTACAGTGCAGATGAAGACAAAAGGCAGATGGCAATCTCCATCTTCGTAATACCTGAAGCAACACCATGGACATTTGTTGAGAAATTTTGGGAAGAATGCTTTGCTGTGAAAATCATGGACTTTTTTTGTTGTAATGAGACTATAGTGGATTCCAAACGCTTTATCATGTCATAAATTTGAACTTCTATTTTGTTTTGTTTTTTCTTTTTGAAAGTTTTTAGCTCTATATTCAAAGTTTTTGTATCTTTTATGATCAGTTGCACTGTTCATAGCACTATTGGTAATTCACATTGATAATAAAGTGTTTTGTTTGTTCACAGGACTGGCTTGAACATCAGAATACAAATCTTCACATTGAGAGCTGTAGACGCCTTAGAAAACAGTAAGTGTTTTTTGTGATTGGCTTCTGTGGATCAAGAATTCCAGTTGCGCTTACTTACTGAGTAATTAATGGTAGATTGTACATAGTAAGTATGTGGTAAGAAAATAAAAAATGTGTGGAAAATAAAAAATATTGTTGCCTGTGGCTACAAGATATTTACGATGTATGTACCAGGGAAGTACACATACTGTAAATTTCTTTGGAGAATTTCTTGTTTAACTGCTAACGGAAAATCATGTCATTCTTTTGTTATAATAGATATCCTGACTGGAATGTTGAGGCTGTCTCTGTTTCAAGGTAAATCCCTTTCATATCCAATCCTGGACACTTTTCATCTTAGAATTCACAATAATTCTCTATATATTAAAAAGGCTCTTAAATACACTTGAAAATGGTCAATCACCCACAGACCTGAGCCCAAAACAGAACACAGCAGCTCGGCGACATGCTCGATCGCACTCGTACTCCAGATCCCCAGTCGAAGCGGCACCATGACTCCTCAAGTCGTCGTGAAGCGATCCCGTTCACGCTCCCGGTCCCGTTCTCGCTCCCGAAGCCCTAGAAGGTACCGCCGTTCTAGAAGTCGCAGCCGGTCCCCCCATAGGAAGTCTCGAGGCAGTCCTTACAGACGGAGGTCCCGTAGTCCACCATCTCAACGGTCGAGATCTCCAGTTTACGGCAGACGCTCTCCTGTACGCGTTCGAGCCCCGCCGGAGCAGCCCCTCCTGGCAGCAGAGATCTAGTAGTAGTGAACGGTTGGCTATGAAGCTCATGTCTTCAGGTAAGTTCTTTTTTGCAGTTCTCTTGCTATGTAATATACAGTTTGCTTTCAAATCACTTGGTGTGCTAATGCAATAAGTTAATTTCTTGCCCACAGGTGAGTTTTCTTCAATCACAGACAGTAGTACTTTGAAGGCTGTGGTGAAGTCCTTGGCACCAGCCCTGCTGGCTGAGCTTGCAAAGAAGAAAAGTAGTTCCACTTCTTCCTCATCAAAGGCAAGCAGTAGCAGCAGTAGTTGGAAACGACCGCCTTCTCCTAAGAGAGCGGAGTACTCCAAGTCAGGCAAAACCTCCACCTCAAAGGCCTGCAGCAGTCCAAGGTACGTCCTCATATTACAGTTACTGGCAGTTTGTTTCTCTATTACTTCTGTCAGGGTTATTAGTAAAGCATTTTTAAAGTAGTTGAATGCAGGTGTATCTGTACTAATAATTAACAATGAAATTTTATTGCAATCTTTGTTTCTGCATGATGTGAAGCAAAGACCCTTGACCCTTGTGAAGGATGCCCCTGGCACATCCTGTTTGTTGAGGCTCATTGGAATTCCTCAAGGGACCACAAGCAAAGAACTGACTGATGCAATTGAGCCTTTTGGCAAGATCTATACTGCCATTCTCCTCAAGGCAATTAAAGAGGTAGAAATAATGTGTTTATCATTTGTGGTTTTATTTTGCATTAATCTCTGCATAATTAATTAGTTGCTGTAAAATTTGGCCTTCACTGCTTTGTAATTCACGATTTTATATGCGTTAGGCTTCAGTGTGTATGGAGAGAGTGGAGGATGCCAAAGCTTTGCTCAACTGTAAGAACCTGACAATTCGTGGCAACGTTATTAAAATCTGCATGGAGAAGGTATGTTTGATTCTTTGTCAATTCTCTGTAAAGGTAAAGCATACACAGCCCTGACACAAATCCAATTTGTGCATTTTTGTAGGATGCAAGAGAGGATGATGGGAGGAAATCTGTTAAGATCGAAAAACCTGTTAAGAAGTAAGTTTTTAGTACATGTAGTGCATTTATATACAACTGTTGACTTTTATTTTTCATGTTTTCGATTATACATAAGTTTTATTGCAAAAGGTTCTTTAAATGGATTTGTGTTATATCACAGAAAAGAGGTGACCACATCAACAAAACCAGCCCAATTAGCAAAAGTAAAGAGTGCACCTCAGCCAGCAAAAGCAAAAGAGGTGACAGGTTCTAAGATGACTCAGTTAACTAAGGCAAAACTGAGCGAAACCAACAAGATGGCTCAAGTTACCAAGGGAAAACCGAGTGAACCTAAAAAAGACTGTTCAAACAGCTAAAGCTAAACCCCCTGCAAAGGGTTCAGGTAAGTGAGTGCATCTTCATATGCATTTATTTGCTCATGTCTGACAATCTATATAACATTTATTTGTGTCATTTGGCAGAGACCACAGTTGCAAAAAAAATTGATAAAGAAGGTATGTTATTTTTATATTTCTCTGTCTGTTTTTTTACCACTTGTAAAAAAACATTTATTTTGTTAAATCATCTACTGCTACACTCTTTCTTTGACTACAGGAAATACCCTGGAGAAAAATATAGTTGAGATTACAAATCTTCCAGAGGAAGGGGTTACTGAGGATGACCTCACCAACCTTGCTAAACCATATGGCTTCATTGCAACTCCTGTCATAGCAATCACTCACCAAAAGGTATTAATATTAGGAAATCTTATTATGTTTAAATATTACATTATTTTTATTATATTATTTTAATGTGTATTTTTATACTATAGTTTATTATGTTTTAATAGTTTTTTCCTGCTTTTTTAGGCCTATCTGCAGATGCCCAACACAGAGGCAGTTGAAGCAATGGTGAAGGCCTGCTCTGAGACACCAGCTAAATTACAAGACAGAGAGATAACTGTTAAGATGATGATGCAACCTATTGACCTGAATTACACTGTGAGTGTGCACTCCGTCTCTAAATTAAAAAAATGACACAAAAAAAATGTCCACAAAACATATTATGTATGTTTTGAACTTTAATCCAAATTTATTAAACATTCAGTGTTGTCTATAAAAGTCTCAAGTACATTTATACTTGCTTGATTAATGATGCTTAGTATTGACACATTTTTTTATATATCTGTCCCAAAGGAGTCAGTATTCAGAGTCCTAATGGGCATGGAGAAATCACCTGTAAGTCAATGGCAAAAAGATGTATTAAAAAATTAAGAAACCTGTATGATGTCTCAGACTTTTTTTTTTTTCCAGAAATTGTCACATTGCCAGAACGCCTTCTCATTGTTGGAAATGTGCCAAAAACACTTGGGGCAATCAAGGAAGTAGAGGCCATAATTCAACGCTATGGTGCCTTCAAGAAAGTTTTGCCTCTTAATGGCAGGGTAAGTGCCCTGTACTTCATTATTTTCTTTATTATTTTTTTCTCACATAATATCCTGCAGACTATTGTGACTAAACTAATATTTTCTTTTTTTATAATTTTTTTTTTTTATCTGCTTTCTGTTATTAAAGGGAAACGTGAGATTTTAGCTGACTGTTGCAAATTTGTTTTGTTTTGGTTTATTCACAGATTATTTTTGAAATGGAGGATGCTACTTCTGCTAGGACTATCTTCACTCGCTTCCTCAAGTTTCGTTGTGTGGTCCATAACAGTACCCTTAGCTTCAAACTAGCCAAACCAGTCAAGGTAGTTCAGCTATTGTCTGCCATTTACGTGTGTAGCATCACTTCAGTGTTTTTACAATTAATTTAAAATGCAACTAACCATATTGTTATTTATTTAACAGTTTAAAAAGAAGACGGATGCAAAAGGGTAAGAGTGGAGAAATTAAATATTTTGCTTTTGTTTTACGAAAATGGTTCTGGAAATGTCAAAATAATTTTCTCTCTCATGTTTAACTCTTCTCTTAGAGCAAATCCTCCTGGTACAAATGCAGTGACAGTAAAAAAACCCAATACTTTCAAAGTCAAAAGGTAGTCAATGCAGCAGAAGCTTCTGCTGCAGGTCCACCTGTCACAAAGACACAGCCCCAAAAACGAATGCTACTGTTGAGGCTAAAGATAGTGAAGTAAGTTTGAAAGAAAGTATTGATGAAATGATGAATGCTGATACAGCTGCAACTACAGTTACTGCAGTTCCCAAAGACATTTCAGTTGACGGATCTGCTAATGCAGAAACAACTGCTTCTGAGAATAAAGCAGTGAAGGATACCCAAGCTGTTAATGAAAATGCTGTGGAGACCCTTGAAATTGAATCTGTGATAAAAGAGCATGAAGCTACATCTTCAGTTTCCACGGCTGAATCTAAGATTGAGAACAAGGAGCTTGAGGTTGAATCCTCTGTTCCCTCTTTAGAATCTGCCATTTCAGCTGAGTCTGGGAAAGCAGAGCTTAAAGATGAATCATCAGTCTCTGCGGAATCTGCTGCTTTAACTGAATCTCCAAACACAGAGCATGAAGATGGATCCTCAGTTCCTGCTTCAGAATCTGGAAAAACTGAACTTGAAGTTCCTTCGGCTATTTCCATTTTAGAACCTGCCGTTTCAATGGAGTCAACAGAAGCAGAGGAAGAATTGGCTTCCTCAGAAACTTCCATTGTAATAGAATCAACTGATCAAACAGGGCCATCACTTAAGAAAAATGTTGAAAAGGCTGAAGATGTTCCCAAAGAATTAGTTCCTGCATCTGTGGAAGAAAGCAAAATTGACAATTCAAAGTTGGAAGGTAACGATAATGTTGAGTCCAATTCCGAAATTGTTGCTTCAGCTGTTAGCAGTGAGGAAACTGCAGTAGAGGCCATGGAGACCCTAAGTCCAGAAGAATCTACCAAAGGCACTGATGTCAAAGATGATGTTTTGGAAACCCACAAGCTCAATATTAAAAACGAGGGCCAAAATAATGACTTGGAACCAAATGTGGAACCAACCATACATCCACAGTCTAGTAATGAAAATGTACCTGCTGAAGAGCATGTCCCTGCAGCTGTTGAATCTGACTCTCTTCCGACCTTTGATCCTGCCTCTGACCTACCCACCACTTCCAATCAAGCAGTCAGTGATTCATCTGTCACAGTTACATGTGCCTCAAATAGTCCTCAAACGGGATCGAGCCCTTCCAGATTGACGACAATTCTCTGGACTTTCCTCCGGTTACGCAGGAGATTTTGAAGGCCCTTGAACTAGCTGTTCATCAGTGTCGCTTACAGTCTTCGTTAAAACGTGCTGAAGAAGAAGCCAGACAGAGGGCCGAAATGGAAAAGAAAGCTGCAGAGAAGAAAATCACAAAAGGCCCGTCAAGCTCAAAGAAGCCTGCTCAGTCAACCAAGAAGACCACTCAAGCTGAGAGCAAAAAGATTCAGACTGAGAAAGAGAAAAAGTCTCATAACTCTGGGCCAAAGAGTAAGCTTGCGGACACTTCATCCCCAGAAAAAGAGTCAACATGTAGACACAGGAGCAGAGGTGATTCTGAAGATGATGGCCTTAGCACAAGGCGTGGCGGGTCTTCGGGGTCCTCTTCCTCCCGGAGGAGCAGGCGGGAGTCCACTCCTCCATCAAAGCGTTTAAGGGGGCATGATGCTGATTACAGGGTGAGGTGTACCAAGTATATATAGCTATTGTTTTAAGACATTTGAAACAATACCTTGATATTTCTTATTAATCGCTACAAAATTTTAATCTTTCTGCTTAATTTATTTGCTTGTTTATAGAGTCATAGCAAAAACTCACAGCCTTCAAGGAGTCAATCAAAAACAAGGACACCTGAAAAGGTAAGGGTCAAAACTTTACATATGTGCAGTCTAATAAATAAAGATAGGCATTGCTGATTAAGAATTCATGCTTTCCAGGAAAAAGATGACGAACCGTTTCCATTTAACATTGATGAGTTTGTGACCGTTGATGAAGTAGGGGATGACACAGAGGACACTGTGGTCTCAAATACTGAGTCTTCAGTCAAGGATGAGAAAATTGAGGATAAACCCGATTCCCACTTCATAGTGTCTCTTATTACCGAGTCAGATCCAGCTGGTGAGGCAAAACAAACTGGCAAGACTGTTGCTTCTGAGATAGGAAAACCTGAAGTTATTGAATGTGCAGGTAAAATAGATGCCAATATTGAAAAAACCACAACAGCTGTAGAAGTTGTTACATCTCCAAAGCCAGAAGAGCAAGATTCTCAGAAAGAGAGTGCTGATAAGCCACTGGAAACAGACAGGATGGAAACTGCTGTTGTGAACGAGACAACAGAGCCTTTTACTAAAGCAGAAAATGCTTCAGCAGACATGGACAACAATGTTGAGACTCTTCTAACTATGAAAGAAGGCACAGGCATTGAGACTTTGGATGAATTGGAACAGCCAGTTTCTTCCTCTCCTTCACAAAAGGAACTCTGCCCACCAATGTCTGTAGAAACCTTAGAAAAATCGGAAGATGTCCATCCTAAGGAGCCTGAAACCTCTGCCCCAGTGATGGACGATAATGAGGCAACTGTGATCACTGAAATTCCACCCCATGATGCAATGGTCACTCTTGATGAGGTCAGTGAAGGTGAGGAAGATTTTCTCGATGATACAAATGAGGAACAGCATTCGAAGGTTGATGATGTGCCTGAGGCACTTGTAACGGTTGATGAGGTTGGAGAAGATGAAACGGGGGGTGAAGAATATAATTTGGACAAAGAACTTCAAGGCTTAGTTACACTGGATGAGATTGTTGATGAAGAGGAGGAATTTGATTCATTCAATCCTGAGGTCAGTATTGGTTTTTTTTGTAAAACAACAATCATTAAAGCTATCTTGGTTTGGATTAGTTCTTGTAAGTTGACATGACCTCTGCTGTCTTTCCAGACTCTTGTAACCCTGGATGAGGCCAAGGGTGATGATGAGGAGAATGAGGAAGTGGAGCATAGTGAAGACAGGCCTGCCACTGCAAGCACTACAACACCAACAATACCAGAAGAGCCTGTGAAATCACCAAGCCAAGAAGAGGATGTTTGTGACCTTGAAGAGCTCCGCAAAATGAACTTTGTAACTGTAGATGAAGTAGGAGAGGAGGAAGAGGTTCAACCACCCAGCGAAGATGTCAAAGAGGAAAAGACAGTTAAAAAGAGAGCTACAAGAGCCAAAAGAGAACACGCTAAGCTCCAGGTGAGTAAAAGAGAGAAAGCAGTTTCTTTGTTATTAAACCCTCAGAATAAATGTATTTTGCAAACTGGCATGTTGGTTGTCTCCTTCGGCAGTGAGAAGATCCACAAGAGGGAAAAGAGGAGCAACAAAGACTGCTGAGGAAGCAGAGGAGCCCGAGGCAAATGCAGAGTGTGAACCAGAGGTAGCTGCTTCCGAAAGCCAGAGTCCTCCTGCAGCTGTCGAATCCATGGATCTCGATGTAAAGCCAGAACTGCAAAAGGCTGAAACAGTAAAAGTTCCAGAACCATCAACTGCTGAGGTCTCTCCAAGGTCAGAAGAAGACAGGATGAAAGCTAAAGATGATGACATCTCTGCAAAGTCAGAAAGTGATGCTGTTGACACACCGATCTCTGACAAAAAATCCTCAGTCAAAGGTATTTAATTTAATTGACAGTTATTTAGTGTTTCGTTTGTACCATTGTTCATACCTATTCCTTTCTTCCATACTTTCATTTGCAGAAGAGTCCAAGCAACGACGGCAGACAGAACCGACACAGGAACCAGAAGTTAAAAAGGCCCGCTCTCATTCCACTGTGATTGAAGACTTCACCTTGCCCCCGTTTAACCCAGACAATCCCATTGGTAGGAGATCCAGTAAAATGATGCTACCATCAGCACCAATATATTGACTTTATATAAAAAGTCTTTGCTTGATAATGTTGTAAATCAAATGCATTAGCAAAACATTAACTTAATTAAACACTAAGCAAAGTTAATAAAAAATATTTTTTTTTGTCATGTGTTTCATAGGGGTTGACTTTGTGGTGCCCAAGACAGGTTTCTTCTGCAGACTCTGCTCTCTGTTCTACGGCAATGAGGAAACGGCTAAGAAAAGTCACTGTAGTAGTCTAAAGCATTACCAGAACATGGAGGTACAAGTGAAAATTTAATTCTGAATGTTAACTGCACATTAATTTCTTATTGGTTTATTGGTAGGTCAAAATACCCCACAGATAACCTTTTTTTACAGCTTTTTGAAATTGCCACTTTTAGGCTTTGAGCCAAAATGAACCATTTTTTTAATGTCCGTTTAAAGGTGCCATAGAATGCATTGATACAATTTTTTAAATTGTTCTCTGATATCTGGTATATATATTAGGTAAGGGCAAAAATTCTTCAGAAACGGAAAACAAAATTCTCCAGAAATGTCCATTTACAACCTAAGATTTCTCCTAGAATGAAATGGTCTGTTATTGACTTATTTGGAAGGGCCATGAATAATAATGCTGAGCTCTGCTCTGATTGGCTGTTTTACAGTGTGGCTCGATGTTGAGCTCTTCAAACTGGTTGAAAAGAAACACATGTAGGGAAATATATATTTTAGTAATTTCACATTTATATTGTCGGGTAATTATACTGTAAATAATATGCAGGCATAAGGAAGCTGCTATTAATATGCTGGGCCACTGAAACTGCTTCCAAATGCATGATCACTTTTTACTTTCACTTTTGAGATTCGTGATCACACAAACTTTGTTTATACTATAGATCATCAGTACTTACCACACAATTTATAAGATCAGATGCTACTCTCCTTACTCTGTTTATGTGGTAAGTTAAATCTAATGCACTGTAATATAACAGGCTACCGCTATCAAGGAGCTAACCAACTTTAGTATTTTACTTTATTAGAATGGGTTATTCGCTTTCCGTGCCTTTCTGAATACAGACACCAACCCTTCCCTGCATTCCACATCACCTGCACCATTTATTTCCTTAATCTGTCATTTTCGCTATTGAACAATGGTGTTTGAGGCTCACAGTATGTTATTTCCATGTACAGAACTCTTATTATTCAACTATGCCGAGGTAAATACAGTTTTCCATTCTATGGCACCTCTGCGTACAAATGAATTTCCCACTATTATATTCACCTTATAAAAGTGATTTTTGCATAGTTTGTCCCCCTTAATATACTCATACTCTTTTAAGAACTGAACTTGTCGCTTTATGTAGTTACTTTTTTTTTTCAGAAATACTACAAGAAGCTGAAGTCTCAGAAGCAGGAAGGCTGCTCAACACAGACAACGCCCAGTAATAGTTCTTCTGAATAACTATTATTTTTTCCTGTCTCTCTTTTTTTTATTAATATTAACAGATGGGTCCAGTTGTTTTGTTGTAAAGTTTTATTTTTTTTTTTTCTTGTTTAGGAAGAAATGCATTGGCTTATGCTAAATAAAGATGACATAATCAGACATGTCTCTTTATATGTATCTAATAAGTTTTGAAATGTCTATAACATTGTAATGTCTACTCTATAATGAAAATATAATTTTCAAAATGATCACATCCTATGTCTTGAGTCTTTGAGATCTGTTTCACTAGTATTAAGAAGGCTGTGATTTCAGAAGGGTAGATTACAAAGCAGAAGGAAACCAAAAGGTGTAGATATCCTTAAGGTTTTCATTTTTGATTCAACAATTGCTTAAGTGTGATTTATATTCCTACCATGATTGTGGGCAGTGAGCCGTGAAATGGTCCGTGCTGTGGTCTTCACAGTTTCACGGCTGTGAAGTCCAAGTACTCTTCTCATGTTGCACTGCTGTTAAGTGTTAGTTAAATTACATTTCCTGAAAAATGGCACTTTAAAATGGTTTTAGTAGGCCAATTTAGGTTTAGAAGGCCTGCTCTCATTGCCCTGTGATTGAAGACTTTTGTGTGAGATGAAGTATAATCAGGCAGCGGGGCTACTTGGGAATGCTAAGCACCCTCAGTTAAAGCTGTAATAATGGCATTTGATTGCAGATTTGGCTAACTTTCCAACTATTTCAGTGTTTTTTTTTTTGCATATCTGGTGACTTCTTGAACCTAATATCAAATCTGAGACGTTCAGGCAATCCATTTACTGATTATACTTGGTAGCATTGTAGCAATAAACATGTTTATGATTACCATGCAACCCAGAATGATCCATTTTTATCAGTAAAGGTCTGAATAATGAATTACTGTCATTTAGTGTAACTGCACCATATATAAATGCTTTTCGCTTTAAGGTAAAATCCATTTAACACGTACCTGTCTAACATATGAGCCACTGGAGAATGGAAGAATGTCTTCCTCTTTGAAATCCGATGCCAGTTATCGGATTAGTGGATGTTTGGTTTCAGTGCAACAGAAACCAAAACTATCAGTTCTATTTGCGATGTTTGTTTACCCCACCATCATATCTGTCATAATGTTTCACTTTCACTAGACTTAAAGGGAAACTCCATCTCAAAACTGGCACTTGAGCTAAGAAATATCCTCCTGTATTTTCTTGGTTTACCTATATACTTGGGGAAACATTTGTTTACATTTTCTGTTCCAACTTTTAGCACTGATTAAATATACCATGGCAAAATATCTCTCAGCAAACTGATTTTATTGTGTAAAAGAACAATTTATGCCACCCTTTGAAAGTCAGAAAATGTAAATGCTTCTTTTTTCTACAATATCAAAATACCTTTAAACTAAGCAAAGCAAAAAAAGCAAACAAATATTTAACTTGTCGAGCATGTCAGTCTACACAAACAATAAAACCCGTATGGTTAGAAATCCTTACAGGTGATGTTTCTATAGATTCGCAAGCAAAAGAACATTAAAATCTACTATGGCATGTATGCGTTTACAATCATGCATTTGGTAGATTAACTTTTATCCAAAGCAAGTTACACTGCATTTAATGAATGTACGCCAAAAGCATCATTTAGTTTGGCTTCTCCAGTGGTTTTACTTTCTTTTCCAGGAAGGAATGGAGGTCTGCCGTGGCGCGACACCATCTGAACAGGCAATGAAGTGCCTGCTTGTTTGCAAGCATACTTTAGTCACTTTCAGGCAGACGAAGCAGAATTCTACCCCGCAGCGATTACATATGACATTCTTACACCCTGTCGTGTCGTGCTCCACAAGGTTTCCACAAGTGGGGCAAGCTCTCATTGAGGGACAAACCACGTTTTTACAGCAGAAAGTGTTATATTACGACACTTCGCCAATTTTTCGATGTCGGGATTGATGCAACCGGGGTTGTCACAGCGGTCAGATCGAGGGCCCGGACCCTTCCACTCTCTCGTACACTGCCAGCAGAACTGAAACGTGCGACCCTTCTCGGCCTTGCAGATCGTGCACACGGTGCAGAGGTTGGTCACATCGGCTCTCTCGACGAACGACTGACAGCCAGGACACTGAGGACGCATGGAGTCAATACTTGTATCTCGGTTTTAATTTGTTATACCAGTAACTCACCGTTTTGTGTTCGCAGTACTCCGCTGCAGCAAGGACGGCCATCGTCTCTTCAAAATGGCTCTGCTCCTCTTGTGTCAGCAAAGCCAGCCTCCGCACCTCAACGTAGGGCCATTCCGCGTCGCACTTCTGTGTGGTCTCGCCAACTGCGGGGCATGTGAACTTGTACTGACCCTGAGAATAAAGGTGCAAAGACAAGTTCAATGCTGAACGCAGAATCAGTGTTTTGCTCAAAGCTATACACTAGGCTTACCTGGTCGAGCAGACTGCGACACCACGCGGTCAGTGACTCTGGAGTGACCGCATGGCCACATGACATTTCGGCTCGAAGAATCTCTGGGTCATCATCCAGGGCTGAAAGCAGAACTCATCGGTTAACAAACATTTCTGCTACCAAGACAGCTGGAAGAGAGCCCGAGATGCATTTCGAGAGGAAGTGCGGTTTTAGCGTTAATAATATAGAGCGTGCAATAATTCTCTGGGTTTCAATAGAAAAAGAACCACCGAAAGAAACTATTAAGCAAGCTCGCGGCAGGTGTACGTACTTATGTCGTCCTGGCGTGTTACAAACTTTAGCGTGGTGTCGCTGGGATCGTAGCGTTTTTCTTCGTGCTGTTGCTCCGTCATTGTTGCTTCAGAAGCTGCAGTCGGTTTAGAAACGAAACTCTTTCACGCTGGTAATGTTATGTTCGCTTTTCAGCGGGTCACATGACTTCCCGACATAAACATACACTTAGTACGGTTTTTGTTTTCGTTTTGTTTACAGTGTGTTGTTTCGTGTCGATATTTGGTTGAGAGGCGCTTACTGTAGCCTGCCTATAATAACGATTTGTAAAAAATTGAAATTATTTCAGAACTGTTAGGAAAGTCTTTTGGGCTGTTTGTGAGGGCATTCTATTAAAATTCGGACTATTGTCTTATTAAAAATTATTAAAATTAAAAATTAACTATTTTAGTTTAGTGGCATTTGAAATGTCCCGCCATTGACATTATTTCTGCTGAGTAAAAAACAATAGAATCATCACACACACACACACACACACACACACACACACACACACACACAAATACAAATAGGAGGATGAACTTTAAACATTAAAAAAAATTGGGATACTGCATTACGAATTATTGATTTTAACAGGCCACCTAACAGATGGTGTCAGTTAGGCTATCAGTCCATGCATATTATAACCAGTAAAACCATTACATTATTACATAATTATTTTTCTTCATGATAATATAGGCTATATTATCATTGAGTGCGTCATCGGTAAAACAGAAAGTGAAAACGTGTTCATAGCCTATGCGCAGTTTTGCTGTAAATTTATTTAGCTTAACCTGCTTCTGTTCGATCTGCTGAAATGGGAAAGATTTACCAGATCATGGTGGTTGGAATAAAGGGGGAGAAAAAAACCATTGACGTCGCGACCTCGGAGGACGCGTTCAACAAAACCACTGTTTTGCAATTCAAAAAGAAAGTTGCTGAAAAATTGCCGGGTCAAGCAGGTGAGATCGAAAACACCAATTTAATCCTGGTGAAATGAACTAAATAAATCAGCTCTGTGGAGAGAAGGGAATAATAAACGCACATTAAAAAAATCGTATTATGAATTAGTATTTGTCATGTCACTGTAATCATGTATTGTGATCATGATTAAATGGGTTTTGCATATTTTTAACCTTCTCTTATCTGCCCCATAGGAGATGATCCATCGTCCCTGAGGCTACTGTACACCGACAAACAACTAGAAGACAACGATACATTTTTAGATCACCAAATTAAGGATCGCTCGACTCTATTCATGGTCTTGCGTCTACCCGGAGGTTTCCAAACATAAAAGTCCTTGTCGGAATCAGCCTGACCTCAAAACCTCGTCGAAAAGACAATAAACTTTTAAAGAGACAAATCCATGTTTTGTAACTGTTCTTGAAAAGGAGGATACTCCTAAAAATATGTTGTTGTTTTTTCCATTTTAATTTTCTTTTTTTCTTTTTTCTTTTTCTTTTTTTTTTTTTTTTTT
This sequence comes from Puntigrus tetrazona, assembly GCF_018831695.1. Classification (NCBI taxonomy): domain Eukaryota; kingdom Metazoa; phylum Chordata; class Actinopteri; order Cypriniformes; family Cyprinidae; genus Puntigrus; species Puntigrus tetrazona. Next base: position 12,964,195 of record NC_056705.1, on the reverse strand, counting down.
TTGCATTTTAATTCGGCTATGGCTTGTCTTTCTTCTGTAAAGTTATAAATGTAATAAAATTGTGAAATGCTGGATGAGTCCACTGAACAATTTCCTTGACTGAAAAAAAAAAAAAAAGGAAAGAAAGAGGCTAGGCTACATGAAAATCGAAAGTAAAACTAGGACTGTCAGGTGCCTGGCGAAACATAATATCTTAGTTTTAAATTACTTGCTGTACTTTATTAAACCATAAAGGCATATACATTGTGTCCTATAGCTTATTCGTATGAATATACTCGGTCTTCCAGAAGAAAAGACGAGGTCCAGCTGAGGTAGGCTAAAGGCTTAAGCAAATGACCTGTTCCTCTTTTTATTTAATTCGCATTTAAGAAATATAACTCGTTGTTAGTTTTCTTCATGTTAAACACTCGGCAGGCTGTTATTTGAAAACGGATAAACGGAACTAGAACCTATAGCCTATTTTACATCAAATTAGTCACGTAAGGGATGGGCAACTTTTTATACTAGTTTTTCAAATACGTATTTCACATATACAAAACGATTTTGTATTTCATAGAGTTGATGCAAATGGCTTCGTATTTTGCATCAAAATACTTCGTGTTTTGTGTTTTTGTGGTTCTAAAATACTGTAAAATACAGGCTAGGCTGCTTTGAAAGAAGTCTAGCTTCATGACATAAACTGCGTGTTTCGCTTTATTTTGATGGTCCCTTTAACACATTCTATTGCCTGTAACAGCTAAAACATATAAGTGAAATTGCACCTTTTGTGGTGTTGTTAGTAGTCTAGCAGGCTATTAGTTAACCTACCAGCTCAAAGTTAAAATAAGTTGACATGCTTGCAAAATTACTAGTCTCTTTACCATCACATTAAGTTAGCAGACATTAGGCTATTTAGACATTAATGAGAATAACCTAACCTTAACAGAACTTGTCAAGTAGTCTTAACCCAACTCCAACCATTTTATCTACTCGCAGCCATATAGGCTAGACCACACACTATTAGTAGTTAAAATGTTGGTTACCTTAAAACTAACCTTCATCGTACATTGTTTATCCTGTTTAATTACTCAATGCCAGGGTGAAGGGATAAATAGGCTAAATGATAGAAGGTTTGCAAAGAAATGTCATGCTTTTTTAATGCATTTTTATAATACAAAATTACAGTAGTTTATTCTGATACATGGTGTGGCTGCTGTTTCTTTGTTTGTTTATTTGTTTTTGTAGTTCTGTGATATACGAATGAAGAGTAAGAAAAGCATCCTACACCATATCAGAATGTCCACAAAAAGAAAGAAGACCAAGACCCCCAGAAAACCCACAGCCTTCGAGTGTTCACCTGACATTTATGACAAGTGAGTTGACTGCTTGAAAACATAACCACATTAAGAATTCAAGAACATATGTAAAGATCAAAGCAAATCTGTCAGATCGTTTTGGTGTTCAGTTTCCTTAAGGCTTATAAGGATGCCTTTAGAAAAATATAGAGTAATGTAAATTATGCTAACTAAGGAACTTTGTGTTCAGGAGCGAAGTCCAGTATAATGGCCTGAAAAATCAAGGTGCCACCTGCTACCTAAACGCAGTATTGCAATGTCTATTCATGACCCCAAAATTCAAAGAGGCAGTAAAGAGGTATATATATATATTGCTATCCTACAATTTCTTACAACCCTATTTATTACCACATTATAACATTTACACTTTTTCTTATCATTTTAGCTATAAAGTCCCTGCAGATAGTGGTGAAGAAAATCTGTTGCTACAGCTACAAAAGCTGTTTAGACAGATGTCAAAAACTCAGCCACAACTGAAGGAATAAATCACACGAGTCTTGGCATAAAAAAATGGTTGGTTCATTTAATTCACAGGTCTAAATTCTTAGGTCTATACACTACATTTACAGGTCTTAATTTACTGATGTTACTTGTTAATAAAATGTAATTACTTATTTGTTTATTTTAAGTTTTTGAGCAAAAAGATGCAGTGGAGTATTATCGAAGATTGTAAAATCACTGGAAATTTCTAGGTATGTTAAAAAGTAATTTATGTATGTATTATATATTTATAATGGATAAAATTGATGTCTGTTATTAGAAAGAAGCCGCCAATATACCAAAAATGACATCATTTTAAAACAACACGTTACATTTGTCCCAGGTATTTGAAGGAAAAAATGAGCAATGTAACAAAATGTGGCAAATGTGACCAGGAAACCACAGAACCCAGCACCTTCATCTCAATACTTCTGTCTATCGATGCTGGAAATTATAAGAATTATGATTTGGTAGGAAGACTAACTATTCCCATAAAATGCAAAACAATTTAAATGTTTGTCACATTTTTGACTGGGAGTTGCATATAGTAGCTTCCCCTAAACTGACTCTTCTCTGGCGAAATAGGAAGAGGGTCTGAAAAATTCATCAAGCATTCAAAACTAGAAGAAGATGACTGATGTACTGTGATAAATGTGACTGCAAACAGAAACAGAAACTGTGAGTATACAAAAATGTGAGAATTTTAGCACCCATACAGATCAACCTATGATTACTGAAGCGGTTAGGTATGAAACTAATACATCTCGTTTTCAATGTGCTTAACATGCACCTTTTCTTTCATTTCTTGCAAATGTCTCTCTCTTACAGTGGAGTAAAATCGATGAATATCCCTCTGTTCTCACTCTGCATCTGAAGAGGTTTGACTTTGATTACATGCAGATGAGATACAAGAAGAATGAATGTTGTCTGATGTACCTCTAAGTCTACCTCCAACTACCTCCAATGGGGTATCTTTAATAAATCATCATGCTAAAAGTAAATTGCTATATAACATCAATATAATTTAAATGACTAATTATTTTTCTTTGCAGGATAATAGGCCTAAATATGATCTTTATGCCGTTATTAACCATAAGGGTGGATACAGTGGAGGACACTATGATGCAATCATCAGATCTTATGAAAATGGAATATGGTACCGCTTTGACGCGACTGCACTGTAAATACACAGGTACATTTGTTTGTTGGTTAGATAGAATTATCGAATTTCTGACTCAAACTGACTTCTTTAATATTCATGTGAATACTTACAGACTTCTGAATCATCACTGACGAAGTGAGTGTTGTTCTCTCACCTTGTAAAGAATGTAAAAGAAGTATTTCATAAGTATTTAGTTATAAAAAGTAATTTTATTTTTCTTTGACAGCTCAAGCCTACACCATACATGCTGATGTACAGAAAAGGTATGGGTAAAATGTTGATGATTCCAACTTGTTGCTGTGCTAGAGCCCCCAAAATATTCATAAGATTTTGCTTGGTTTATGTTTATTTATTGTTCAATGCAGTGTTAAGCCCTGGCAGCGCTCCACATCCTCTAAGGATTCTTCTAATAGGCCTTCCAGATCTGGGAAAAGTACAGTAGGCAACATCATCCTTGGTGGAGATTACTTTCCTTGGGAAAATGGATCAGAGACTGTGACAAAAGAGTCTATGGCGAAGACAGTGGAGAAGGTCACTGTAGTGGACACTCCAAATCTCTTTTCCCACAGATTACGCTGGGCCAAAGAAATAGAGAGGTGCGTTAAGTTATCCAATCCTGGCCCCAACGTGATTCTCTGGGTCATGCCGATATCCAAATTCAGCGAGCAACAACTAGGCCTTTTTACACCTTCAGAAAACAAGTAGCTTCAGGCTACAAATCACACGATGATTATCTTCACACATGGCAAAGAACTAAAAAATCTTGGGCAATCAATTGACACGCTCATTTCAAACGCAGCAAGCTCCAAAAAGTGATCCGTACTTGTCAGAACAGGTACTGTGTCGCTGACATCACTGATGGTCACAATTACTCCTCAGAACTGCTTGAAAACTGGGTGAGATGGTGACATCAGAGGAGCCTCCTGTAATTTTGAAAAACAGTGTGGTGTACTAAAAAGAAAGCTTTCTGGAGATGAAGAAAAAGAACGAACAAAAAGACTTCTCCATCAGCAGACGATGAGAAACATTTGTCTCATTTTGTTTCTTGCAAACATGACAGCTCATACAAAGCGTTTTTAAAAAGTAAAAATGCATAAAGTTTGCAAGAATGTGTGCGTTTGCATTGGTAAAAATAAATAAATTAAAACTTAAAGGAATACCAACTCAGTCTGGGGTTTTTTTCACATGTTTCACATGGTGACCATGATTCAGAAGCTCCTAAATCAGATATATATCCACTCCAGGGGTTATCACAATGTCCTCTGAAGCAGATCGATGGGTTTTTCTAACAAAAAATATTTCCATTAACATAAATGCTGTTTTCCACAAGAGCCGCCGACTTTCTGCTCCTTTGACTGACCTGTGATATGTGTTTGCCTGATGGAAGAAACACATTTACACCTAGGATGGCTTGGGGTGTGTAGTTTATAGCGCTTTTTTTCATTTTTTGTGTGAACCAATACATTAAATGTGCAATTTTTTCAGTTCTTTTGTTTTTGTTGTTGCATTTGGTGTGTTTGTGATAATACAAATTCTCAGTCAATCAATGTTTCATTTAAAATTTTATTGCTGTTTCATGTCAAAATTTTTCCAGCAATGTACATTAACAAACAGAGTTGCTAACAAATCCTGGAATTAATCTCTACAATTAATAAAAGTAATAATATATTGGGTGTTGAAAATAATGTAATTGAAAAATAAACAAGATGTTCATGTTTAAACAGGTCCTGTTCAGAAATAATTCAATCTACATTAGAAAACAAATTACCAAAACAATAATGAATAATAATTGTTAAATTATGAACGTTTTAAAATGATTATACCTATTCATTTCAATGGTTAACTTTGTTTTATTCAACCGAGCCAACAGGTGTGATGATCAGAGGATGTGAGTTCTGCCTGTTCTCACCTTCTCCGGGACTGAAATACGGATAGAGATTTTCACGGAAAGACTGCCCAGTGCAAGAATAGATATGATACTTGGCTTCAACATCATAAAAAAAGAGACCAGACCTCATCAAAGTCCACAAACACTCCCACTTTGACTGGTTTTCTCTTTCAAAGTGAGAGAGACAGGGGGCCGATCATTCGCTGCATACTCAGTCCTGTTCTCAGCCATATAGTCCAATATCCATTCTCGGGTTGAGCCCAATATCCCCTCTCCTGTCGATGGATTCTTTGCCACACCTAAATCCCACTCCATCCCACTAACTTGAACCTCATAGTAAAATTTCTGTGAGGGAAACCCTTTCTTTCCTAAGACACATGAGCAATAATCAAACCTTTTGGGGTGTCAGGAATCTTCATGCGACTTTGCCTGTATTCCAGACCTTTTTTTATCAAGTCGACAGCATGAGCTCAGGATGAGCTGTGCCAGGTCAAGGCCACATCCACTGAAAAATAATGTAAATGTTAATTCAGGTTAATGTATGCTTTCGCCAAGTCGTTATTTCACTTGGTGCTTACAACAAATCAGATTATTTTCTTTCTGTTAGTAAAGTTTAAGGTGCGACGCCATCAGGCTAAACCACGCTTGCTTTGGCGTTTGTTCTATGGTTATTTTGGTATTGAGAGGAAAGCACTCAGCACATTACATACTCATCTAAACACCACTCTCAGCAGCATGGGTCATGTTGGGATGCCAGCTATCACTATCACTGCTCAGGTATTTTAAACTTTTTTTTACCTTTGACCAAAGAATGAAAAGGAACTTCGCTGTGGGTATATCAGGACCTCAAGGGCCATTCACACCTAAGTACATATAGTTGAAATTACTGTGAAATTTTTTTCCTTTAGAGTTTAACTGTTAATTTTTAGTTTAAGTAGTCAGATTTACTTATACCCCGCGTAATGTTTTATAGCACTGCAGCTCTCTGCCAACTACAAGAAGAACACAACACATGAAATCTGTCTGATTAAAGAGGGCATGGAGTAAATATGATTGGTTACATGATATATAGTTACCAGTTTCTCTCATTTTCTCATCCAGGACGCTCTGAAGATGTGATATGGTCTTCCTCAAAATACCTCCATGTTCAAGAGAGCTAATGCTGATGTCATTTGAGGGTTGGTGTATTTGTAGTTGTGCAGGAGGCTAATAATCTACAACAGAGGGGAATAGGCCTTAATCCAAGTGTGCATATGGCATCATTTTACCATGGTTTGCTGAGAAAGACTGACTTGTGTAAATCCATAGGATGTGAAAGCTTCTCCAGATCAGTTTGTCTTCTTTTAGCTCCACAATGTCTTTATCTAGTTCTCCTGATGAGCTTTTCTCCTGTGCTTCTGTGTCTTTATGCTTTCCCTCTGTAAGCCTTTCAAAAGTTCCTTACTGCTTCTGTCAAAGATGTCCTTAAAACTTGACGCTCTTCAGTCTCTTTCTTTGGCTTGCTGATGCAAGTTTAAGAAAGAAAATATCATTAAATAGAAAAATTATCACAAGACTGTCAAAGCAGGTGCTATACAGTATAAAACCAAATCTTGAGGACCCTGGAGTTGATTGACAAAACAATTACAAAAGCAATGCATAATTTCTTCAGAGATAAAATCTTATTAATCAAATCAATGCCACTTACTTTGTTAAATCGCAAAGAATGTTTAATTTCTTTCATTTTCCTCATCTTGTCCTTAATTTTCTGCTGCAACTGCAATCTTTTTATTCATCAGTAATTTCAGGAGAATGAAATTGATGTAGTATAGCGCCCAGCATGCAAAAATGCTTGATCATTTTCATAGCTGTTGTACTCATGAATGTTCTAGATCAGGGATTCACAAATCTTGCCCTGAGGTCCAAGGCACTGCAGAGTTTATTTCTAAACCCAATCTAACACACCTGAGCATGCTAATCAGTGTCTTCAGGATCATTAGAAGAAATATAAATAAATAAAAAAATCACAGGTAGGTGAGTTTTATCAGGTTGAGCTAAACTCTGCAGTGCATTGGATCTCCAGGGCAAGATTTGAGGAACTGTGTTCTAGATATATTTACCAAACTCTCCTTCTCCAGAGGAACCGTGTTATGAGTTCTGTGGTCACTCTCGGTGCAGAAACTGACAGATGGCTGTCTGATCATCTCTACAGTAAAGATCCAGAGGTCTTTCATGATTCTTGCAAATGTATTTCAAGATTCTTCACAGGGTTAATTAGTTTGTGTTTCATGAGTTTTTCGGCAGTTTTATGGGGCCCAAGTGAGACTCGCAGAAAGAGGTCCCACAGTGTAAGGCATGACTTTAAAGCAGTCCGCATTTTTTCTTTGGGCAGCTGTCACAGGACACTTCCGACTGCCCTGGACCGGTTTCCTTTGACGGTTTCTGCAATTTCTTTAATGATTCTGGTTTACGTTAAAATCTTGTTTTGAGTCCAACGCCTCCCACACAAGGGGCACTTTGAGCATGGATCATGATCTCTGTGACTTCTGATGCAGACCATGCAGAAGTTGTGACCACAGGAAGTGGTTACAGGGTCAGTGAACACATCCAGACATATGGAACATGTGAGGCTTTTTGATAGACACATTGCTGGAGGAAGCCATGACCTTACAGCTAAAATCATAAACAACCTCAGTTATACATCAGTATACATAACTGAATTTATAAACTAATAGAAACTTCGTTATCTCCAGAAGCTCAAATTATGACAAAAGAAAAAGTACTTCATTTAATGACATGTATAGCAACTGTAAATGGCATCATATAATGCTCATCTGCCAGTTTTGTTTCTTCCATAAAATTGAAACACAACACTGTTAAATGATTTAAAACAAGTAGTTGTTCATTTATTGAAAATAATAGTGTTAAAAGATGTGTTTGATGAAGTTGAAAGTATCATAGCCATATACCAAGTTTGGGTGTGTAGTCAGCAGTTTGCCTATAGAGTCTAAAGTTCAAACAGTCAAACCTGATCTTTCAGGTTTGTAGTATATACACAGAATAAGAATCAAAGCCTATGTAACATTTATGACTTTTTACGAGAATTAAAATGAATACAGGTCCGCGCTCAAGACAACTTTATGTAAATCGTCTGTAAAACAATTTAGTGCATCCGCTTACCTTAAAGATTGTCCATAGCTAATCAAATTAAGTCTAATCAAATGTATTATTTTTTCATACTTCCATGCTTACCTCTAGTAATTGTTTCCGCCGCTTTATCGCCATTGCTTAATAGTCATCCAGATAAACGAATCACGTTCAATCGCAATGAAAAACTGGAAACCTGACGATCAAGATAGGAGACTATATCGACTTTCTCGGCCAGCGCAGCCAATGAAGCTGCTGTAATTTGTATGTATTTGCATTGGTCTCAAACTCCTGAAGGTTACATCTTCACAGTTTTGCTCTAATCCTAATCAGACACGCCTAATACAGCTCATTCACTGAGTTCGCACTTACATATAATAATGACTGTCATCAGGTGTGTATTGGCTGTGGTCCCCGAGGAATTAAGTTCGAGACCAATGCCCCAAGCACCTAATTTATCACATTTATTAGACTCTGTCGTGTTTTATACATTTTAGACTCCAATTAATTTTACTAACCCATTTCTCACAGTTCAGCAGGATGATATGGCATTTTGGATTATTCAAGCGTGCATACATTAAAGCATGTACAGAGATTTATAAAACCTACATTCCTTGATTATTAGCTAAGCACAGTATTTCATTCAACTCAATGAAAAAAAGAGATTATAATACAACATACAGTACAGCATAGAGACGTTATATTCTATTAAATAAAAACAAAGTGTCTAGTTAATTTAGTCAATTACTTTGTGTATTTATTCTCCTGTGTGTTTCAGTTCAGTTTGTCCGATCATCGTCTGATTGTGGTTTTGGGTCCTGCCTGCCAGTCAGTAACTACAGTGTTTATTTCTGTCTCCTAGATTAAAATTGTTTAAGTTTATTTTTCTCGTTGAGTGCTCTGTCTCGCAAACAGCCTCATTCCATTAGTGTAACTTCAAAGAGAGATAGCAGGCAGTCCCCAGCTTTACTGTTTTACTTTACAGGAAATCACACTTCACAGCTGCACCCATTTCTTGTTTACAGTGGTTACAAGAAATCATATCTGAGTCAACATAAATTATGTAATTTGGCACGAAACTGTCGAGAATTTATTTATAATTTAAACAAGCAGTAAAAAAATTGATAAAAATCCAATACATCATATTCACAGTAAAGTATCCAGAAGATTAATTTCTTGATTTGATAGTAATAGTATAGTTCAACTTATAGTAACATTTATTTATTTTCATTTATAGATTGGTTGGGGGGGAGTCTGTTGTAAGCTGGACAATGTAAAGCTAAATATGTTTATATGCACACGCAAATTCATTCAAATGATAACAAATCCTAAAATTAAACAAACTCCTGAAATAAACACATGCTTAAATCATGTTAACGAGGTGAGAAGTTGTGCTCTGCTGTGTTCTACAACCCAGGAACAGGTAGAACTTTTAGATAATGTTGTTCTTCCTTGCATGGCATTTGTTCAGGATGTGAATTCCTAAACTTGTCAAGGACCTGTTTCAAAAATAAAACTCAACATCACAACATAAACTACACATGACCTTAAACAACAAAAAAAAACATATCAGCACTGATGTCTACAGACTGCCAAACGATGCGACTTCACCTTTCTGAAGAGCTCCTCGATATCATCCCAGGGGCATACTGATTAAATATTTCTACAGTGTCTTGGATGAAATTTGAGCCTTTCTTTTTCGTTTCTGTAGGACACAGTATCTGTACAGAGAATACAAATGATGACATGCACTGTTTGACTGAACAACCGTTGTTAGATTTAAATGAAATAAAACATAATTCTCACACATTCCTAAAGCAAATATACTGAGCATTAGAGTGACACAGCCAGTGTGTGTTATGTGTAATAATATAGGAAATGGAGCAGAATAATGCAAGGAAATACCTACCTGGAGTGCAATGATCTCAGGCAGCAGAAGTCTTTTTCAAGGTGATGTTTCCTGAATCTTGGTACAGCATCCTGACAAGCACGTCGCTTTTTGATCTATAACATGAGGGCAGCATTTGCCAAAGAATGTCGCTTGAAATGGATGAGGCTCTGACCAATCAAATATGGCAACATTTTAAAGAGTTGAGTTTAACAACCATTTTCCTTTTTATTTTCTAAAATAGTATTTTGTAACCTACCACCTCTACACGACACTGGATAATGATGATTTTGGGCTTGTGTCTCTCAATCTAGCACACAGTTCAGAGAGTTCAAGCAATTGAAAATTTCATCTGTTTGAAAACGTCCTCTTCATCTTTTATTCTCGAGACTCAAAATCCCACTGATTCCGCTGGAGATCTCCATGGGACATCAGCACCACAAAGCAGCTGTCCGAATGGGCGTGTTCTCTCTCGCTGGGCAAAGACTGCAAGGCAGCAGATATACTCCTGAACACCAGACCATCGACATATCAAATAGAACAACAACAAAAGAGGTTGACTTATTTGGCTTAAATACACTTGAAAGCACCTGTGCAATTGAGGTCTCTGAGTGTGATCACTGCGTAACCCAAACCTTCGAGCAGCACTTCCATACTCCGCTCATCCTTGTCTGCCCCGGCCCTGTTTTGTAAGTTTTTAAATTTATATTGTTGATTAGCAGTGCCAAACGTTTTCTGTCAGTGGATTTGTCTTTACTGGGTATATCTTGACAGAAAAAAAATATTATTTGCAAGATAAAAATACATAAAATACAAATAAACACATAGTACTGTCGCCATCCTTTAGCACACTTTCCACAATATGTGTTTTAATGCTAAAAACTAAGGATGCAATCGACATGAAAATCCTAACCAAACCGGAAAATGCTTTGTAATGATTATTTTATTAATTTAATAAAATACTATTTAACACAATTATAATGATAAATTATAATTAAATAAAATAAAAACACAAGCCTTTAAAATAACGATAAATAAAATAATAACGCTTTTACAACAGGGTTCATTAGTTAACATCAGTTATAGTAACTGCTAAAGATAATTTTTCAACTAACAGTGAACAATAGTTTACTTAATTCGTTTATTAATATTGTTAATGTTAATCGCAACATTTACTAACGCAGTATTAAAATCTGTACTACAACCAGATTATCATCAACTTTACAGATTAATAAATATGTAAAAATTGCTTTTATTCATTTCATATAACAGAAGACAGTCAACACGCAGAGGGTTATATGTTACAGCACAGTAGAGCTAATGCAAACCGGAACAAGTATATTATATAGAAAATTCCATGGCGGCGCCTATCTAAGCGGACTCTGCTTTTTGGAGTTTTGTTATTTGAGCGGACTTTGAGCATCAGTGTAATATACGAGAGATGCATCGCTCACTGTGTGGTCCATCCACATCCATTTTTCGGCCGATAATTGTCGGCAGCCAAAATTGTGTTAGGCCCCCTAACTAATTATTTTAAAGTAGCCACTTTAAATTACTGTCATACACCTTAAAAATAAAAAGTGCTTAACAACTTATGTGGTTCCATACAGACTCCTTTAACATCTGAAGACTAACAGTTCTTTTTGTATAATATTTGGTGCCATTTTTGGAACCTAAAATGGTTCTTCTATGGTATCGCTCCTTTAATGTTTAATGACTGTACAACATAACTTACTTCGCTTCCTTTCTTTGAAGCATTTTCTTTATACTCAGGATTGCATGGTATAAGGCTCTAAAGTGCTCTGTCTGAGTGCAAAAAGGCAATACTTCTTTGTCAGAAAAGATTAGATGTTTCACTTAAACGATCTATTTGGTCAGTTGAGCTAGATTTGATTTACCATTCTCTCCACAGCCGCCATTGTCACACAAGACGGCATTTGTAGTACGCCCCTTCCAGTCCCCTGCCGCACTTCCAGCAGAAGCAGTATTTTTGATTCAGGTTGGCCGCGGCAGATAGTGCAGCGACGCACAGGTTACTCTATCTTGTCTTTCCACATATGACTGACATCCAGGACACTGTAGCATTGACAAGCACATGCACTTTTTAGATAGTTTTGCCTGTTGCACTTGATGCACTTTAGTGCGATGAACTGAGCTGACGTAAGACTGAATCAATGATGAACTGCCTTTAACTTAAAAATCGATAATCTACTGTTGTTATTTTGCAATATTACACACTATTTTCCCATTTAATACCGTATAAAACTATGAAGCCATATTTAATACATGCTAAACCTACTGAATACTGTAAACTGCTTCAACACAATATGCAACTATATATACAAATTTAAAGTTATGACTTGACTGCATGCAAACAGCAGTAAAAATTATGCATCATACCATTTTAATGTCAAACAGCATTCTCAGCAACGAGAGAAGCAAGATTCTCCTCCTAGAAATTCCTTTGCTCATCTGTCAGTGGCATCAGCTGATACAGGGATTTCTGATAAGAGAGATTTACACTGCATGATTCCCTCAACATTAAAGCAAGGGCAGGAAAATTCAGCCTTTTTCTGAAAGACAATAAATAATCAGTTGAGTATAAATTGTAGCACAGGCATCAAAGTCAATCAATATGCAAACAATGCAAATAATACACACCGACCTGTTTAATGTAATACTTGAACCAGGAAAAGATGTAGTCTGTCGGCATTCGATGACCACAAGGGCAATGCAACTGATAACAACAAAAATACTTTACAAAGCAATAAACCAGATGCTCAAATCACTTTTTAGATTTTAATTACTATTAGGATGCATTTGATTTGTTTGATGGAAACAGGCATGTCAACTCACCAAAGTCCACTCTTTCATTTGATAGCTCTTCAGAATTACAACCCGATTCCCAATATGTTCTACTGTAGATATCTGATTTTAAAAGCAACGATACACGATACATATCTAATTTGTTTAAAATCTATTTTACAGTTAGCAATTTCACTCTTCGGTTTTGCTTATCGTTGTTATTCTAGTACTTCGTTTAATCCAAAATCTTATTTGTAACAGTGGCTTACAACATAGGTGGAAAATGTTAAAGTGGAAAACAACTTAACAGAAGTCCCTACTCAAGTTCTTGACTCTCTGTTATCGCGGCGTTTTTTCCAAATCTTTCAACCCAGTTATCAGCTTCTCCGTCATTTTTTACGTTTAAAATGAAATTGTATTTTCTTCCTGCAACGTTACTAAAACTACAGGTATGATTGAGATCCTCTGTGAGCCCTATCGATGTGCTCAGGCGGCCAGCAGAACGCACTCTGGACATCAAGCAACCTGGTCAATTTATGGTTTTATTAAAGGCGGAGAATATTGTCACTTTGCGCTTACCGTATAATGTGCCTGTTCAATCCAAGATGGCGCGCTCAGGGGGCAAAGTGGTCTAGAATGTCTTACAACATGTATTTTTCGACAAACAGGCTTTGTGACCTTTCCACCCTTCTATTGTTATGACAAGGAATAAAGTAAGTGGAGGTTTGATCTGTTTCAGCTTGCTGTAATGTATAGAAAACGCAGTACATTACATAGCATGACTTTGACTGAAGCTAAATAGTATAAGCGAGGTTGTGCAGATTATTAGATCCAGTGTTCACTTCTCTGAACTAAATCTTTAAATACCGCACTTCGACATTAATTAACACCAGGTTTATTTCTTAACAGAAAACTGATAGCTACTTTGCCTTATTGCAAGTGTCATGGATTTAGTTTGCGTAGTGGGATCAATAACATTTCACACACATTGTGAATTTTATGCGATTATTTATATATATATATATATGTTCTCATGTGTGTGTGTGTATATATATATATATATATATATATATATATATGTGTGTGTATGTATATATATATATATATATATATATATATATATATATATATATATATATATATGTATATATATATATATATATGTATATATATATGTGTGTGTGTGTGTGTGTAAATTTATTTGTTATTTTTTATGTACATTTCATATATAATAACAGCATGATGTGACTGCTCACTTCACTGAAACAATTTGTCTGAATAGTTAAACTATAATTTAAATCAGTGATTTTCTTAACCATGAGGCAAAGAGCACTATATATATGTATATATTAAAGTGTCATCTATCTTGCATAAAATGCAAACCTAAAAAAAAATGTAGATAAACTAAAGGCCTTTGTTTGATGGTGCATTCTGACCTTCTCTCTGAATTCTGTTGCAGTGGTTGTGCGAGATCGCGTCTTCACACTGCAGAGGAAGTAGAGTCCTCTAATTAGGAGCACTTCTTGGGTGTCCCAATCATAACAAGTTACTGCTGGTCAGTGCTGTAGCGGTGAACCCACAGCAGTTCACAGTCAGGTTGCTCAAATGTGATTGTGTGAATGTGAAATGAGTTTTATTACAGCAGCAGAGCATTTCTGTATTCATTAAAACATGTCTCTGGAGGAGATCCTTTTGCAAAATGCGACTTCTGTGATAGATTAAGGAATTTCTTTTGCATATTTGCAGGTGACAGAAACTGTGCAGAGCATTTCAACTCCGAGTTGAACCTATAGATACTACAGCGTCTCCTCCAGAGTGTCTATTCAAGTACCTTTGCTGACTCGCTCTTGCAGTCACGCCACAGTCACAGAGCAGGTGGCCGGGGCTCCCTCTCACTGCATTGGATGTTCTTGGGAGGGTTGGAGCTAAGCCAGTCTATCGAGCTTTCGCCTGGGCAACTACACACCTGTGGGCCTGATCCAGAATCTGCGGAGTTTTGCATGTGGCGTTGAGCTGCCATGGTGAGGCCATTGTTGCAGGTAAAATGTTTATAATGAAGTGCAATTTATTGATAAAAGGTGTGACATTGTTTATTGTAGAGATTTAACACTTTTAAAAGCATTTTAGACAACAAATCCTGTACATTCATCTATTCTATTTGTCTGGTTTTCTGTAGAATAATTGTACTCATTGAATATCCACCTGTGTCATGTTTTAAAGAAAAAAGAAACTTCATTTGGAATTAATTTTCTTTCTTCTTTTTTTATGTGTGTAATTTATTGATTAATTTATATATTCATTTATTTTAATTTACCATACCTTTCTGTCCTGTTTCTCTCAGGCACCATTTTGGCCCGGTGTGCACTGTGTTCTCCGTCAGCATGAGGACAGAGGAAGCGATCAAACTGAACAACGTCATGCAGAAATGAACAAATAACCAACATGAAAGGAGCCAAGCAGAGAGCGGAAACAAATTGATTACAAGCATCTGGGTTTTCTTTCTCTTTTTCTACCTTTGTTATAATGTATTGTATAAATACTTTTTCAGTTTTAAATGTGCAATCCTCATTTTACATTTAAAATAACTCATTTTCTTTCTAGTTCAAATACACTGACTTCATGATGTTTCAGAAGAAACGCAGCGTGAACCCTTTGCGTGGAGTTTCTAGTGCCTGTGATACGGAGTCCGGTAGCTTTAAAATGCTTTTATTATTGTGAGCATCTGTTTTGGGTGTTGAGAGATCAAATGCTTGATTGTCAGCTGGTGCTTAGTAATCAATCATATGTGCAATTTTATCCCCTTCACTCTTTAGGCTCGATCTTCATCTCTTTCTTCATTTGCCTTGCGTAAGATGGCATATCTCCGTACAGAAGTTTGCAGACAGGCGGCCTCTGGTAGTTCCTGAACCTAACCGCAGCTGATCGCTATGCATTCTCCCCGTTATCGTGACTGGCACTATGTTTGCCATCGTAAAGGTAATTATTTACGTAGTTAATGAAAATTGGCCATTTATAGACTGTCATGTCAGTCCAAAACCATTTTAATTACTTTCTTTAATGTAGCAAATATTTAATGTGTTTCAAAGCCTTTTTCACACAATGAGAATATATTTTCACTTCAAAAAACCCCAAAATCTCTATATTTCCATGTTACATTTTAAAACATTTAGAGTTTGGTCTGTGATCTTGCATAAAGCTATCGTATAGCTTGAGAAACCTTATTGCGATTGTATTTTGACAGACCTGTTTTGGTGTATTGCAACAATTTAAAATATTTAAAATCTTTTTAACAGGTGGGGCGAATCTGGTGTGGACAACCCCAATCCCCAGAGGCCATGAAGGCTGTCTTCAGGATCATGCCATGTGATCCTCCCCATAATGATTAACTTCCCACTGTTAGTCTCTCGCCTCCCCCTCTTCAACTGTATTTATCATAGGACCTGATCTGTCTTCTCCTGTCATGCTGTAGTGATTTCATAGCGTCATTCGATCTCGCCTTGTGTTTACAGGCGGTGTTCTACTGGATGACCTCCTAACCTCTTCTCACTGGGTCAGGTAAGCTGCTGAGGCACACCAGTTAAGTGAGACAGAGATTCTACCCCACTTTATCCCAGGCATCGCATCAACCAGCACTTCCTCCCAATGATGGTTTGATAAAGCATCAAGGAAGGTAAAATATTTTTAGTTTTTGTCTTATCTCTCTATTAGTGTTTCTTTATAGTTGTTTACTCTACTAACATAGTATTAGGATTTTTGAATAAACTTTTATTTCTGTATGCAGGGGTTTTCATTTTGTCATTAATCAGTTGTTGCTTCAAACCCTTAAAGACTCCATTCCTTTTCAAAACACAATTTATGATATTTTGGATGAAAACCAGGAGGCTTATGACTAGCCATTAAACAGCCAAGTAGTTGCCTGTAAAGGCAGAGAAGTATAGAAAGACATCGTCAGAATAGTCCGAAAATTATATTAGTTCAACTATGGCTTTATAAAACTATGAGAATACTTTTGTACAGGAAAAAAGCTGAAATATTGTCACCGTACTTAACAATTTAGAAAATATCCAGTGGGCCACAAATAGCGTACTCTCTTACTCCAGACCTCTTTGGCATACTGAAACACCTTACCACGGATATGTTTCTATGGTTATCCTTTCATTTGAATGAAAACAACGCATCCAGTATTGCGGCTAACACAGAAAGCGTATGCTATTTGCTTCCAGCAATTTTATTTTGTCTTCATTTTGTACAAAAGTATTCTTGTGGTTTTCATACGCGATTCCCGGTTGAACCAGTGATGGACTAGTCTGACAATGTCTTTCATACTTTTCTGGACCTTGATAGTCTTCATTAGTTAGCAGTCAATGGCACAGTCCACAAGCCTCTGGGGTTTCACCAAAATATCTTAAGTATTTCAAGAATTAACTTTTTTTTTACACTTTTGGATGACATTGGGCTAAGTGATTGACAAAAAAAAGAATATATTTTGGAGGAGAAACCCTTTAAGCTCATTTTGAATCATTCCTTTATTTAATGACTAATTACATTTATTAGATATAGTTAACAAAAACAACACTTGGTCACTTTGAATCACTTTTTCTTTTGCATATCTTTCTGTAATGTTTTTGTATCTGTTCACCTCAGGATGGAAAAAATGCCCAGTTGGCTCATGGCTGGAGGAGAAGAAAAGAAAATTAAAGGCCACCTGGAAATGGCAGCCAGAGTGAGGTTTGCTCTAAAGCTCTGTGAGAGCCCTAGTAGACTGTCTTTTATAATGAAAAAATCTTGAAATCCCAAACATTTTTTTGATTGATGCTTTTTTAGTACATTCAAATTTAAGCGTATCTTGTTAAACGTGCCTGTACCTTTTAACGAACTATGAACATGTCTGCGTAGTTTCAAGCTACATTGGGTTTTTGTTTCTTGATTTGTGATTCACAAATTCACTTATCTCTGCTCCCATGTTAAGGTCCTAAACAGACTTTTATAACCCCCTTCGCTGATCAAGTGCACCAATGTCAACAGGAAAATCAAGTAATTTGAAACAACACAAAGAAAAGGCCTTGCAGATACGATTGGTTAACACCTCAATGAAAATTGTGAAGGCTTTGTGTGCAAGAAGAAGGACTAAGGGATGGGTGGTAAATTAAGACTAAATAAGTGTTTAATGTAAAGGTGTTGTGTTGTATCTTGTCATTAAGAGCAATCCTGTTTAACATACCACTCTCTCTATTCATGTACATGCATACATACCTAAGCGAATCTGTTTAGTAGTTTTAACCAAGCATAAGCAACAAGGCTGGCTAAATGAGAATTCATGATTAACAATCACAGGTTTTGCATAATTTGTCCTTTTATTTTACTTTTTTTTTATTCAACCTGTAACATCACAAATCCATAATAGCATATGTTTGTTTTTTCAGTCTTTAGAAAAGAAAAATAAAACGGGGAAAATACTGTTTTTCAATATTCAGATACAAACCTGTAATGTAGTAGCAATTCCTTTCTTCAACACACAGTGTGTTTTATTGAACTTTCGGTGTGCAGCTTCTAAATTTATGTTCAATTAATGTGCAAGATTTGGGTTTATTGTTGTTTAGAAAGCAGTGCGAATGTCATAAATAATTCCTCTTATCAGTGCTATAATTTCATACGTCTTACCCAAGCCCCAAGGGTAGTTTCTTCATACTTGGAGTTGTTGGTTTACTGTTCTCGGTAAAACCAGCATAAATATCTCCTAATAAATACAAAGGACTTGCTTTTGATTTGAAGAGGAGGTTCACCTGACATCTGATCAAAATAGCGACATCTGTGTAATAAGCCAGTGTGGATTCAGCAGCTACGTGTATTGCATGTCCAGAGATATCCAGTTTCCTGTCAGTCATCGTTCCTTCTACTCTGCTTTTCATCTACTTTGTCCATCTCGGTAAGAACACAGTAGCACACTTTCTGAATGAGGATACCTGAAGATGCTGGGGGAAGAGGAATGAAAGCGGCCATACACAGCGTTAGTTTTAGTTTCAATATATGAACTCTGTAAGCCTGAATCACTATTTGGAGACTTTTACCAATAAACTTCCTGAGCCACTTAGGCCTGCGTGGCAGGTAGATGGCAACACAGGAAGTAGGCGGGCACTCCCGATAAAACAATGCCAATGCCCGATTCAGCAGTTAATGGTCTACTTTATATGAGCACCACCACAAGAAAAACTGTGCAGAGGCAGAATATAATTGGGAAAAACAGGCTGAGCTGAAAGCGAACAGGAAAAATAAAAAGAGGGTTAGACTGCTAATTATTAAATGCAGTTCCTTAGGTGAACTTTAAAGGAATTACAGTTACGTCTCAGACATAATACAATTTACTTTTTAGATGTTTACTTAAACTGTCCAAAAGTACTCGCGTGAAAATAGATGTATTAATATATTAATATGGTATATAATATGTTTTGAGGTGTAAATGTATTTACACATTACATAAACTAATGACTAA
This sequence comes from Puntigrus tetrazona, assembly GCF_018831695.1. NCBI lineage: Eukaryota > Metazoa > Chordata > Actinopteri > Cypriniformes > Cyprinidae > Puntigrus > Puntigrus tetrazona. The sequence continues at coordinate 12,945,022 of NC_056705.1, read as the reverse complement.
TAACAGATGTTATGCACATTGTGCATAATAACCTAAAGTCAAACATTAATTAACCCATTAACATTTATCAAATCATGAAGTTCAGTTTGTGAGATTATCTTATCAATTATAAATATAATGCATATACTTCAAAGACATATTATTGAAGTATAATATATATCATTGTGGTATACAATACATTCGTGCAAACATGCATGATGACTATGAAAATGCAGATTGTGACTTTATTACTCTTCATTGCAACTTACAAGGCTTGATTACAAAGTGCAACTTTATATTCTGCGCGTGACTTTAATTGACACACTGTGGCTTTTATGGCGTCATGATATTATTTAGTTGAAATGCTGTCTAACAACAGGTCCTATTCTTACTCATTCATTTTTACTTTGAGGAAGAAACTGTTTTCAGTAAAGCATCATAGGTGTTGCATTGGTTTTGGTTGAAATAAAAAGTGTTGCTGGGATTTAGCTTCCCTTTCTTCCAAGAACACACAACGATACAAAGCCAGATGCTGTTTCGTGTAGTTGTACAGAGTCGTGTTGTTCTGTCTGGTTGTTTCCATCTCAGGTACATGCAGCTGTCCAGGATAGACAAACCCACAAAGAACCAGTAGCTGAAGCTGTAATGAATTGATCAGTTTAAAGACATCTTCCACACACAGGTACACAAGAACCATGGCCCCCATCACTAACATTTGAGATATTAACATTTGAAAACCTACTCAGATTTACAGGCACGAATGATGGCTATACAGAAAAATACACGATCTTAAGGAAACAGTATTGAAACAGAACATTAGTGCATGTGATACGGCAGGAGTACTGACAGATGGAGATAATGGTGGCAGAGACTGACATTTGAAGAGTAGGGCAGGGATGGGGTGAAAGTGGCGTGAATCATGCACAGGTAATCTGTGGGTGGCCCTCTCTGGAGCCCCCACGAAGAACAACCTGAGTAGAGATATGCAAATGACAAATGAGCCGAGAATGAAAAGTAGAATGAAATGGCCCTGAAGTTCAATAATGTGGTGACAATAACACTGATTTTACAGGTGTTAGATACTACTCACCTTGATGCAGCGACTATTGAAGCGTTTAATCCTCCAAAGCAGGAGAGAAGGCAACGGCGACAGGTATTGTCCAGTTAAAATACCCAAATACCTGGTCTGCAAATGTCTGTGAAATAAAACTTTAATAAGCCAAGAGACTATAAAAGCTAGATAAATAAAACTTATACCTTTCTTTTTTTAACAATTTCCTTTACAAGAAGGAATGAACACTTTATTTCAACAAGAATATATATATATATATATATATATATATATATATATATATATATATATATATATATATATATATATATATATGTGTGTGTGTGTGTGTGTGTGTGTGTGTGTGTGTGTGTGTGTGTGTGTATATGTATATATATTTTTTCTACTTTTTCTTTTCTTTTAAAATAAATGCTGTTCTTTTATGTTCTATTCACAAAAGAAGACTGAAAAAGTATTATGGTTTCCTCAGAAATATGAAGCAAAATATTTCAATGATTTCGATAAAGTATCTTCTAATAGTGAAGACTAAAGTAAGCCAGTTATGGCTAAACTATAAAAAGTAGAATTGAAAATCTAATTGACTAAATTCTACTTTGGAGAGTATAAAAGACCTACTGACCCCAATCTTTTGAACAGCGTGTGTGTTATTGTATCGCTCGTTTTAGAAATAAGTAAAAACATATTCAAGCAAGCACCAGAGATGAATACTCACCACAGCCACGGCGTCGCTGTCCAGGATGGCAGGAATGGGCAGGATTGTATAGTAAGCCAAATTGGTCAGAATGTAGATCACTGTGACAATGGGCATGGAGATAGCAATGGCCAGCGGGAGGTTTCTGCAAAACAAGATGGCCACCAGAGGGCAGCAGATGGCATTATCATACACGCTTCACCTGGCCTGTAAACCTTTACAATTATGTCTACCGCTCTTAAAGCTTTCTAGATCATCAATTTGCCTAATGCTGACAAATGTGTTTCAAACGTCATTTCTTTACTCCTACCCAGAAGTCAAAATGCAGAAGTGCTTGGATAGTTTGTGGGTAGGAAGGTTGAAAGAGAGCTCTTGTCACATGATGGATCTGAGCATCCCACAAAAAGGCATGTGATCTAATCACATGTTTGCTGTGTTCAGACATTCAGTGATTTGACAGGCAACAGACAGATATACAGATTTTTGTGAGTGTCACTTGTAAACTATTTAAAGCTAAATTAAATAAAAATATGAATTTAATTAAGAGGTAAATTACCTCTCAGGGTTTTTGATCTCCTCTGTGACAAAGTTGAGCGTGTCCCATCCAGAGTAGGAGAAGAGAGCAGAATACAAGGCCAGAGCCACATCGCCTGGATCCTGAGATGAACCTGTGAAGAGCCCTTGAAATTCTGTGTGTAACCTAGATCACAAACACACACAGATACCAGCATAGTCAGATTATATCATATAGATATACAGATACCAAGGTAAAAACGTAAAAACTCTTTACCCTGAAATATCTTGACCAGACCAGTGATGATGACAGCGATGAGAGCGATGACCTTTGCGTAGGTGAAGGAGAGTCCTGAGTGCGTGTGCCATATTTTACATAAAAGCACAGTTCACAAAGGTCAGCAAAGCCTACAGAACAAACAGTTCAAGGCAGGCGACATTTTCTGGGCTGTTTGCCACTTGCAGGCTCTGGTATTTTTTTAAGCTCAAGGTGGATATCTTTGCATATCTGCACTTATCATATTTTTTCTGCTGAAGCAGACATATTTTTAAGTTTTGATTCCCATTAACTTCTAATGTATTTGCATGTGTTCTTGAAAGTCAATAGGAACCAAAAGGTTTAGTTACCAACATTCTTTCAAAGCAATCTTCTTTGTGATCCACAGAAGAAATTAGAAGCTGTAAAGTGGTTGGGATGGCATGTGAGGTGAGTAAACAATGAGGTAGCTGTTTTTTGTTGGACTATCCCTTCAAGGATCCACATAGGTGTTCTTGTGAATCTAGTCACAACATCACTTCAACAACATGAAATGGATATTTGTGCTTCCTTTTCTCTAAGAGAGAGACAGGTAACATCAATGATCTTCTAGAAGTCAGTTTGTTCTGAATCCTGGAATGTCTTGATTGTGTGAGAGGTTCAGACAAAGGAGTGAAGTGTGTGTGTGTGTGTGTGTGCTTTTGTAAGGTAGTCTTCTCCGGCTTGAGGGAAAATGGGCTGCTGACTCCTAGCACTCCTGCTGGGTTGTTCTGCATGAGACTGAAAAGCTTAGAGCAGCACTAAAGTTTGTAAAATCGTGGAGTGGGGCATTTTTTTCTGTCATGCAGAAGGCTCAGCTATGTGTTAATCTGTGCTTTGATACTACATTCCATGAGGGCACATGCAAACAATTCAGTCAAATATGCTGTGTTTGTATTTACCAAATCCCCCTCGATGGTGCGCGTTCCTTTATAAAATAAACACAGCAAAACTGAAACCGAAATTGAGAGTAAGAGTAGGCAGTTTAGGTTAAGTAGCGCTTCACTCTGCAAATGAAGAAGTTACAATGTGTCATGTGACATGCGTTAACTCATGCTGTCTGACCTCAAGCTGAGTACAGCTGGAAAAACAATGTGATAATATGTGGATGTTGCAATTCTCTCTCATGTGTCCTTTAAGCTTAGATCACATTTAAAAACAAAGAGATTTCTAGTCTTGCTCCTACTTCATCTTATCTATTATGGCTGCTAATAATGTTGTTTCTGAGTCTATAAATTTGAGCATACACCTGTTTCCCTAATCTCTATGGTCTCTGCTTAAGAAGGGCATTGAGCAGTACAGAGCACAGATAGGTGTCTCAATCCTGTATGGCTATACTATCTTTTATAATGAATAATCAATAGAAATGTAAAATAGAAACTAACATATTTATTAAGGATTATTTCAAGTCACTATCGAGGTGTTTGTGCCAAAATGAGTAAGTGATAAAACTTATACAACCTATTTCTTTTTTTGTGAACGTGATCAAGAGAATGTGATTATATTTAGCTTTAGATAGGCTAAATATTAAGTATGATAAATAGTATAGATTAACCAAAATAGACAGCATTCTTTGATCATTTTCTCACTCTAAGTGATATTATCATTCTTTCTATGGAAGATAAAGCAAGCTAAATTAGTATAGATAAATATAGATTAATGACATATTGTGATAATGTCATATTATGTCATATTGTGATATATCTTGAAATGTCTGAAGTATTTACCTTTTGTCTTCCAGCAGAACAAAGTAAGGTTTGGAAAGACATGAGAGCAAGGAAATGATGAAGCATAATTTTAATCTGGCTGAACTATCTCTTTAGGACAAATCTATAATACACATTATTTAGATTAAACATTACACTATGCCTTTTAAATAGATTATGAAAAGAAAGTACATATTATATTTGTAGAAAACGATACAAATTGTTGTGCTTCTTGTTCCTGAGATTCTAGATGCGTTTCAGACAGTTATCGCACTCTCTTTTAATGTGCTTTATTTCTCATTCTATACCGAAAGTTAATAGCTATTAGTCACAGGGCAAGATCGATTTGGTCGGAAGGACTTTACCTTCCAGAAATCATCAAGGATTCTTGGTAGTGTTTTCTTATCTTTCATTGGAAGCATGCAAAGTGTGGTAAGGCAGTCGATTAACTTTTAGGTGCAGATTTTGTGGTTATAAAACACATTTAACCACAGTTTTCTAGGAAAATCTTTTTTTTTTTTTAAAGTTCCGGCTTTCAAAATATATTTTTCTAGATTCAAGTTTCTGAGATATGATGTTGTTATCGTCTTGACACCAATTCCACTTTTATTAAGGAAAAGGTACTTGATAAACTGGCTGCACATTTTAGAAATGGAAGTAAAACAGACTTCAATTTAATTTAGACTGTGGGAATAATATGTTTAAACACATTTTATGTAAGTTGCCTTTTAAGTCTGGAACAAAATGTTTATTCTAGATTCAAGTTTCTAAATTGCTGCACAGTTTAAAGGTCTATTTTGTCTGACACACATAGCCCAATGCAGGACCACATACATACAGTCATATACCACTGATCTAGACCCTGTGCTTTTTCAATGCCGGTCCTGGGAAGCCACTGTTTATTTGTATGTCTCCCTTATTTAACACTCCTGGTTCAGATCATCAGCTCAATGGGGAGCTTACTGAACTCAGCTGAGTGTGTCAGGAATTGAGAACCGTTGATTTAGATTATGTGGTGTGTGGAAAAAATCTCAGATTTCAAAAAATTCTGGAGTATTTCAAGGCACTGCCAGTTCAACTGTAATTTTTGTGTCAGCACTTTTTGTGGTATCATGCTTGTCTGTGCTGAGAAAGAGACAGATCACATGAATGTAACCCATAACCCATCGGCAGCACTGATCTGACACATTCTCTTCTTCTTCCCTTTTCTACTCAACATCAAATACTGCCAGACTTTCAAAGAAAAAATACTTTGATGGTGCCATTAGTAAAGAAGTATGGTATCAGAGAATAATACCATAGATCTTTTTCACTTTGTTTGTGAGCCGCCTATTGAAAAGTCTTGTGATGTTTTATGCCGCTTTCCTGCACTCTTGCTGTGGTAAATGTTGGTTTGTTTATGGGTTTGTGTGAGGTTAATAGTAAAATGCTACATGAGCACCCACTTCCTACTGCCAGTTTTCTCACTATCACAGTCTTTCAGTGATATCTACTTTACCAACAAACATTCAGTGAATGCAGACATGCAATTATGTTTGAATTCAAGAGTTAATTAAACGCAAAATCTTCTGCCATCATTAACCTTTTACACAGCCTTCTGTAATTTCAAACACTTCCTTTTTTCTGTACAGTGCAACAGAAAATGTGAGAAATGGCCACTTTTTGATATAAAAAAGAAACTAACAAACTGTTGAGCTCCAAACTGGCATAAACCATAAAAAATATCACAAACACAGTCTATAATGCAACGTTTTAACATTTCCAGGGCACAAAGCACTTGAATTTTTGGAGGTTTGGGGTCAGTGGTGTCTCTTCTGCTCACTCAAGGAAGAAGGAAATACAATGAAGTGGAATATTGTAAATATTATCGCAATTTAAAATTTTGATATTAATGTATTTAACGTCATCTATGTTTGTGATGGCAAAGCTAAAGTTTTACTGACTCCAAACTTTCGAACAGTGGTGTATATTCCTCAAAGCTTCTTCTTCTTTGTTCAGCAGAAGCAAAAAAATAAATAATAAATATATATATATATATATATATATATATATATATATATATATATATAATACAATTTTGGAATGATAGATAAATCATTCTGGATTTGTGATTCTTTTAGCTCAAATTATGTTCATAAAGACTTGAGGTCCACAAACCTTCCCAGGTAACCTATAAAAGCAACTCCAAAATATATACACCCACATCCCCATGCATCAACTCACATATGCAGGTTGCCGCCAGCAGACGATTGGCCACGAGGGTGCTATACACGAGGGAAGATGGGCTGCACCATGTAATTGGAGAAGGTGATGGCTATCACAGCCTGACTGGTGGGTTCTGATGATCAGGAGAGAAGTCCAAAGACGGATGAAAGCCAAAAAGCCTCCAAAAGCCTCCAGGATATAGGCGAATTAGCACCTGACTTGGTGATGGTGGTCCCGAGCTCAGCATAACAGAGGGCCCCAAACACCGAGAAGATCCCACCAATTGTCCACACTACTTCAAAGACAACCTTATAGGAGCCACTGTACATCAGCACGCCTTGGGTGAGACAAAGATCCCGGAGCCGATCATGTTTCCCACGATGAGACATAATGCCATTGATCAAAGATATTTCTTTTTTCAGTTTCATGGACTCCTGCGAGCTGCTTCGCCTTCAGGTTTCTCGTTGGACACCTCTGAGGACTGGTCCTCCGTGGGTGCAGGGCTGTAGGACGCCATTGTTTTAAAAAGCCGATGGGTTGGATGATATGAAAAGACTGTCTAAACCAGTTCTACAGTCAGCTGCAAGGGTTTTAAGAAGGTCTACAAAATTCTGTGCTAGTACTTAAGATCTTCAGGTGACATCTGGGGAAAACGGAAGAAGAGTGGTCAGTATTTATACACACATGCGTGCTCATACACAATCTCCAAAGAAACAGGGCAGTCATAAAGAGCTCACATACACACTCTTGCTTTTCAAACGTACATATGGCTATTATGGATCCATTAGACGTCATGGCAAATGGCTTTTTAAAGGTGTGTGTAAACAGAGTCGCACAGAGAAAAAAGGTCTACATGTAAGAAAAACATCCAGATTGCTCATATTCCTTACCGCGTGAGACAGGATTGTGTGTCTCAGCCAACGGCTTAATCAATCACCATTCTTGACGTGGACATTGATCCAACTGATCTCTAGTCAACCAAGACCTATGACCAAATGGAGGGATTTTTAATATGTCAAGTCCTATTCAACTCCCTCTCATTTTCACTCTCTCTCACTTTTAGAATGAAGACTTGTTGGTGCGCCAGCATGCTGATCTGTCACATGCTCCTCAAGGTTCAATGGACTCAAAAAGAGCTACGCCAAGAGCACAGGCCGGTAAACATCTTCTGGCACATGACGATATTTCAAATATGCACATACAGGAATATGAGTAGTTAATTGTCAGCTTGTATTTTTAAAGCTCAAAGTTGTGAGCCATTAATGCTGAATATGGCAAACGGTACACTGACAAGGCAATAGGTTAACTAATAAGAATTAATGACATCCTGAAATCTGAATGGGAATTTTGTACTGTTACACGTTATACCTTAAGGTTGTAGAATTCTGTAGGAATTGCTTGTTTGAATTCAAAATTTTAAAAAGGTCTTTAAAAGCTGCCAGTGCGTGCCTTTTCAGACCTGTTGGCGCTTAGGATCATTTCCACCTTTCACACACTAGCTCCAGCAGTCGTACAGATCTGATTATTTGCCCTGTGTAATAGTTGGGAAGGTCTTATCACAAAAGAAGAAAGTTATGTTCAGGAAAGACTAGAGAGATAGAGATGATGATTAAAGAACTGAGATGATGGGTGGACAGTAGGCAATTACTGCACGTGATAATTAAACAGCCACACCAATGCAAGATCTTTTAGGACCAGAGAGCAAGGTTCAGGACACGCTGATAAGCTCTCTGAAAAACAACTATAAAACAAAATCACTCAAGGTTACAGCCTGCTTACCACAGACTTGCTGTAAAGCAGCATATTAAGTGAAAATAATTTTTATCAGTGCACTATACAAACTGTAAACTAACTAGTTTTTTTAATCGTGATAATTATGTGCAGTAAACGCAGAATCCTGTCTATATGAAACTTTGTAAGTAAACAACAAAATAATACCATTATGAAATAACAATTCAGGCTTTAAATGACGGCAAGTAGAGCTGAGCGGAACGGTGTGCGTTACCTTTTCCTCCAGGTGCTGAACTGGCATCAGGATGCAGCTTGTCGCCTACTGATGCTTTATCTGCCGTTCATTTTCACAGACGCGATCGAAGTCGACGTGCAGTTCATTTTATTTCGCCGTGTGAGATCTCAGTCGTGTGGTCTCTGTCACGGCTCGCGCTCGACTTCCCTTCCGTTCAGACGTTTGAAGGAGATTGATGAACTTCTGCTCTCAGTCAAATACAGACTGCAAACACAGACAGCGAGTAAGGGGAGGAGAAAAGAGACAGAGCGCAGCTCTTTCTAAACTACTGAACCATTAGATAATGAACGTCTAGATGGACTTATGATAAATACCATTTAAACGGACCCCAAAATAAAAGACGTTTTGTAGGCTGCTGCTGGAGACGTTAAGGCAAGCTGTCTGAATATAAAGCGCTGTTGTTAACGTAAATTAAAACGCTTAAAATGTATTATTTAATCGAAATATAACTGAAATCAAATATAATAAAAATTAAATGTTGCCTTGCAGGCTACTAAAATAGGCCTACTCCACTACTGAAAACAAATGAATGTAAATTTCAAAAGTACATGACAAAATGACTAAAAAACGTGTCAAGACAATGAAAGTGATTAAAAAAATATTTGAATAAAATAAGATGATACAGCCTTCGTTTTGATGAGCCCCTAAGATAAATAAAAGAAAGCGTTATTAACAGTAAAGTATTGGTTTGAATTTTAGCCACCTTGCCTACTGAATGTTGTAGTCTATATCCCCATGTACAATGTACAAAAAATTGTGTGTTTCTCAAAGGAGTGCTTGCAACTGCTTTGGATTATTTGCAATACACACCTGTGCGTGTGTCGCCATCGTGCGGTTAAAGTGGGATGTCACACCACATCTGTTTTTCATGATTTGCAAGAGACACTTTCCCATTGTTGCCGTTTTTACTGGTACTTTAGTATATATTTTATTACTTTAACTTTTTTATTTAGTATTTATTTTGTAACTGATTATAACAGTATAATTATTAAAGTGCCATAAATGTAATTAATAAATAACCGTAAAAAGTTGAATATGGTTATCGTATATAAACACAGACAAAACGCAGTTGTAAAACAATAATTTACAAACATATTGTTGGGATCATCGGTTTAAAGGACCACATGCAGAGCCGAGTTTAAATAGAACATTTGGGCATATTTGGCACTTGTCTCCCGAAGATTTCCTTATTTTTGATTGAGACATGTCTTTATCCCTTCCTGAATGCATGTGGACAAACTTCTACCACATGCCTTGTTTCTGGCTCATTGTTTCTGTCTCCCTCTCAACCTCAAAATTTCTCTCCTTGGTTACAGGTTGTCATGGTTTCGAGGGCCTGGCAGAGGCAGGATTAGGAGCCATTTTAGGGACAGCTGGCCGGGTCGGTCTCCACCTCCCCTTCATCCCGCGCAGAGACGCTCAGGGGGGATGAGGGGGGACATTGTGCGAGGATTAGAGCTTCCTGTGTGTCAGCCGCATTACACAGGGAGGGGGTGGGATGGAAAGAGAGTGAAAAGAGGCAAAGAATGAAAGAGAAAATGAAAGAGCAGGCATATGAAAGAGAGCATGACACAGAAAGCGAGAGAGGTGTTTGAGGGGAGGGAGGAAGTCTGTACAGCTGCACACTCAATCACATTACACAAGTATATGTGTGTGTGAACAAACACACACACACACAACATACACACATATACAGCCATCAACATGCACACCACCAATCTGGGAAAGTAAAACATTAAAGGAAGCAGACTTAAAAAAGGGGGTGGGGTGGGGGTGAATGAAGACAATTGCACAAGAACAAAGTGCCTTATGGAACAACAAAAACAACAAAAAGCCTCGTCGGATGTTGAAAATAGCTTAACAGGTGGCAGTTTTGTATTCAGTGCAATTCAAATAATGCACATACATTAAATAACAACAAAAACACAAATCTTGAGACATTCATTTCTGACTTTATTTCTCTTTTGACAAGTTAGGACCACATTACATCCAAAAATTACAACAGTTGTTAGAGTTTAACAGGACCAACAAAGCTGCTTCAACCCCCAAGTTTACAAAAATATCAAAAGCTTAAATCTTTAACAATTTTGAGCTGCTTTTTTTCATCTGCAGCATTGAGAAAACTAATATGATTTGCTGTTTTTCATAGAAAAAAATGTAATTCATTCAAAAACAACAACAAAAAAACAATACATACAAATCAGTGGGGATTTTAAATAAAGTTGAAGAACAGGCATTGTGCGGAAAGTAAATCTGACCCTCTCAGCAATTCAATCCTATCGTCATCATTACAACCTCCCTTGTCAATAAGAGTTTCAGCAGTCACAGATATAGTGCAGCTATTTAGAGATACTCCTACAAAGTACAGCAGCATAAAAGTAGATAAAAACAAGGTACATAAAACAAAATTGATATTTACATTCAGCTGCACATCAGTTGATCTGTTTTGGTATGATCCCTATATTCCTCTCTCTCATCTCACACATCAGGTCAGTCCCTTTTTTCCTACATTTTGCTCATGAAATTATACATTTCTTATGTGTATTTTTATGTCTATGCTAAAGTTCCAAATTGATTTCAGAAATTGCACTTAGACACACAATTCATTTGCTTGTCATTTGTTATACACAAATACTATTTTCAAGATCCAATTTCTGTGCATCCTGATATTTGGAAGTCAAAAACCAAGTCTTTTATCAATATGATTTAATTGTCTTCATGAAAAGGCACTACTATTACATATGGACTGATGTACTAATATTCTACAATATCAAACAATTAAAAACTACTCCTAACCACAAAGTTGAAAAAGTTGTCATAGAAATCAGTAAACAAGAATAGTGCTAAAACCTAACTAATCACATTCTTTTAAGCAGTGTCTTCAGGCCTGTCGTCAGTAGCAGACAACGGATGCTCAGCCAAGGACAATTTATTTGTACTTTCCTCTATGTTTTTAGCATCCTCTCCTCTCAGTTTTCGATGGGTTGACTCATCTGTACGCTCCACAACTTTTCCCTCAGAGGACTGTGAGGATGCAGTACTGGCCACATTCATACTTCCGCTGTGGATTTTCATATGCCCCTGTTGAAACACACAGAAGTTATAAGCCTTGTTTCTAACATAAACAAGACAATATGATGAATATTTCACAGATATCTAACATAGCATCTTTTCAAAATGGCATATTAATCTTTGTACCTTTAATCCACTGCGGCTAGCATACTCTCTTTCCACACACTCTACGCAGCTGTAAGGTTTCTCTGAGCGCTGTGGTTGTGAAGGGGCTACAGTAGTCTCTGATGATGTCACTTCAGTCTTTTCTCTATCCTTCTTTGATCCTCTTCTGTCGACTCTTTGCATCCTCAGCTTTCACCTTCTGCTCTACGGCTCTGTCTGGAATGTGCAAAGATGCATTCTCTGTGGCTGGGTGGGTATTACCATCATTGGGCTCAAGAACATGGTCTATTCCATTCACATGAAGTGTTGTCTGCTCGCTTTGGTCTGATTTTGACTCAGTGGACAACCCTGGGCTAGAGGGTGGAGTGAGGGCAGGTGACAGATCGAGAGCTTCAGAGTTTAAACTAGCTTTTGGCCCGCTTATCACTGTTTGATGTGAAGCACCATTCTGCCATTTTTTATCAAATAAGGCGTCCTGGGGTTGGTCCGGTACAGAGAGATAAGGAGTGTCTTCATCCTCTTCTGCAGAGCCATTGACAGCTTGAGATTTGCTATGATGGACTGTGCCATAATGGTTCTCATCTGAATTGTCAGGTGGACTGTTTTCTCCTGAGGGGCCCTCCTTCTCCAGGGTGACGGTTGGACTAGTCTCAGGGGTGTTGTCATAGGGATCTTGATCTGACTCCATGAGCTGATCTGCATCACCTGATGCAGTATCTTTAAGGCTAGCACCAGACTCCAGTAAGCTGGCAGAGGAAGACATGCTCATATTTAGAGGAAGAGATTGAAGGTTTTGGGTAAAGAAACCCCATCCATTTGACCACGGCCTTCCTCTGACTGCAGGTCCCCATTACCTTCCGGAGGCAACTGGCCCCCCAGATGCATCCGAATATGATGCTGTAGTACCACGGCATTGGTGAACTTGCGCTGACAGAGCGGGCATGAATTCTGGCCACGTGCATTGGCTGGACGTGCTCTGTGTGTGGCCAGATGAGCCCTTAGACTTCCCTTTGTGGAGAAGGAGCGCCACAGAGTTTGCAGGGGAATGGACGCTCACCTAAGTGAGTGGCCTGGTGGAGACGTAATGCCCTCGGGCAGCTGAGGACACGGAGGCATACACCGCACTGATTAGGCACCAAAGAGGAGGCTGTTGACCCTTGGAGCTCTTGGCTGGCCAGCTCACTGCTGGGATTCGGGTTCAGCCCTAAGGCCGCCATCATCTCCCCTCCTGTAAGCTGAGATAGCATTAGCGCTGGAGGTTGTGGATATGTCGTTAGCCTGAGCCTGGCCTTCATTGACGCTTTTTGGGAGGGGCTGCTTCTCAACTTCTGCGCCAGTCTCTGCAGCTTGGAAGTGTCAGAGGTGGCGGAGGATGAGGACGGAGAGGAGGAGGGAGGAGAGGAGTTTTGAGGTTTGGGGTATGAGGAGAAAGGGAAGGTAAGTGGGAGGTGTGGTGAAGGAGGTGAGGAGGGCGAAGAAGGGCTAGGCTAGGATGGTGGGCAGAGGGCCCTGTTGGGAAGAGAATCTTCGGAAGATGTGCCAGCTGGGAATATGGAGAACCAGGATGTAAGGAAGAATGTGGCGGTGTATTCTCATCAAACCTCTGCTGCTTTGCACCTTTGAATTGGCCAGTCATAGCAGAGGAGGTGATGGATGAAGATGACGACTGCGCACTAGTGGAAACAGAGGCTGCGGCTGCGGCTGAGGCACGGTTTAGCTGTAGCAAAGAGTGGGCGGTGGAAAGCAGGGCCAGATCAACACTGGGTGGCAGCGGAAGGGAGGAGGGAGATGGATGAGATGACCCGGACAGGAAACCCAGAGCTAAACTATCTGGCACACCCACACTACCTTTAACCCCAAAAGGCTCCTCATCCTCTGCTCGACGCTTTCGCGCCTCTGTGATGGCCCTGAGCCAGATCCTGATTGGCTCTGCTCAGACAGAGCAGGTGGCAACAGAGAGAGCGACAGCTCTGGATTTTGCTCACGGTGACGGAGGAAGTGGGCTTTGAGGTTGCCGCGGGTTGTGAAACGACTAAGGCAGACTGGACACTGGTACGGTCGCTCACCGGTGTGGGATCGCAGATGGATCTGTAATGACGAGTCACTGCTTAGAACCTTCCCACAGAACCGGCAGATGTGCTGCTGGCGGCCTGAAGATGAGCTTGATGATCCATTTGATGTACTAACAGTGGAACTAAGAGATAGCTGGTCCTGGGAGAGGCTGACCGTAGGCAAAGGAGGAGTTGGGAAATTCACACCATTGCCATGACTGATGGAGGTGTTGGGAGACTTTTCATTGAGGTAACGAGGTGGAAGTCCTAGTGTTAGCGAGAGAGGGTGCATAGAGGCTGAGGAGGTGACTAAGGATGAGGAAGATGTTGAAGATGAAGTGGTGGAATAAGGCGCTCTGGTTCCATTTGTGTTAGATTGGTGGGGCTTGGATGTAGGAGCTTGGGGAATTAAAGAGGCACCAGTATTAGGTGGCGACCTAGAGCTTGCATCACTCTGTTGACCCTCCACAGATCCCTGAGGTGCATCTTGGGCACTGACCATACCACCAAGGCGCAGTACCTGCCTGCAGATCTCTTCTGTAATCTGCATTTGGTGAATCTGTCTTTGCTGCAGCACCCTTAGCTCCTCTAACAGTACAGCAAGGGTTGGAGGCACCTGGAGCTCTGAAGGTGATGAAGGAGTTTGGTGGATGGGACTTGGACTTCCTTGGTGAGGTGGGGCACCCAGCGATGATGTGGAAGATAAAGATGATGAAGAGGAGGTAGTGGTGGTTGCAGAAATACCCATTGGTGGGGACGTCACAGTGGAGTGGGGCTGATGAGATGAAATATGAGTGGATTTCTGTTGGCTAGGGGGAGGAGAGTGGGTCTGAGAGGACAGGGAAGGATGTGGGAAGTCCGGAGAGAGAGATGAGTGTGCATTAGGCAGAGATGTAGAATATGAGGCAATGTGATTTGGCCAGTGGGGAGGAGATGAGCTCTCATTGGGGAGCGAGGGAGCATGAAGGCCTCCCGGAGATGGTCTTGGGGCCAAAGGAGGCTGGACAGTCCTGAAGGGATGTAGGAGAGGACGACGAAGATGACGAGGTAGCTTCAGAGGCAAGAGAGGTGGATGGAGATTTCAGTGGAAGCTGGTCCTCTAGAAAAAAAAAGAAAATAAAGAATCAGTTTATAAGTATATAGCATTTATTATCAGACAATGACAATTATTAACATAATATTGTTATGGCATTTTTCATTATTTTGTATATCAGTTTATATATTGATTGTTGTAACTGAGTTCTATATGAATGTGTTATGAGAAAGCTTTTCTATTTGGGTCAGCTCCTTTGTCAACAGTTTTCTTTCATTAAAACACTCAATACCACTTGTCATTCCGCATTCATAATGATCTTTCACCCTTAAATCACAACCTTCATATACCACACTCACATCTTCTGCCCTCACTCTTGCCACAACTCACTAACCACCTTGCAGCTATTGCAATGCTTTTAGAGAACAAAAGATATCACCACAACAACCCATAACCCCTCTTAACCCAACCCTCTGTCCATCAACTACATCTTTCATCTCTCTATTCACCCTTCCCCCCTGACCCCACACAGGGTCAGAGGTCAGGGCATAGAAAGGGTTTTGGGCACTGTCCATGCTCTCTGATTGGCTAGATGACCTAACCTCATGAGCTCTAAGGTCAAATTCTTTTAGATTCTTGAGCGCAGAAAAAGAACTAGAAGAAGGGGGTTGGGAAAACAGTGGGTTGACTGACAGACAAACTTTTTCCATTCTCAGGCATACAGATACACAAAATGACTGTACATACTGGAATCTAATCTGCTGAAATGCACCAGAAACCCTCAAACTAAAAAAAAAATCCCCTCCCAACTTTCTACCTGTTCTTGCCAAGTGCTATAGAAATCGAATGACAAAGGTGCCATATTTTTAGATTCCTTAGCTAACTTTTTCTTCTATGCATGCATGCAACGATGCATTCTTTCTGCTCTCTGTATTCTAACAGTGGAACCCCCAACTGAGCAGAGGTACAAAGTGAATAGAGGCAAGGGAGTGGGAAGGGGGGAACACGGCGGGAGCAGAAAAGAGGAGCACATGGAAACATGAGAGAGAGAATAAGGGAGAAGAGGAGAGAATAGAGTGAGAAGAGATTAATCTTTACCCAAACACCCCCTTCGTCCCCTCCCCCTTGCCTGCACCTTATTCACACTGAATAGGAGACTCCTCTAAATGCATAAAAGACCCCCAGCAATCAAACTGACTATGCTGCAAGTCTCTTGGAGGATTGACATTAGTGAAAAGCTAACGCAGTTATGGCCCCTGAGTGATTCATGTCAACATAATGACCGGCCATACGGCTGAACACCTTTAGACCAACCCTCTGGCCATGTCTTCAAGAGCCTTCTTTCTATATAACACATTTACCAGACATTTTGAGCGGGAAATGTCAGCAAACTACCTGTTTTTTAAAAGTCAGGTCATGGCAGAAATGTGAGCTGTGTGCTGCAGCTCTTAAACAATGGCTCACTGAGTAGAGGGCCAAACGCACTAGTGCATTTTAACCTGTTCTTCAGGTGTTATTTTAAGCCACAAAGAAAAAAGTAGGCTATATCAAATATTTTTGGGCAACAGGTGCTCTTGGTAAACTAGTGAACATTTAAAGTGTATCAAAACCTTTCAGTCGTCCTTAAAGCTAAAACCAAAACGTTTTAGTACAACTTGGATTAACTTTTTTCGATCCACTTCAAATGTTGACTACTTATAATCAGTTATGCAAAACTTTTTAATTTAAAACTTAAATATATATATATAATAAATAAATAAAGCACCATTACCAATTAGTCCAGGGTAACAAATAATTAACAAAGGAATGATTTCCTCACCTTGCGGCATCAAGCGCGTGCCCCCGGGGTCCGCGTTAACGAGCTGCTGGGGCCGTTTCTGTTTCCGGCGTGACATGATTCACGAGCAGTCGGTGAGAGTCACGGGCATCAACCAACTTTGCAACGCAAATTCTAAAACCGGTTTGGGAATAGATAGATACCGACCTCCCCTTTTCGTAAATAATCCACCTTGCAGGACGCGTTAAGACGACATCGGCTTCTTTTAAAAGAGTTGGTTACGATGAAATAAAAAAGCAAAACTTAAAATTCGCGTGGACTCCTGAAGCGGACCATAACGTCGTCCGCTGTTGCTGTGTGAACTGGCGAGTGCGTGTGTGGCTGTTTTTCCTCAACAAGTCCCCTCTTTCTCAAACTTGTCCACTCTGCAGACCCCTCCCCTCCTCTCCAAAGACACACACACACACTCACACAAAAATACAATCTCTCCTTGTTCTGACATTTGCATTTCAATGGCGCGGAACACCGTCTCTTTTTCTTTCTTTCTCCCTCTTTTGCGTTTCTCTTAATGCTAATAGCAGCTCTCTGGTAATTTAGACAGCCGAGTTAGGCTATGTATCGATATGAGTCAATTCGAAATGTCCTGCCTTTTATATTTAAACATGCACTCGGGATGTATGCTAAAAGGGAGTTTATGCCCCTCGAGGTTCTGACATCTGTCTGTTTTAAACAACTTAATGACTGCGCTTCATTTAGTGCGCCCATTTGAGAACGAGACCTTTTGTTCTGGTAGGTCTACAAAGATTTATGTGGAATCTAAATAGGTGACATTATAAATAATCGGATTCACACACAAAAAAAGGTAAAAAAAAAAATATAAAAATCTGTAACTGCTATCAGGTTACCCATGCAGTAAGAAAATACAAAATAGCTAAAGTGTCGAAAGCCATGTATAGCCTAGCGGATATCGTGCGTGTAAAAGTTGTGCACAGGTTATATATTTCCAAATTGTGTGGAAGCAAAAAATAACTCGAGGGAGATGATGAGGAAGGTGATGGGATGAGATAATACGTCAGGCAGCTTATAGACTATAACTGCAAGGGCTGCTGGAGTAAAGACCCCCTGCGGCTCGCTCACTTTGTCGGTGCGTCCGAATATTCGGAGCTCTATTTAAAATGCATTGAATAGGAAGGGAATTTCCAACAATGGCGACCTGGACACAGTTGAGTGGGCATCTCTTTCTCTCTCTCACCCCAGGATCCACTGCTGCTCCGCACAATGCCCCCTTTCACCCCCGCCTCTGTTCCCATACACCACGTGGAGGAGGGATGAAGTGAAAAGCCATTTTTAATTAGATGTATCAAAACAAGCAGCCGACCTGCATATCTCAAATAAGGCCAATCTGTCTGCTAACCATAAGGCATATCTTATACATGAGTGTTTGTTCATGCAGGCTTATTTACAATAACAAACTACGCCATAATTTAAGATACATATATATATATATATATATATATATATATATATATATATATATATATATATATATATATATATATATATATATAGTCACAGTAATATTATACTGTAGAGTGAAATATTGGCACTGTAGTTCATTTTTAACTACTTAATGAATGGGATATCTTTTAGCGTTAAATTGCAGTAACACTACTAAGTGTTGAGCAGTGTTAATTTTTTACTCCAATCTCAGTTAATTTTACTCTGAAAATTGGACAGTGTTGAATTTAACTCTTAAAGAGTTGTTTTAACACCAAAATCTCTTATTGATGAGGCTCTTTGCTACCATGAGTTAAACTTCTTTTGAGTTTTCGCTATTAAAGTGTCAATTGAATTTACTTCCTGTTATTTTATCTTCATTAATTAGAATTCCTAAGTATGTAACTTGATCTTTCACTGGGATGTTGCGTATAGAGCCCCCCATTTTGTTGCTGTTCGTACTCGCTACTTGCTTCGCTATCCTTGCGTATTGTATTCGTTCTGATGTTTGTCACTTGCCAGCGTGAGTATTGTTTTTTGGTTCCCTTCCCCCACACTGTAAATCATCAAGCGTTATGTGTTATGATGGACAGGTAAGGACGTCACGTGTATATAGTTCCTGTTTATTTCAGTTCAGTTTGTCCGATCTCGTTATATTCAGTTTGTTTGTAGAAGATTAAAACTGTTAATGTCACATTCTCGTCGAGTGCTCCTTCCTTGAAACACACCGTGACACAGGTCTATTAATGGGGGAAAAAAACTTTTGGATGTAGTCAAGCTGTAAAAACTGTGCTCATTTATGGCTGGGACGTGGTGCTTCTGTTAATCGTGGTAATGTCACTACTGAGCAGCAACTACATGAAATTTTGATGTGATGTTTTCTGTGTTTCTATTCAATTTTTGTCATTTTTATTATGCCTACATTTAATCATGTTTGGCTCCTGTTCCAAAGATGCAGCACTGGTGATTTAACTGTGACCTTAAGCAGGGATTTCATATACGGAAAGAAAACCTTTGGAATCACCTGAATTACCAATATAAATATATAAAACTCTTTGAGCATTTCAAAATAAATATATAGTTGGCATCACAAAGGAATACATACATTTTCAGCTTTATAATCAAGTCAGTTGTACTGAAATTTGTGGAAGTGGCTAATGTCGTAATGTGTGTACAATGTATGTGTTGTCAACCGACATGGCATACACAGTTTTGATTCAATTCAACTCCAATCCAAAATTCTGTCAAGCTAACATGGGATGTGTTTTTGTGTGAAGTGTACATGAGTTATGTCATTTTGACATTTCTGAATATTTCTGTACATTCTACACTGATTGTTTGTGTCATGGATGACTGTAGTGCTGAATAAATGTATTTTCTTTTTGATTTTATTCATTTTTATTTATTTTTTTTTTGCATTTGGTAATATAACACATTGAATACATGTCTTAATACAACTACAAATATCTTAATACTTAACATCGAAATAAAACGATTATAATATCATACTTATATCTACTTGCTCTATTCTTATACTTCTGTACATTTTTTTTTTTTTTTTTTTTTCAGATTTTTTTTTTTAGAATATATTATACTTATGTAACTGTTACTATATCATACTTTATCTCGGATAATATTTTAAAACAATTGTCTTAACACATATTTATCTAACACAAATTCTAAATATAAATGATGCCACTTCAAGGTGCCAGGCACTTCTAGACGGGCAGGGAGTTTTCTTACTCCACGACCTGAAACAAAAACATAAATCAGTGTTATTTATCTTAATACATGACATTTGGAGCAAATATGAAAAAGAAAACAACATTTAGCAAATTCTAATCTTGGTACCATAAACCAGTCATGGAGCTGCATATCCTCCAGAAGAAGTCTCTGCTGGGGATCCGCTGCAGACAATCACAAATCATCTGGCAGCATTCTGGTCAAAAAGTTGAGAGATGATTATGAACTTGTATGTTCCACTTTTTTATATCACGTTTCTAAATAGCATACTTTCATATTTGGTCATCTTTGATGAAGATCTTACCTTTTGACAGATCAGTTTCGGACCACGTATTCTTGCTGATCTCTTGCAGGTCTTCGTCGTCTGGATAATAACCACACACCATGACGAACAGCAGGATCCCTAAAGACCAAACCGTCGCCGGCTTTGCATGGTAGCTGCCGTTGATACTGAACTCCGTGGACAGAATATTTCTGTACCTGGAAGAAAGGGGTTTGGATATTTAATGCATTTCTACAGCTAGGTGTGTTTCGGGAGCTAAACGACCTGCTAGCAAATCGTAAAACTTACCACTGAAGGTCACATAGTCAGTGTCCTTCATGAGCTCGCCGCATCCAAAGTCGATCAACTTAACCTCCAATGTGTCTGGGTTCACCAGGAGGTTTTCCAGTTTTATGTCTCTATGGAAGACCCCGCGCTCGCAGCAAATGTTAGCGGCCTGAAGGACCTGCCACATAAAATGTTGTGCTTGCCCCTCTCTGAGCCTTTGACGGACCTTCACGAAACTAAACAGGCTCATGCTAGGCATGGGTCGCTCCAAGACCATGACATAGTAGTCCGGTTGTCCTGCCAATCCAGGAGTTTGATTATGTATGGAACGCTGGGGTCCTCATTGGCCAAGAGTGTAAGGCCAATCTCCAAGGGGAGGCGACTGGGATGGCCAGGCTAAAAGAAAGCATGATGTTTAGTTGAAGGTGGTTTCTTAGATTTCACATGATATAAGACGCTAGAAACCGAAAACAACGACTGAGAAGCAACATTATAGAGAGCACAAGCTATTCACAATTCTGATATATGGCATATCTGGAGTCTTTTCGGCAATCTTCACAGCCACCTGTTCAAACAAAGCTAGAACAGTCAATTATCTGGTGCACAGAGATCATTCCAGTCACCAATACCAAACAAGTATGGAAGGTTTCATAGGTAAAAAAGAAAAAAATCAAACCTTAAGGCCATCCGTGCAGCGAGTCGCTGCATACACACAGCCACCGCCTCCTTTGCCCAGCTGGGGCCCAAATTGTATTGCCAGAATACGTGATCTATTTATAAGACAAACAAATGCAGTTAGCAAAAATACGCATTCTATCATTTCTACTAATATTCATATATTTAATATTCGTACTGTCGTCTTGCTCCTCCACTTCATTGTCTTCAGTGCAATTATCCTGCAGACAAATCTGATCTAAAGAGGGGAACACGAGTAATATGAATAAAATATTGCACACTCAAATTACAGTATACCTTTTAATTACATTACATGAATGTGTTTCTGAATCAAGATTTTTACTGTCAGGCTTGGCAATGAGGCCTACTAAATCCCTTCACCGGGAAAGTGAGAATGGGGTTATAATGTCAGTAAACTTACCCTTGGCCAGCTCTTCCACTTTGTCCTCTTCATTCAAACTAGCTGGAATGTTGACATCCAGTTGTTGGGGACGTCCGGCTCCAGCAGTTTCTCTATAGCAGGGAGGACTTCAGAGACTGGAGGGTCTTGATGATCATGGATCTCGACAACAACACATCCCTGTTGTAGAGAAGTCTGACCTACAGATGGAATATTAATCACGAAGTGGAAAAAATGCTCAGTAACAATTATGGACGATTTAGACAGTGCTATCTTAAGTATGTGAACAAGTGATTTTTTTTTCAATTGTACACAAAAACATCAAAACATTCCCTAATTAAAGAATCTCCCTTGAATCAAAACTTCAATCATCGTCTGTGATTTTACCATCATTAAGTCTCCGATACAATGCCGCCTCCTTCTGGCAGACTTCCTCAGCCTTGGCCAGGTTGTATTTCCCAGCTTTTCGGCGGAAAAAGTGAAGAAGGCGACATCCCCAGAACTTTGGTCTCCTGCCTCTTCTCTCCTATCTCATCGGCAGCAGCACCAGGCGTCTCATCGTGAGGATGAGGATGGCGTTCCGGCCTGACGGGGGAGTATTTGAGCAGCACACAGGGTCGGGTTCGTGTGCACGCTCCCTTTAAACGCTTTCTTTAGTTTTGAAAACAGTCCCATTACAACAGGTTGTTTTTTCCACTCAGCGAAACACTACACTAAAACTTCAACCAACAAAATGAGTTCTAAAATTCGAATCCTTTAAATAGTAGGGCGACACGTTCTAAAAGTTCGGTGACGTCACTGAAGTCACGCGCTGATTTTTTCTTTTTTTTAAATAATATAAATATATAATATTATATAATAATAATAAATATAATATAATAATAAAATAATACCACTACTAACAAAAGAATATACATTCAGATTTGCCTGGGTTAACAAAAAAAAAAAAAAAAAAAAAAAAAAAAAAACCCATAAAACAATGAGTGTACATCTTAAGACACAAAGGATGAATACAGTTTTATACACAGATTATAGTTTCCATATATTTGTCCAAATAAATTTTAACTGAGGTTTAGAGCCAGTAAACTTTTGTTTATGAATATGAAATTTAGCTAAGAGAAACCACAAATGAATTCTCTAATATTTCCCTGTATTTTCTTTTGAGTAGTCATATGTTCCAAAGAAAGCATCTCTTAAACAAAAATAAAAGTCACTCACAAAATAAGATTGGATGAATGCTAAAAAATGTGATGAAAATGTTTCTGTGTAGGTGCACAGCCAAAACAAACGAATGAAGTCTTCTTCAGATGAATCACAAAAACTGCGCTTCACTTCAATATCGGACTTATATTTCTTAAGAAAGATCTAAGTAGGGTAACATTTGTGAATCAGCTTAAATGTTATTTCTTTTATTTTATTGGTAAGCAGATATTTATGAGGCAGAGTGCATACTTTCTCCCAAGGTGTATTCTCCACTTTAATTTTCCAGTATGGAATTACATAAGGGATTGTTGCTATCTCTTTCTGGAAGAGAGCTCAGATTTTCTAGTTATATTTTTGTTGGTCTACAGAGAAGCACACTTTCCCGATCATCGTGTCAGTTAAAGACAGAGAGTTAGCGCATGGCCAGGGGGACGTGGTACCTATAGCAACAGAAAGGATACACCAGAAGGAATGGCATTGAAAACTACAGCATATTCATTGGCAGACACAGGAATATTATATTTCCGTAAGAAATCGGAATAGTTATAAAGTCTGCCTTGTGAGTTAAAGAGGTGTCCAACTTAAAAGAGAAAGTTATTTTGCGTCGTTTCAAGCGTTAACTCTCCTTTAGAGTTAACTAAGCCACACCCCAGTTTACGTACAAAACGTCTTGATTGAACCGGACCACATGCGGACAGACGCCATTTTACCTCTGTGCGAAGTGTGGTGGTAAGTCTGATATTTTAACTTCTTAATACATATTAATGAGAGAAATCATACAAGTTAATTCAAGTATTTATCATTTTTAACCGTAGGCTTATCTTGTTCGATCAAAAATAACTTTATTAATGATTAACTATCATTACACAGCCAGCGAGCCCTAACGTGATTTTTGTGACTTACCATATCATTCCACTGTACAAGTTAAATTATGTAAAACCTTTATTATGATTCGATTCGTGTTTCGTGGCGTCTCGCATATGGCTATTGCTTTTAATTTACTGTAACGTTAGTCGTAAGCGCGTTCAGGAATATTATTTCCGATGCACATCCTCGGCTAATTCTACCACTGAAATTGATTATCATCAGACTAAAAAAAAAAAAATACAATTTTAATTCGAAGATTCCGCTTGATTCCCTTCACCGTGCTTCTGTGAGACTAGGCCTTTAAGCACAAATTATGTTAATAAAAGGCTGTCCCCGTTATGTAACGTTCTTCATGGAAGGAAGGGTTTGCAGGCTTGCACGCTACGTCCAAGTGCAGCCCAATTTTAAAAATAATAAAAAAATATATAATAAATAGAATTATTGTAAAAATAATTCCACCATGGCTGTGTAATTGTAGTAATTATTTGTAGATTAATATTTTAGGTCTCTAGTAATTGTTTGTAGACTAATATTTTAGGGCTCTGTATCCTGAAGTAAATTTCAGTTTGTTTTTCTGTTTCAGTTCTAAGCAAATTACTTTCTTTCGACTTACAAAACAGAAGTATGGTTTGGGAATTATCACCTTGTTTCTGTCACTCGGAGATCCCCAAGGGAGGAGTGGATATGTAAGTCATTATCTGTGATCAGAACTTGCACTATTGTTCTTTTGTCTTTTTTTTTTTTTTTTTTTTTTTTTTTTTTTTTTTTTTTTTATGTTTTACTAAGATGTTGTCATTTTCAAGGGAGGGTAAGTTTTGAATTTTTTTTCTGAATTTCATTTTGTCAGGGACATTTTTATGATGGCCAAAAAAACACTGGATTCTTGTCGTGGCGCCTCAAGACCGTACAAAGGGGGACAAAACCTGCAGATAAGGATGATCCAAAAACAGGAAAAGGAGGCCCTCTGCTTGACAGACAGCTGTGCTACTATGAAGATCAGCTGGATAATGACCAAAGTCTAGAGGCCATCTCTTTGATGAATCATACAAGTGAAAGTGAGGTCATCATGCAGAAGATGAGGGCAACGCTTGAATACAGACAGCGCCTTGTCCATGATCCAGAGAGGTCCACCACTGTTCTTTCAGTTTTTCCTTGATTTCTGGATACTAAAGGATTGGTATGAACTTTCTTCTTTACATATTTAAAGCGAAACAATATGCTATATATTGAATGTTCTGTGGTCATTTCTTGACATGTTTTCTTCTGCTGTAGATTCTTCAAGACTTCACGCTCCTCTTTGGGTCTGAAACTGCTTCCAGACTTTTGGAAAGGTGGCCAACAGCTTTCAAAGCAATCATCTTCCAATCTGAACAGAGAAGGCAGTGAAGCCCAGGATTCTCCAGGTAGAGTTGTACAGAAGTAACTTTACTTTTAGTAAGGCTTTGCAGTTAAAATATACCAGACTTGTTGTATTGTAAACATTTAACATGTGTTCTGTGTTTTTCAGAATGGGACAGTGACATATCTTCCTTCCTTCCTTCCTTCTACTCCTGCATCTTTTATGACCCCAGGCTTCAGGAAGAAAGAAAACCCAAAAGATCAGTATCTCTCAGGCTGTTGACCAAGATGGCGCCGCGAATGGCAGCCTCAGTGCTTAGCTCTCAAGTGCTCGTATTGTTTTTGTTAGTTTTTCCTGTTTTTGTTTATCAAACCCCATCGTTTTTACCAGGGAGGAACTGCTGAACATTCGGCAGACCACTCCACAAAACATTTCACCGGTTTTTGATTATTCCGACGCTTTGTTGAACATCGTAGTTCAGCCGCGCGAGACGGGGAAGCGGGCCGTCGCGCTTGTGAAACTCAGACAACGCGGACTCGAGCGCGCCGTTGCCCAGCTTTCACCTGGCGAACCTCCGCTCTCTACCCAACAAAATGGACAAACTTCTTCTGCTTACCCAGACTAATAGGGATTTGAATAGAACTCTGCTGCTCTGTGTTTCACGGAAACCTGGCTAAACGCTGCGATTCCAGACAACGCATTAAGTCTGCCGGGCTTTCAGCTGTTTAGAGCGGATCGCGTCGCAGAATTAACGGGGAAATCGCGCGGCGACGGAACGTGCTTTTACATCAAGGAAAGGTAGTGTACAGATGTAACTGTGTTAAAGAAGATGTGCTGCGCCGATGTAGAAGCGCTCTTCATTAACTGCAAGCCTTTCTACTCGCCGCGGGAGTTTTGCTCGTTTATTCTGGTGTGTGTTTACATCCCTCCGCAAGCGCACGTGAGCCTGGCTTTACAAAAACTCGTCGATCTGATCACAGAGACTGGGCAACAACACCCGGACTCTGTTTGAATCCTTCTCGGGGACTTTAAAAAAGCCAACCTCTCACGCGAACTGCCAAAATTCAGACAGCACGTTACCTGTCCAACCAGCTAAACCTGTACTTGGGACTGTAAAAAGATGGACTAACAAAGCAGAGTGGGATTTACAAACCTGCTTCTCTCTCACTGATTGGACTGTCTTTGAAGCTGCTGCCACAGATCTGGACGAGCTCACAGAAACGGTAACATCATATATCAGTTTCTGTGAGGACATACTGTATGCATTCCTACCAGGACTTATTTAACATACAACAATGACAAACCATGGTTCACTGCTCAACTCAGTCAGCTCCGTCAAGCCAAAGAAGATGCTCGCGGGATTGGGGACAGAGCCTTGTATAAGCAGGCCAAGTACACACTAGAGAAGGAGATCAGAGCGGCGAAGAGGAATTATTTGGAAAAGCTTCGCACTCAGTTCTCCTCTAGTGACACCGCTTCTGTGTGGAGAGGTCTGAAAGACATCACCAATTACAAGGCACCATCCCCCAGCACTGTGGCAAATCAACAACTGGCAGACGACCTGAACGAAGTTCTACTGCAGGTTTGAAAAGGAACCATTCTCACCTCCTGTAATCTCCCTCTCCCCCACACCTGCCCTTCAACTCAGCTAAGATGACGTGTGCCAGGTCTTCAGGAAGAGCAAAAGAAGGCAGGCACCAGGCCCAGACGGTGTGACTCCAGCCTGTCTGAAAACCTGTGCTGACCAACTGGCCCCCATCTTCACTCAGATCTTCAACAGATCATTGGAGCTGTGTGTAGTACCTTCATGCTTCAAACGCTCCACCATCATCCCCATCCCAAAGAAACCCAAAATTAATGGACTTAATGATTTCAGACCCGTGGCTCTGACGTCTGTGGTCATGAAATCATTTGGAAAAACTGGTTTTGGGTTATCTGAAGGACTTTACAGGACCCTTACTGGACCCCCTGCAGTTTGCCTACAGAGCAAACAGGTCAGTGGACGTACTTGGCAATAAAGTGATTCTGATTCTGATCTTGTGGTATTTCACAAAGTTGGTAACTGCACTGGTGACACTTGGTGACGAGGGCTATATACAGTATACTTCAAATTGATCAGGTAAACTCTGAAATGGATCAATTGATAAATGATCTCAAGCTAAACTTAAACTAATAGCCTGCATATACTTTTCTTCCCGGATTGTCTCCTGTTCTTTACTATGTTCAATTTATTTATATATATATTTATGATGATAAATATTGCTGTAGTTATGTCGTTATTGATCTTTTTTTTTTTTTTCCCCACCTCATTCAGGCATGCCGGTATATACAGGAACACCGTGAGATGGAAGAGAATCGTCAGCCATACATTCTTGCCTCAGGGAGCAGCAAAGAAATCATCAGCAAGTTCTTCATTGTGGTGGATAAAAAGGTCATCCCTTGTCAGGCATCTTCACTAGCCGCAATTGATGAACTCTTCCAAGGTCCATTTTGTTTTCAGCGTCAGTTATGATTTTGAATGAGGAATGTATTTGTTGGCATCATGTATGGAATCAGAGTTTGTCAAACATCTCCATGCCTTCAATGTTGTTGCACAAGAGAACAGTCTTGTACTCAAAAAAACTGAAGAGTTGTATTTCTACAAGCCATTTGATTTACAAATGTCCTATGGCAACGACAGTCTATTGTACATAGTTTTGGACTGTTATATTTAAGGCACTGACTTGATGGCTTAATGTTTTGTGGTGGAATAAAGTTTTAAAGGGAGTTAAATAGTGATGTTTATTTCAGTAAATGTATTATTTTC
This sequence comes from Puntigrus tetrazona, assembly GCF_018831695.1. NCBI lineage: Eukaryota > Metazoa > Chordata > Actinopteri > Cypriniformes > Cyprinidae > Puntigrus > Puntigrus tetrazona. Next base: position 12,917,417 of record NC_056705.1, on the reverse strand, counting down.
TGATAGTGTAATGGATAGAGACCATTAACAAGAGGAGAAAAAAAAAAGGCAACATCCTTTAGTGTTTCATTTTGTTGTACTATCAGCACCAGGATGGTGTAATCTATGACTCCGATAAGGTTGAGGAGACCGTAGTTTCCATTTTTCCATAGTGTTAGTCCAACACCGGAAGAGTGTAGAATTTTGACACTCCCAGTGTTTGCTACAAAGCTGCACTCAACTCTACAACAGTGTTGTTATTTTCATTGCTGTTAATATTTTACTCTCTCGGTGTTCATTGTAACACTGTGTTGGTGTTGTAAGAAGCAACACTTTTAAAAGTGTTGAGTTAACACTTTGTGGGTGGTTCCTGTTGTGGATTCCCCGGATTAAAGAAGACTCCGAGCATTAGGTTTTGATAGCAAAAATTCAGACTTTTCTTGATCAATATAAGCCGAGTCTGTCTAAGGTCCACACAGAACCACTCTATAGACAGCACTCCCGCTTACCACTATTCAGGGGTTTTTATATGGTCGTCACACTACCACGTCACAGTAATATATGGTGGCCTCCTGAATTACCCTTGTTAATGAGGATCACAGGTGTAAGACAACAGATGTAAAATGCCAAAAACAGATGGGTTCTAAATAGTGGGGTTCTTAGCTTATGTCTGACTGCAGTTATAATGGTAACTGAATTATATATGATTTACTTTATATTTCGATTAGCAAAAACTTCTTCATATTTCCCCCTTTGAGACGTTTACGTCTCATTTTACTCTTGAGTGACATTTCATGATTCAGTCTGTTTTATTAACGCTATCTAGTAACCAAAAATAGTCCCTATGTTACATTACAACAAGTCTAAGTCATGCCATTTCACTCAAGAAGGCGTTAGGGCCAAACCTCTTCCCTCTGTCTCTTTGGCTAGAAGGAAGTAAAAGACCATAACACCTTGATTTTACTTTAGTCAATGTACAGGGGTTGTATACTTGTTACTATGTCTATGGTTATCCTAATTATGGAACACATCTAGGTCAATAAAATAGATTAAACATAAACATAAACAAATATGAATGGGTAGGTAAGAAGGGTACCTTCTAAAGGTTAATCAGAAACATCATAAAACAGAAACATCATAAACCAAAATATAAAATATGCATAATAGTTTTTTGTCATTTCCTTATTCCTCATCAGAGCTATTGGAAGTTTCTTCTGCTAGATGCAAGTTCACGGTTGTATGGATTTGGACCGGCTATTAATTCGTTTCCAGGTGTTTTTGGTACATACTGGGCAGACTTTCTTATTTAATTCTGTTGTTGTGAAGGTGGCCCATTCATACCACTGATTGCTTTGTGCCAGTTCCCACAGAACATCTAAACCTCTACATGTTGTCATTGTCCTCTCTGTTCCGGCGGTGCTTTCCATGTAGTCCTGCTTCAACTGAGTCGCTGCTGGTTTTGGTGGAGGGCTGAAAAGTTGATGGTAGGGAAGTGAGGTTGTGCGGCAGCGAGTTGTTCTGTGCTTGACTTGTGGGGGCTGGAGTTGTGATGTTGTCTGTGGCTTGAACTTGTGACAGACATGTGCTGATCAGGCATTTGGTCAACAATATTATTGCCATTGTCTTGCTGAGCTCTCTCTGTTGCATGTTCTTTATTATTCTGTATCGTGGCTGGTCTTTGTTTGGGAACTCTTGTGCAGTGATTCAGATGGTACCAAGTACTGCTTCCCTCTACTTGAACAGCTGTTGGTGTTGCTGCTGTGACGTTATACGGCCCTTCCCTTCTTGGCTCGTTCCATTTCCTTCTGAATACTCTCAGATAGACCTGATCTCCTGGGGTGATGGGACAGCTGGTTTCCGTCTGCTCCGACAGCTCCTTTCTTTTTTCCTGCGCACAAATAGCTTTATGGATAGCCGTTAGTTCTTTCATATACGATTTTAACTCCATTTGTAGTTGTTCTAGTGGGGGTCCTTTGTATGGACCTCTGTTACATGGTGCAGGCATCATGCGTCCAGTAAGCATTTGGTGAGGTGTTAGATGTGTGTTTCGGTTAGTTTGCATGCGGTAACTCATCAGTGCAAGAGGCAAAGCATCAACCCAATTTAATTTAGTGCTTGCACATATTTTGTTAATTTTGGATTTGAGAAGACCATTTATTTTTTCAACTTGTCCCTGGGACTGAGGATGGTAAACACAGCCTAGTCTTTGTTTTATTCTCAAATTCTGTAGGACTTGTTTTATAGTTTTTTGGATAAAAGCTGATCCATTGTCCGAACTTATTTCTGAAGGAATTCCAAATCTTGGAAACACTTCTCTTGTCAAAAATTTGATTACCGTTCCTGCTCCCTCATCTGCTGATGGTACTGCTTCTACCCACCGGCTAAACCTATCGACAACCACAAGCATGTATCTCTTTCCCTGTACCCGTTTTATCATGTCTACATAATCCATAACTAAATGTTTGAAAGGACCTTCTGGTACCGGTATATGTCCTACTGGAGTCGTTATACCCTTTCTGACATTGTATTTAGCACAGACTTCACATGTAGACAAAAACTCTCCTACCATTGCATACAAGTATGGAGACCAATATCCTTGTTGTTTAATTTTCCTTATAACTTCCCCCTTTGCACAATGGTCAAAACCATGTGCATCTAGGATAAGAATATTTAAAAGTGATGTGGGTGCAATAATTTGTCCTTCGTGTGATCGCCAAATATTTTGTGAATCTTTTGTTGCTCCTTTTTGATGCCACATTGACTGTTCATATGGACCTGCTTGCTGCTGAATTCGGACTATGTCATCTAAGCTTGGCTGGGGTTCTATAATAACTTCTGGGGCTAATATAGCTACCTTGCAGCCAGAGGCCTTCTTAGCTTCTGAGTCAGCTAGGTTGTTTCCTTTAACCACAAGGTCATTTCCTTTTTTGTGTGCTTGGCATTTGACAACCGCCAGATGCTTTGGTAACATCATAGCAGAAATCAGTTGTTCTATCTGCTCGGCATGCTGAATGGGGGTTCCATCACTTCTTTTAAAACCTCTCTGTTTCCATACTGCCCCAAAGAGGTGACACACACCATGTGCATATGCGGAATCTGTGAAAATATTGGCTGTCTGTCCCTTTGCTAGTGTACATGCGGCCGTCAGAGCTTTTAATTCCGCTAGTTGTGAGGAGCAAGGTTGTGTGCAATGTTGAGATAACACTGATACGAATTCTTCTCCATCTTTCTGTATTATAGCATAACCCGAATGAATGCCTAAGTGATCTCTAAAACTGGACCCATCTACAAAGTAAGTAACTTCGGCTTCAGGGATCGGATTAGATTCAAGGTCCGGACGTAATCTGGTGAATGCTAACGAGTTTGCTACACAATCATGTGGTGTACCTTCACACTCCAAGGGAATCGATTCTGCAGGATTAATGGTATTACATCGTTTAATAGTAATGTCTGGATATGTAAGTAGTGTTGTATATGCTAAGGTACGGGCTGGTGATAAAACAAATTTCCCTTGTTCAATTAATTCAGCTGTTTTGTGATGTGTATAAATCAAAACTGGGTATCCCATAGTTATTTTAGATGCTTTTTCATACATTAGATTAACTGCTGCAAGACCTTGTTGGTAGCATGGGGGATATCCTTGAGCTACATTATCTAGTTTGGTGCTGTAATAAGCTATAGGCTGTTTTTTCCTACCGCTACATGTTTCCTGCATTAATGTGGCGGATGCGTATCCATCAACCCTGTTTGCAACATACAGGTGAAATGGTTTATTGTAGTCCGGTGTACTTAAAGCTGGTGCCTTTTGTAACTCTTTTTTAATTGATTCAAAGGCCATTAGGGCATCTGTGTGCCATGTTAAAGAGGACTTTGAGTTTTGTAGCCCCGCTTGTTTTACGAGATCTCTTAATGGTCCAGTTTTTATTGCATAATCTTCTATCCAGTCACTACTGAAACCAGTCATTCCTAGAAATGTCATCATTTGACCTACTGTTTGTGGCTGGGGTACTTTACTTATGCCTTCTAGATGTATGGGTGCAATGCTTTTTGTACCGAAGGAAATTAAACGTCCTAGATATTCTACTTCTGGTAAGCAATATTGCAGTTTGGTTTTGGATACTTTGTGACCTCCTTGAGCTAATTTCGTCAATACTTTGATGGAATCTCTATGACATTGATCTAGAGATGTTGAGCAGATGATCACATCATCCATGTACTGTAAACAGGTGCTCTCTAGCATAAGGTCTTCTAGGTCGGTCTTGAGAACCTGGTTAAATATGTGTGGTGACAATTTATAACCCATTGGGAGTCTCGCATAGGTGTATTGTTTACCTGCATACGTAAATGCAAACAGATACCTACTTTCCTCGGCTACAGGAATACTGAAAAAGGCAGAGCAGAGGTCAATTACTGTAAAGTACTTGGCTTGCGGGGGGATGTTTGTTAGCAATGTGTGAGGGTTGGGAACATCTGTTGGCCAATCTTCTGTTATAGCATTGATTGCTCTCAGATCATGTACAAGACGCCATTTGACTTTGTTTGCTTTGAGTATCGGATAGATGGGTGTGTTGCAGTAACTGTTTGTTTCTACTAACACTTTTGCTTTAACAAGTCCCTCAATTGTGGTTTTTATGCCTAATTCCGCCTCTTGACTCAATGGGTATTGTCTTTTCCGAGGAAGGCGTGCATTTGGTTTTAGCCTCACTTGTACTGGACTGGCTGACCTTACTAACCCTACGTCTGTCTCATGCTGGGACCATAGCTCAGCCGGCACCTGGTTTATTGCCCCTGCAAAAGTTCAGCCGTAGTTCTTTCTGAGTCTGGTGTTGCCATTACTTGCTCGGATTGCTTTTGTCTGATAATCACCTCCTGTGGAATGCCTAATAATGAAGTACCACATAGAATTTTTATGTAGTTTTGGTCAGTGGAATGAAAGATTAACAGATTTATTGTCGGTTCCCATTTACTTTGCGTGGCTTGTTTCATCATCTGTCCTAAATGCTTGGTTTCCCATTTTTTCCTACATATAAAGGTATATATGGTACTGAATCATTCATATCAAACCATTTATTTATGAATTCGTTTTCGGTTATTTTTAAGGCTGCTCCTTGTTCACCTATTATTATGTACTGTGAGATCATTTCAATTTTTTGTTCTTTTGTTTCTTCTTGCCATTCTTCTTCTAGAATTTTGTTTCTTGTTGGGTCATATTTCATTATGCAATGAAATCCTGTCTTGGGTATTCGTAACTCGGGGGTCTGTGCTTCAATGAATTTACCCCATTCGTTAATGATCTGCTTTACATCCTCTTCTATCTGCCCTATCCAATATACGTTTGCTTCAGCTTCGGAAATCATCATTTGAGCTCCCTGCATATCTACATACACTCCTTCAGTGGAGCACCAAATTTGCAATCCTAACTTACACAATGCATCCCTTCCTAATAGGTTAATAGGCGTTTGATCTGATATCAGAATAGGCATGGTTACACTTTTGTCTTTTGTTTGTAGACAAATTGGAGCTGTCATAGGGATTAACTGTATTTGTCCCGAGAATCCTACTGTCTTTACAAATTTTCCAGACATGGGGAGGTGTGAGGCATAATTTGATTTTACACATGTATAGACTGCTCCTGTGTCTATCATCATTGGAACTGTTTTGCCTTCTACTTCTATTTGCAATATGGGCTCTTGATTTGCATTGTTTGTTAAAACTGGTAGTAGACTCTCCCCTATAAGATTCTCTCTGGGCACCCCTAATAATTTGGATTTGGATTTCTCCATGGGCCTGCAAAATTTTGATAACGTGTCTGGTTCCCTGCCCACCTTCTAAACTCGGGGTCTGTTGTCCATGGATTGGGACAATCTCTTCTTATATGTCCTGGCTGTCCACATCTCCAGCACAGTCCTGGAGGAAGATTAACAGCTCTGTTTCCTCCTTTTGGAGGTTGCAGTTGTTTTCTTTCCCACTCAGGGGGTCCTGGCTGGGCATAGACATTAACAATGGGTGTAGGTGTCAGGGTTGTATTTGGAGGGGTCAATGTGGGCACAGCTGGGTGTGAAACGTTAATGGGAGCCATTAAACTCATTTGGTTGGACTCCTCAGTTTTCACCACTGCTTGAGTCTTTTTCTTGTTTCTAGCTGTTAGTTCCTCAAGTTGCAACTGAGTCAGCTTTCGTTGAATCTCTTTCTCTTGCTCTTTGAGCCTCAGTTCATTTTTCCTATATTGTTCAACCGCATGAGTCACATGGTCACAAAACTCTTTGTGTGATTTGGAAGTCAGACCGACTACATCCTCCAGCTTGCTTTTTACAGTTAGTGGCATGGCCTCTATTACAGAGTTTCTGAACAATGTAGACATAAGAGGGTCACCTTCTGGATTCCCTTCAGTTTCCTGTCTCCATCTTTTCAATTGTCTCTGTACATAGGTGATGGGATTTTCAGTTTCCCCCAACTGGTCTCCCCTCAATGCTTTCGGGTCGACCCTAGTGGGGTACTCAGCTCGTAGTGCCTGCCACATGTCGGGACGGTGTGCATCAAACTCAATCCCGTCCATGTTATGAGTGTCCACTGCTCCCTCAAGGCCCGCTGCCTGTAAGATTTCTTCCATCTTTATTCCTCCTATAGTTTTTGCTAGGAGTGCTTTGACATCCCCCACGGCCAAAAGTTTGCCTGCTGTCTCTTCCTCAAACACCCTAATCCATTTTCCAGCTCCCTCGTGCATGTCGGGTAACCGGGTGATCAGACACTCTACATCTTGTGTGGCCCATGGAATATATTGTGCCCTTGTCCCCTTAATTAAAATTGGAAGCTGTTTGTTCTGTGCTCTTAATCGTCCTTTATGGAGTGTCCCCCTGTTCTCATCAGATGCAAACTCTCTTAACCTCATTTCTGTATCTTTGAATTTTTGTGTTCTTCTTCTAGCCCGCATCCCTCATTGAGATCCTCATTTTCCCTTTCTGACTGAGCTTTTTGTTCATATGGTATTTTCATTTTGTCTAAGGCTGTCTGTATTTCTCCATAACAGTCTAAATAATCGCTTTCTTGTGGTTTTTTAATTTGTTTGGTTTTGGGTCTTACATCCTGTCCTGTCGGCTTCTCTTGTTCTAAATCAATTTCCCCTTCCATCCCAAGCTCGCCTAACACTTGAACTTTTCCCTTGAGTAATGGAAATTGTCCTTCAGAGTTTCCATACGGAGGGGGATCTACTAACCTCTTTTCTGTTTTCTTTATTTCTTGGTTTGCTTCTTTCAGAATTTTTCTAGCCTGTTTTAGGGTTTTTAATAAATCTTCGCCTTCTTTTTTAAATAATTTTAAAACTTCTTGCTCTTTTTGTCTTTTTTCTTCTCTCTTTTTCCGGTTCAGGAATATGCCTTTAGTTTTGTAATTTTTTACCAATGTTTCCATTTCCTCACACAATGTCACCTCAAATGTTCCCTCTTCAGGCCATTTAGTACTCAAATTTTTTGTTCTCTTTTGCCACTTTCTGCAGAGCTTATGTATCAGTTCCTTAAGCAGAGGATGCTTTGCTCCCAATGTTTCTGCCGGAGTTGTCATAACTTCGCTATGTCAACCTGTCTAAAAAATAATTTTTCCCTTCAATAGCTCTTAGAGTGAGAACTCTTAAGTATTTTATGATAAACGTCTACTGTACCCGTAAACCAAACTACAATATTCACCACTTTTATCAGCAATATATCGTATGTATCCTTAATAAGTTTGCGACTTACTATACCAGATATGTTTTATCACTGTACTATATAGTCACCAGAATCTGTTCAAGCGATATTTAACTTTAGTCAATAACTTTAACTATGCGGTATACATTTATACATTCATGAACACACACTCCCTTTATTTACAGGGCTCATACATTCATTCCAACTGTGTCCCTTTATCCTATAGGGCTCATTTATTTTAACACTTACCAGCTATGTCCCTTTATATACAGGGCTCATCCATTTAACCACTTATCATACGTCCCTTTATATATAGGGCTCATTTATATAATCCAAACAAGACAAAACTACGAAAGGTTCTTACATTCATGCTTCAGTCACACCGTACACATTCAGTTGAGCTCACACACCTAGTACCTACTTTACATAGAACAATTTCTGAACACTAAAACACAAGACAAATATTTCATAAATACTCCTCCTCAATCCAATGAAATTACCTAACAAACATGTACTCTGCCTCACTTATTACTCTTCTGCTACCCAAGCGAAGACAATCTTTTTCCCAACTTTCTACTTCACACGTGGTCCTTCAGACAGTCAGTCAACTAACACTCATTCTATCCCAACCGTAGACCTTAATTCTTTTCTCCCACTCCCTATCTCGATTTTTCAACATACCCCTTCCACAATCTATCTTTCAAATTAATAATAAACACATAAGACAAACAGAGCTAGCCCAAAATAACAAACCCCTGTGGGAATTTTCCACCTCAATTAATGTCTGGTATTGGCATGATCCAGATTTAAACAGTTTTAACCTTCTTTCCGGCTCGTTATACCTTCCTTTATTGTCACTTTATGTACTTACGGGTCCTTTATCCTTTTTGAAGTTTTCTATTGTCTTTTTTGTATTTCTTTCTGCGTTTTACTTGAGTTTGAAATGTAATTAATTTGTCCAATACCCACAAAAATTGGGAATTTTAATTGCCAAGGAGGAATTTACACTGAATTCAGGAATTTGACACCTCTCTTGGACTCACCCACAGCAGCGCTTTAATCCACCTGCAGGATTTTACCTTTTATCTACAAACTAACATATATTCTATCTGCATTCACTGTTCTCCTCAAGTCCAAACCAACAGAAAATACAGATTACTGCATGCATTTAGTGTTTTTGAAATCAAAACCCAATTTTCTTTCAATTATAAGAATCTTTTCTTCACTTGGTTCGATTATTTTTAGAAGAACATAAGGTGTCTCACCACGAGTAGGTTCTGGCGAACAACACAACCTAACTATGAAGCAAAAACTGCTTACCTTTGGCCAAGTTGTTGTGTTGTCCGTCCAAAACTCGCTCGCAGTTGTCCACCCTGTTGTCCTTTTCTATCCTGTTCGTGACGCCAATTGTTGTGGATTCCCCGGATTAAAGAAGACTCCGAGCATTAGGTTTTGATAGCAAAAATTCAGACTTTTCTTGATCAATATAAGCCGAGTCTGTCTAAGGTCCACACAGAACCACTCTATAGACAGCACTCCCGCTTACCACTATTCAGGGGTTTTTATATGGTCGTCACACTACCACGTCACAGTAATATATGGTGGCCTCCTGAATTACCCTTGTTAATGAGGATCACAGGTGTAAGACAACAGATGTAAAATGCCAAAAACAGATGGGTTCTAAATAGTGGGGTTCTTAGCTTATGTCTGACTGCAGTTATAATGGTAACTGAATTATATATGATTTACTTTATATTTCGATTAGCAAAAACTTCTTCATTCCCATATGTACACTTTGAAAGTGTTGAACACTATTGGTGTTGATTTCCGGATTTCAAAATTTACTGTGCAAAATATTCACATTCCATAAATAATATCGGTGTGGAGAAAACGCTTGTATATGAGGGGCAAGAACATCCGTTTATGAAAATGAGAAAGTTTGATAGGGATCTTTGAAACATTACAATTGCAAAGCAGTAGAAAATTCAGGCCACCAACTTTAGAGAAAATATAGTCGGGGATAATATTCCAGAGTGAAGAGGGACCTTTGAGAAACATTTTGTTGTTTAATGTAGTAAAGTCCCACTTACCCCTGTTTTGCTGGATTCATTAATACTGATTTCCTAACATAATGTGTTTTATTTTTCCAAACCAAGTTGTTTAACATGCTATCAACCCTTTTTAATGTTCCTTCCTTCCCCTGCGAAGATCTGAACTGGAGTTTTCTCATCGCGCCAACCCGACAGGTAAGCTCTTTTAAGTAATGTAATGAAACACAATTTGAATATTTTGTGTGACTGAATGTGCTAATGTGACTGCATGTGTTGTATTTTGATGCAGTTGGTGTATGTAGTTTTGTTGGTTTATTTGGGAAATGCCGATTATTTTTATTGGTGTTATGGGTTTATATGCTATATTAGAAAATAAGCTAAATTACCTTGTAATTTACAATTGTAAATTGGTTACCTTGTATGACCAATTCTGATTAGAAAAACAGAGGTGACCATGCAACCTATTGCAACAGAATTTCACAGAATACTTAACATTTCACACTTTAATCTGTGTAATACTCTCTCACATTTTACAGACTATGCTGGTTAAGGTGAAACTTGGAGATGCTGTGTTTTGTAAGATCAAGACTATTGCTGTGAAAGATGACAATGTACTGTTATGTGGAATACTGATGGAAACCCTCTGTTTTGAGAACCATTTCCATGCATTTACAGTCAGACTGCATCCAGACAGAGTTTTAAAAGTAGTGAATGTTAATGAGCTGTTCTTTTCAGGTGAAATATGGCACAACAGATTCTGTACTGCATATAGTGCCCTATTATCATTTTATGCAGATGTGATGTTTTTAAGATGTCATGTATGTGTTGAAGCCTGACAGTGTTTTAATAAATGTTTAGTTAATGAAGCAGTTTTCTTTTCTTTTTTTTCTATTAAGAAAACGATGTAAGCGCTGACTTTGTCAATATTTCACTCTCTGGTTAAAGTGCACTGTAGTTAATTTTTAACTACTTAATGAATGGGATATCTTGTAGTGTTAAATTGCAGTAACACTACTAAGTGTTGAGCAGTGTTAATTTTTACTCCAATCGCAGTTAATTTTACTCTGAAAATCGGACACTTTTAAGGGTCATTTTATCACCAAATCTGAGTGGGACCAAATACACTCGGGTCCAGTGTTGAATTTAACTCTTAAAGAGTTGTTTTAACACCAAAATCTCTTATTGATGAGGCTCTTTGCAACCATGAGTTAAACTTCTTTTGAGTTTTCGCTATTAAAGTGTCAATTGAATTTACTTCCTGTTATTTTATCTTCATTAATTAGAATTCCTAAGTATGTAACTTGATCTTTCACTGGGATGTTGCGTATAGAGCCCCCATTTTGTTGCTGTTCGTACTGCGCTACTTGCTTCGCTATCCTTGCGTATTGTATTCGTTCTGATGTTTGTCACTTGCCAGCCTGAGTATTGTTTTTGGTTCCTTCCCCCCACACTGTAAATCATCAAGCGTTATGTGTTATGATGGACAGGTAAGGACGTCACGTGTATATAGTTCCTGTTTATTTCAGTTCAGTTTGTCCGATCTCGTTATATTCAGTTTGTTTGTAGAAGATTAAAACTGTTAATGTCACATTCTCGTCAGTGCTCCTTCCTTGAAACACACCGTGACACAGGTCTATTAATGGGGAAAAAACTTTGGATGTAGTCAAGCTGTAAAAACTGTGCTCATTTATGGCTGGGACGTGGTGCTTCTGTTAATCGTGGTAATGTCACTACTGAGCAGCAACTACATGAAATTTTGATGTGATGTTTTCTGTGTTTCTATTCAATTTTTGTCATTTTTATTATGCCTACATTTAATCATGTTTGGCTCCTGTTCCAAAGATGCAGCACTGGTGATTTAACTGTGACCTTAAGCAGGGATTTCATATACGGAAAGAAAACCTTTGGAATCACCTGAATTACCAATATAAATATATAAAACTCTTTGAGCATTTCAAAATAAATATATAGTTGGCATCACAAAGGAATACATACATTTTCAGCTTTATAATCAAGTCAGTTGTACTGAAATTTGTGGAAGTGGCTAATGTCGTAATGTGTGTACAATGTATGTGTTGTCAACCGACATGGCATACACAGTTTTGATTCAATTCAACTCCAATCCAAAATTCTGTCAAGCTAACATGGGATGTGTTTTTGTGTGAAGTGTACATGAGTTATGTCATTTTGACATTTCTGAATATTTCTGTACATTCTACACTGATTGTTTGTGTCATGGATGACTGTAGTGCTGAATAAATGTATTTTCTTTTTGATTTTATTCATTTTTATTTATTTTTTTTTGCATTTGGTAATATAACACATTGAATACATGTCTTAATACAACTACAAATATCTTAATACTTAACATCGAAATAAAACGATTATAATATCATACTTATATCTACTTGCTCTATTCTTATACTTCTGTACATTTTTTTTTTTTTTTTCAGATTTTTTTTTTTTAGAATATATTATACTTACTTATGTAACTGTTACTATATCATACTTTATCTCGGATAATATTTTAAAACAATTGTCTTAACACATATTTATCTAACACAAATTCTAAATATAAATGATGCCACTTCAAGGTGCCAGGCACTTCTAGACGGGCAGGGAGTTTTCTTACTCCACGACCTGAAACAAAAACATAAATCAGTGTTATTTATCTTAATACATGACATTTGGAGCAAATATGAAAAAGAAAACAACATTTAGCAAATTCTAATCTTGGTACCATAAACCAGTCATGGAGCTGCATATCCTCCAGAAGAAGTCTCTGCTGGGGATCCGGCTGCAGACAATCACAAATCATCTGGCAGCATTCTGGTCAAAAAGTTGAGAGATGATTATGAACTTGTATGTTCCACTTTTTATATCACGTTTCTAAATAGCATACTTTCATATTTGGTCATCTTTGATGAAGATCTTACCTTTTGACAGATCAGTTTCGGACCACGTATTCTTGCTGATCTCTTGCAGGTCTTCGTCGTCTGGATAATAACCACACACCATGACGAACAGCAGGATCCCTAAAGACCAAACCGTCGCCGGCTTTGCATGGTAGCTGCCGTTGATACTGAACTCCGGTGGACAGAATATTTCTGTACCTGGAAGAAAGGGGTTTGGATATTTAATGCATTTCTACAGCTAGGTGTGTTTCCGGGAGCTAAACGACCTGCTAGCAAATCGTAAAACTTACCACTGAAGGTCACATAGTCAGTGTCCTTCATGAGCTCGCCGCATCCAAAGTCGATCAACTTAACCTCCAATGTGTCTGGGTTCACCAGGAGGTTTTCCAGTTTTATGTCTCTATGGAAGACCCCATGCTCAAGCAGCAAATGTTAGCGGCCTGAAGGACCTGCCACATAAAATGTTGTGCTTGCCCCTCTCTGAGCCTTTGACGGACCTTCACGAAACTAAACAGGCTCATGCTAGGCATGGGTCGCTCCAAGACCATGACATAGTAGTCCGGTTGTCCTGCCAATCCAGGAGTTTGATTATGTATGGAACGCTGGGGTCCTCATTGGCCAAGAGTGTAAGGCCAATCTCCAAGGGGAGGCGACTGGGATGGCCAGGCTAAAAGAAAGCATGATGTTTAGTTGAAGGTGGTTTCTTAGATTTCACATGATATAAGACGCTAGAAACCGAAAACAACGACTGAGAAGCAACATTATAGAGAGCACAAGCTATTCACAATTCTGATATATGGCATATCTGGAGTCTTTTCGGCAATCTTCACAGCCACCTGTTCAAACAAAGCTAGAACAGTCAATTATCTGGTGCACAGAGATCATTCCAGTCACCAATACCAAACAAGTATGGAAGGTTTCATAGGTAAAAAAGAAAAAAATCAAACCTTAAGGCCATCCGTGCAGCGAGTCGCTGCATACACACAGCCACCGCCTCCTTTACCCAGCTGGGGCCCAAATTCGTATTGCCAGAATACGTGATCTATTTATAAGACAAACAAATGCAGTTAGCAAAAATACGCATTCTATCATTTCTACTAATATTCATATATTTAATATTCGTACTGTCGTCTTGCTCCTCCACTTCATTGTCTTCAGTGCAATTATCCTGCAGACAAATCTGATCTAAAGAGGGGAACACGAGTAATATGAATAAAATATTGCACACTCAAATTACAGTATACCTTTTAATTACATTACATGAATGTGTTTCTGAATCAAGATTTTTACTGTCAGGCTTGGCAATGAGGCCTACTAAATCCCTTCACCGGGAAGTGAGAATGGGGTTATAATGTCAGTAAACTTACCCTTGGCCAGCTCTTCCACTTTGTCCTCTTCATTCAAACTAGCTGGAATGTTGACATCCAGTTGTTGGGGGACGTCCGGCTCCAGCAGTTTCTCTATAGCAGGGAGGACTTCAGAGACTGGAGGGTCTTGATGATCATGGATCTCGACAACAACACATCCCTGTTGTAGAGAAGTCTGACCTACAGATGGAATATTAATCACGAAGTGGAAAAAATGCTCAGTAACAATTATGGACGATTTAGACAGTGCTATCTTAAGTATGTGAACAAGTGATTTTTTTTTCAATTGTACACAAAAACATCAAAACATTCCCTAATTAAAGAATCTCCTTGAATCAAAACTTCAATCATCGTCTGTGATTTTACCATCATTAAGTCTCCGATACAATGCCGCCTCCTTCTGGCAGACTTCCTCAGCCTTGGCCAGGTTGTATTTCCCAGCTTTTCGGCGGAAAAAGTGAAGAAGGCGACATCCCCAGAACTTTGGTCTCCCTGCCTCTTCTCTCCCTATCTCATCGGCAGCAGCACCAGGCGTCTCATCGTGAGGATGAGGATGGCGTTCCGGCCTGACGGGGAGTATTTGAGCAGCACACAGGGTCGGGTTCGTGTGCACGCTCCCCTTTAAACGCTTTCTTTAGTTTTGAAAACAGTCCCATTACAACAGGTTGTTTTTTTCCACTCAGCGAAACACTACACTAAAACTTCAACCAACAAAATGAGTTCTAAAATTCGAATCCTTTAAATAGTAGGGCGACACGTTCTAAAAGTTCGGTGACGTCACTGAAGTCACGCGCTGATTTTTTTCTTTTTTTTTTTAAATAATAAATATATAATATTATATAATAATAATAAATATAATATAATAATAAAATAATACCACTACTAACAAAAGAATATACATTCAGATTTGCCTGGGTTAACAAAAAAAAAAAAAAAAAAAAAAAAAAAAACCCATAAAACAATGAGTGTACATCTTAAGACACAAAGGATGAATACAGTTTTATACACAGATTATAGTTTCCATATATTTGTCCAAATAAATTTTAACTGAGGTTTAGAGCCAGTAAACTTTTGTTTATGAATATGAAATTTAGCTAACAGAAACCACAAATGAATTCTCTAATATTTCCCTGTATTTTCTTTTGAGTAGTCATATGTTCCAAAGAAAGCATCTCTTAAACAAAAATAAAAGTCACTCACAAAATAAGATTGGATGAATGCTAAAAAATGTGATGAAAATGTTTCTGTGTAGGTGCACAGCCAAAACAAACGAATGAAGTCTTCTTCAGATGAATCACAAAAACTGCGCTTCACTTCAATATCGGACTTATATTTCTTAAGAAAGATCTAAGTAGGGTAACATTTGTGAATCAGCTTAAATGTTATTTCCTTTATTTTATTGGTAAGCAGATATTTATGAGGCAGAGTGCATACTTTCTCCCAAGGTGTATTCTCCACTTTAATTTTCCAGTATGGAATTACATAAGGGATTGTTGCTATCTCTTTCTGGAAGAGAGCTCAGATTTTCTAGTTATATTTTTGTTGGTCTACAGAGAAGCACACTTTCCCGATCATCGTGTCAGTTAAAGACAGAGAGTTAGCGCATGGCCAGGGGGACGTGGTACCTATAGCAACAGAAAGGATACACCAGAAGGAATGGCATTGAAAACTACAGCATATTCATTGGCAGACACAGGAATATTATATTTCCGTAAGAAATCGGAATAGTTATAAAGTCTGCCTTGTGAGTTAAAGAGGTGTCCAACTTAAAAGAGAAAGTTATTTTGCGTCGTTTCAAGCGTTAACTCTCCTTTAGAGTTAACTAAGCCACACCCCAGTTTACGTACAAAACGTCTTGATTGAACCGGACCACATGCGGACAGACGCCATTTTACCTCTGTGCGGTGTGTGGTGGTAAGTCTGATATTTTAACTTCTTAATACATATTAATGAGAGAAATCATACAAGTTAATTCAAGTATTTATCATTTTTTTAACCGTAGGCTTATCTTGTTCGATCAAAAATAACTTTATTAATGATTAACTATCATTACACAGCCAGCGAGCCTAACGTGATTTTTGTGACTTACCATATCATTCCACTGTACAAGTTAAATTATGTAAAACCTTTATTATGATTCGATTCGTGTTTCGTGGCGTCTCGCATATGGCTATTGCTTTTAATTTACTGTAACGTTAGTCGTAAGCGCGTTCAGGAATATTATTTCCGATGCACATCCTCGGCTAATTCTACCACTGAAATTGATTATCATCAGACTAAAAAAAAAAAAAAATACAATTTTAATTCGAAGATTCCGCTTGATTCCCTTCACTGTGCTTCTGTGAGACTAGGCCTTTAAGCACAAATTATGTTAATAAAAGGCTGTCCCGTTATGTAACGTTCTTCATGGAAGGAAGGGTTTGCAGGCTTGCACGCTACGTCCGCGTGCAGCCCAATTTTAAAAATAATAAAAAAATATATAATAAATAGAATTATTGTAAAAATAATTCCACCATGGCTGTGTAATTGTAGTAATTATTTGTAGATTAATATTTTAGGTCTCTAGTAATTGTTTGTAGACTAATATTTTAGGGCTCTGTATCCTGAAGTAAATTTCAGTTTGTTTTTCTGTTTCAGTTCTAAGCAAATTACTTTCTTTCGACTTACAAAACAGAAGTATGGTTTGGGAATTATCACCTTGTTTCTGTCACTCGGAGATCCCCAAGGAGGAGTGGATATGTAAGTCATTATCTGTGATCAGAACTTGCACTATTGTTCTTTCTTTTTTTTTTTTTTTTTTTTTTTTTTTTTTTTTATGTTTTACTAAGATGTTGTCATTTTCAAGGGAGGGTAAGTTTTGAATTTTTTCTGAATTTCATTTTGTCAGGGACATTTTTATGATGGCCAAAAACACTGGATTCTTGTCGTGGCGCCTCAAGACCGTACAAAAGGGGGACAAAACCTGCAGATAAGGATGATCCAAAAACAGGGAAAGGGAGGCCCTCTGCTTGACAGACAGCTGTGCTACTATGAAGATCAGCTGGATAATGACCAAAGTCTAGAGGCCATCTCTTTGATGAATCATACAAGTGAAAGTGAGGTCATCATGCAGAAGATGAGGGCAACGCTTGAATACAGACAGCGCCTTTGTCCATGATCCAGAGAGGTCCACCACTGTTCTTTCAGTTTTTCCTTGATTTCTGGATACTAAAGGATTGGTATGAACTTTCTTCTTTACATATTTAAAGCGAAACAATATGCTATATATTGAATGTTCTGTGGTCATTTCTTGACATGTTTTCTTCTGCTGTAGATTCTTCAAGACTTCACGCTCCTCTTTGGGTCTGAAACTGCTTCCAGACTTTTGGAAAGGTGGCCAACAGCTTTCAAAGCAATCATCTTCCAATCTGAACAGAGAAGGCAGTGAAGCCCAGGATTCTCCAGGTAGAGTTGTACAGAAGTAACTTTACTTTTAGTAAGGCTTTGCAGTTAAAATATACCAGACTTGTTGTATTGTAAACATTTAACATGTGTTCTGTGTTTTTTTCAGAATGGGACAGTGACATATCTTCCTTCCTTCCTTCCTTCTACTCCTGCATCTTTTATGACCCCAGGCTTCAGGAAGAAAGAAAACCCAAAAGATCAGTATCTCTCAGGCTGTTGACCAAGATGGCGCGCGAATGGCAGCCTCAGTGCTTAGCTCTCAAGTGCTCGTATTGTTTTTGTTAGTTTTTCCTGTTTTTGTTTATCAAACCCCATCGTTTTTACCAGGAGGAACTGCTGAACATTCGGCAGACCACTCCACAAAACATTTCACCGGTTTTTGATTATTCCGACGTTTTGTTGAACATCGTAGTTCAGCCGCGCGAGACGGGGAAACGGGCCGTCGCGCTTGTGAAACTCAGACAACGCGGACTCGAACGCCGTTGCCCAGCTTTCACCTGGCGAACCTCCGCTCTCTACCCAACAAAATGGACAAACTTCTTCTGCTTACCCAGACTAATAGGGATTTGAATAGAACTCTGCTGCTCTGTGTTTCACGGAAACCTGGCTAAACGCTGCGATTCCAGACAACGCATTAAGTCTGCCGGGCTTTCAGCTGTTTAGAGCGGATCGCGTCGCAGAATTAACGGGAAATCGCGCGACGGAACGCGCTTTTTACATCAAGGAAAGGTAGTGTACAGATGTAACTGTGTTAAAGAAGATGTGCTGCGCGCCGATGTAGAAGCGCTCTTCATTAACTGCAAGCCTTTCTACTCGCCGCGGGAGTTTTGCTCGTTTATTCTGGTGTGTGTTTACATCCTCCGCAGCGCACGCGTGAGCCTGGCTTTACAAAAACTCGTCGATCTGATCACAGAGACTGGGCAACAACACCCGGACTCTGTTTGAATCCTTCTCGGGGACTTTAAAAAAGCCAACCTCTCACGCGAACTGCCAAAATTCAGACAGCACGTTACCTGTCCAACCAGCTAAACCTGTACTTGGGACTGTAAAAAGATGGACTAACAAAGCAGAGTGGGATTTACAAACCTGCTTCTCTCTCACTGATTGGACTGTCTTTGAAGCTGCTGCCACAGATCTGGGACGAGCTCACAGAAACGGTAACATCATATATCAGTTTCTGTGAGGACATACTGTATGCATTCCTACCAGGACTTATTTAACATACAACAATGACAAACCATGGTTCACTGCTCAACTCAGTCAGCTCCGTCAAGCCAAAGAAGATGCTCGCGGGATTGGGGACAGAGCCTTGTATAAGCAGGCCAAGTACACACTAGAGAAGGAGATCAGAGCGCGAAGAGGAATTATTTGGAAAAGCTTCGCACTCAGTTCTCCTCTAGTGACACCGCTTCTGTGTGGAGAGGTCTGAAAGACATCACCAATTACAAGGCACCATCCCCCAGCACTGTGGCAAATCAACAACTGGCAGACGACCTGAACGAAGTTCTACTGCAGGTTTGAAAAGGAACCATTCTCACCTCCTGTAATCTCCCTCTCCCCCACACCTGCCCTTCAACTCAGCTAAGATGACGTGTGCCAGGTCTTCAGGAAGAGCAAAAGAAGGCAGGCACCAGGCCCAGACGGTGTGACTCCAGCCTGTCTGAAAACCTGTGCTGACCAACTGGCCCCCATCTTCACTCAGATCTTCAACAGATCATTGGAGCTGTGTGTAGTACCTTCATGCTTCAAACGCTCCACCATCATCCCCATCCCAAAGAAACCCAAAATTAATGGACTTAATGATTTCAGACCCGTGGCTCTGACGTCTGTGGTCATGAAATCATTTGGAAAAACTGGTTTTGGGTTATCTGAAGGACTTTACAGGACCCTTACTGACCCCTGCAGTTTGCCTACAGAGCAAACAGGTCAGTGGACGACTTGGCAATAAAGTGATTCTGATTCTGATCTTGTGGTATTTCACAAAGTTGGTAACTGCACTGGTGACACTTGGTGACGAGGGCTATATACAGTATACTTCAAATTGATCAGGTAAACTCTGAAATGGATCAATTGATAAATGATCTCAAGCTAAACTTAAACTAATAGCCTGCATATACTTTTCTTCCCGGATTGTCTCCTGTTCTTTACTATGTTCAATTTATTTATATATATATTTATGATGATAAATATTGCTGTAGTTATGTCGTTATTGATCTTTTTTTTTTTTTTCCCACCTCATTCAGGCATGCCGGAGTATACAGGAACACCGTGAGATGGAAGAGAATCGTCAGCCATACATTCTTGCCTCAGGAGCAGCAAAGAAATCATCAGCAAGTTCTTCATTGTGGTGGATAAAAGGTCATCCCTTGTCAGGCATCTTCACTAGCCGCAATTGATGAACTCTTCCAAGGTCCATTTTGTTTTCAGCGTCAGTTATGATTTTGAATGAGGAATGTATTTGTTGGCATCATGTATGGAATCAGAGTTTGTCAAACATCTCCATGCCTTCAATGTTGTTGCACAAGAGAACAGTCTTGTACTCAAAAAAACTGAAGAGTTGTATTTCTACAAGCCATTTGATTTACAAATGTCCTATGGCAACGACAGTCTATTGTACATAGTTTTGGACTGTTATATTTAAGGCACTGACTTGATGGCTTAATGTTTTGTGGTGGAATAAAGTTTTAAAGGAGTTAAATAGTGATGTTTATTTCAGTAAATGTATTATTTTCTGATAGTGTAATGGATAGAGACCATTAACAAGAGGAGAAAAAAAGGCAACATCCTTTAGTGTTTCATTTTGTTACTAAAAGGTGTACTATCAGCACCAGGATGGTGTAATCTATGACTCCGATAAGGTTGAGGAGACCGTAGTTTCCATTTTTCCATAGTGTTAGTCCAACACCGGAAGAGTGTAGAATTTTGACACTCCCAGTGTTTGCTACAAAGCTGCACTCAACTCTACAACAGTGTTGTTATTTTCATTGCTGTTAATATTTTACTCTCTCGGTGTTCATTGTAACACTGTGTTGGTGTTGTAAGAAGCAACACTTTTAAAAGTGTTGAGTTAACACTTTGTGGGTGGTTCCCATATGTACACTTTGAAAGTGTTGAACACTATTGGTGTTGATTTCCGGATTTCAAAATTTACTGTGCAAAATATTCACATTCCATAAATAATATCGGTGTGGAGAAAACGCTTGTATATGAGGGGCAAGAACATCCGTTTATGAAAATGAGAAAGTTTGATAGGGATCTTTGAAACATTACAATTGCAAAGCAGTAGAAAATTCAGGCCACCAACTTTAGAGAAAATATAGTCGGGGATAATATTCCAGAGTGAAGAGGGACCTTTGAGAAACATTTTGTTGTTTAATGTAGTAAAGTCCCACTTACCCCTGTTTTGCTGGATTCATTAATACTGATTTCCTAACATAATGTGTTTTATTTTTCCAAACCAAGTTGTTTAACATGCTATCAACCCTTTTAATGTTCCTTCCTTCCCCTGCGAAGATCTGAACTGAGTTTTCTCATCGCGCCAACCGACAGGTAAGCTCTTTTAAGTAATGTAATGAAACACAATTTGAATATTTTGTGTGACTGAATGTGCTAATGTGACTGCATGTGTTGTATTTTGATGCAGTTGGTGTATGTAGTTTTGTTGGTTTATTTGGGAAATGCCGATTATTTTTATTGGTGTTATGGGTTTATATGCTATATTAGAAAATAAGCTAAATTACCTTGTAATTTACAATTGTAAATTGGTTACCTTGTATGACCAATTCTGATTAGAAAAACAGAGGTGACCATGCAACCTATTGCAACAGAATTTCACAGAATACTTAACATTTCACACTTTAATCTGTGTAATACTCTCTCACATTTTACAGACTATGCTGGTTAAGGTGAAACTTGGAGATGCTGTGTTTTGTAAGATCAAGACTATTGCTGTGAAAGATGACAATGTACTGTTATGTGGAATACTGATGGAAACCCTCTGTTTTGAGAACCATTTCCATGCATTTACAGTCAGACTGCATCCAGACAGAGTTTTAAAAGTAGTGAATGTTAATGAGCTGTTCTTTTCAGGTGAAATATGGCACAACAGATTCTGTACTGCATATAGTGCCCTATTATCATTTTATGCAGATGTGATGTTTTTTAAGATGTCATGTATGTGTTGAAGCCTGACAGTGTTTTAATAAATGTTTAGTTAATGAAGCAGTTTTCTTTTCTTTTTTTTTTTCTATTAAGAAAACGATGTAAGCGCTGACTTTGTCAATATTTCACTCTCTGGTTAAAGTGCACTGTAGTTAATTTTTTAACTACTTAATGAATGGGATATCTTGTAGTGTTAAATTGCAGTAACACTACTAAGTGTTGAGCAGTGTTAATTTTTTACTCCAATCGCAGTTAATTTTACTCTGAAAATCGGACACTTTTAAGGGTCATTTTATCACCAAATCTGAGTGGGACCAAATACACTCGGGTCCAGTGTTGAATTTAACTCTTAAAGAGTTGTTTTAACACCAAAATCTCTTATTGATGAGGCTCTTTGCAACCATGAGTTAAACTTCTTTTGAGTTTTCGCTATTAAAGTGTCAATTGAATTTACTTCCTGTTATTTTATCTTCATTAATTAGAATTCCTAAGTATGTAACTTGATCTTTCACTGGGATGTTGCGTATAGAGCCCCCCATTTTGTTGCTGTTCAGATTGCTACTTGCTTCGCTATCCTTGCGTATTGTATTCGTTCTGATGTTTGTCACTTGCCAGCCTGAGTATTGTTTTTTGGTTCCCTTCCCCACACTGTAAATCATCAAGCGTTATGTGTTATGATGGACAGGTAAGGACGTCACGTGTATATAGTTCCTGTTTATTTCAGTTCAGTTTGTCCGATCTCGTTATATTCAGTTTGTTTGTAGAAGATTAAAACTGTTAATGTCACATTCTCGTCGAGTGCTCCTTCCTTGAAACACACCGTGACACAGGTCTATTAATGGGGGAAAAAAACTTTGGATGTAGTCAAGCTGTAAAAACTGTGCTCATTTATGGCTGGGACGTGGTGCTTCTGTTAATCGTGGTAATGTCACTACTGAGCAGCAACTACATGAAATTTTGATGTGATGTTTTCTGTGTTTCTATTCAATTTTTGTCATTTTTATTATGCCTACATTTAATCATGTTTGGCTCCTGTTCCAAAGATGCAGCACTGGTGATTTAACTGTGACCTTAAGCAGGGATTTCATATACGGAAAGAAAACCTTTGGAATCACCTGAATTACCAATATAAATATATAAAACTCTTTGAGCATTTCAAAATAAATATATAGTTGGCATCACAAAGGAATACATACATTTTCAGCTTTATAATCAAGTCAGTTGTACTGAAATTTGTGGGAAGTGGCTAATGTCAGTAATGTGTGTACAATGTATGTGTTGTCAACCGACATGGCATACACAGTTTTGATTCAATTCAACTCCAATCCAAAATTCTGTCAAGCTAACATGGGATGTGTTTTTGTGTGAAGTGTACATGAGTTATGTCATTTTGACATTTCTGAATATTTCTGTACATTCTACACTGATTGTTTGTGTCATGGATGACTGTAGTGCTGAATAAATGTATTTTCTTTTTGATTTTATTCATTTTTATTTATTTTTTTTGCATTTGGTAATATAACACATTGAATACATGTCTTAATACAACTACAAATATCTTAATACTTAACATCGAAATAAAACGATTATAATATCATACTTATATCTACTTGCTCTATTCTTATACTTCTGTACATTTTTTTTTTTTTTTTTTTTTTTTTTTTAGAATATATTATACTTATGTAACTGTTACTATATCATACTTTATCTCGGATAATATTTTAAAACAATTGTCTTAACACATATTTATCTAACACAAATTCTAAATATAAATGATGCCACTTCAAGGTGCCAGGCACTTCTAGACGGGCAGGAGTTTTCTTACTCCACGACCTGAAACAAAACATAAATCAGTGTTATTTATCTTAATACATGACATTTGGAGCAAATATGAAAAAGAAAACAACATTTAGCAAATTCTAATCTTGGTACCATAAACCAGTCATGGAGCTGCATATCCTCCAGAAGAAGTCTCTGCTGGGGATCCGGCTGCAGACAATCACAAATCATCTGGCAGCATTCTGGTCAAAAGTTGAGAGATGATTATGAACTTGTATGTTCCACTTTTTTATATCACGTTTCTAAATAGCATACTTTCATATTTGGTCATCTTTGATGAAGATCTTACCTTTGACAGATCAGTTTCGACCACGTATTCTTGCTGATCTCTTGCAGGTCTTCGTCGTCTGATAATAACCACACACCATGACGAACAGCAGGATCCCTAAAGACCAAACCGTCGCCGGCTTTGCATGGTAGCTGCCGTTGATACTGAACTCCGGTGGACAGAATATTTCTGTACCTGGAAGAAAGGGGTTTGATATTTAATGCATTTCTACAGCTAGGTGTGTTTCCGGGAGCTAAACGACCTGCTAGCAAATCGTAAAACTTACCACTGAAGGTCACATAGTCAGTGTCCTTCATGAGCTCGCCGCATCCAAAGTCGATCAACTTAACCTCCAATGTGTCTGGGTTCACCAGGAGGTTTTCCAGTTTTATGTCTCTATGGAAGACCCCGCGCTCGCAGCAAATGTTAGCGGCCTGAAGGACCTGCCACATAAAATGTTGTGCTTGCCCCTCTCTGAGCCTTTGACGGACCTTCACGAAACTAAACAGGCTCATGCTAGGCACATGGGTCGCTCCAAGACCATGACATAGTAGTCCGGGTTGTCCTGCCAATCCAGGAGTTTGATTATGTATGGAACGCTGGGGTCCTCATTGGCCAAGAGTGTAAGGCCAATCTCCAAGGGAGGCGACTGGGATGGCCAGGCTAAAAGAAAGCATGATGTTTAGTTGAAGGTGGTTTCTTAGATTTCACATGATATAAGACGCTAGAAACCGAAAAACAACGACTGAGAAGCAACATTATAGAGAGCACAAGCTATTCACAATTCTGATATATGGCATATCTGAGTCTTTTCGCAATCTTCACAGCCACCTGTTCAAACAAAGCTAGAACAGTCAATTATCTGGTGCACAGAGATCATTCCAGTCACCAATACCAAACAAGTATGGAAGGTTTCATAGGTAAAAAAGAAAAAAATCAAACCTTAAGGCCATCCGTGCAGCGAGTCGCTGCATACACACAGCCACCGCCTCCTTTACCCAGCTGGGGCCTAAAAATTCGTATTGCCAGAATACGTGATCTATTTATAAGACAAACAAATGCAGTTAGCAAAAATACGCATTCTATCATTTCTACTAATATTCATATATTTAATATTCGTACTGTCGTCTTGCTCCTCCACTTCATTGTCTTCAGTGCAATTATCCTGCAGACAAATCTGATCTAAAGAGGGGAACACGAGTAATATGAATAAAATATTGCACACTCAAATTACAGTATACCTTTTAATTACATTACATGAATGTGTTTCTGAATCAAGATTTTTACTGTCAGGCTTGGCAATGAGGCCTACTACTTTCAAATCTCTTCACCGGGAAAGTGAGAATGGGGTTATAATGTCAGTAAACTTACCCTTGGCCAGCTCTTCCACTTTGTCCTCTTCATTCAAACTAGCTGGAATGTTGACATCCAGTTGTTGGGG
Organism: Puntigrus tetrazona; assembly: GCF_018831695.1. Lineage (NCBI taxonomy): Eukaryota > Metazoa > Chordata > Actinopteri > Cypriniformes > Cyprinidae > Puntigrus > Puntigrus tetrazona. The sequence goes on along the minus strand of NC_056705.1, from coordinate 12,892,273 downwards.
GACGTCCGGCTCCAGCAGTTTCTCTATAGCAGGGAGGACTTCAGAGACTGGAGGGTCTTGATGATCATGGATCTCGACAACAACACATCCCTGTTGTAGAGAAGTCTGACCTACAGATGGAATATTAATCACGAAGTGGAAAAAATGCTCAGTAACAATTATGGACGATTTAGACAGTGCTATCTTAAGTATGTGAACAAGTGATTTTTTTTTTTCAATTGTACACAAAAACATCAAAACATTCCCTAATTAAAGAATCTCCCTTGAATCAAAACTTCAATCATCGTCTGTGATTTTACCATCATTAAGTCTCCGATACAATGCCGCCTCCTTCTGGCAGACTTCCTCAGCCTTGGCCAGGTTGTATTTCCCAGCTTTTCGGCGGAAAAAGTGAAGAAGGCGACATCCCCAGAACTTTGGTCTCCCTGCCTCTTCTCTCCCTATCTCATCGGCAGCAGCACCAGGCGTCTCATCGTGAGGATGAGGATGGCGTTCCGGCCTGACGGGGAGTATTTGAGCAGCACACAGGGGTCGGGTTCGTGTGCACACGCTCCTTTAAACGCTTTCTTTAGTTTTGAAAACAGTCCCATTACAACAGGTTGTTTTTTTCCACTCAGCGAAACACTACACTAAAACTTCAACCAACAAAATGAGTTCTAAAATTCGAATCCTTTAAATAGTAGGGCGACACGTTCTAAAAGTTCGGTGACGTCACTGAAGTCACGCGCTGATTTTTTTTTTTTTTTTTTAAATAATAAATATATAATATTATATAATAATAATAAATATAATATAATAATAAAATAATACTACTACTAACAAAAGAATATACATTCAGATTTGCCTGGAGTTAACAAAAAAAAAAAAAAAAAAAAAAAAAAAAACCCATAAAACAATGAGTGTACATCTTAAGACACAAAGGATGAATACAGTTTTATACACAGATTATAGTTTCCATATATTTGTCCAAATAAATTTTAACTGAGGTTTAGAGCCAGTAAACTTTTGTTTATGAATATGAAATTTAGCTAACAGAAACCACAAATGAATTCTCTAATATTTCCCTGTATTTTCTTTTGAGTAGTCATATGTTCCAAAAGAAAGCATCTCTTAAACAAAAATAAAAAGTCACTCACAAAATAAGATTGGATGAATGCTAAAAATGTGATGAAAATGTTTCTGTGTAGGTGCACAGCCAAAACAAACGAATGAAGTCTTCTTCAGATGAATCACAAAAACTGCGCTTCACTTCAATATCGGACTTATATTTCTTAAGAAAGATCTAAGTAGGGTAACATTTGTGAATCAGCTTAAATGTTATTTCCTTTATTTTATTGGTAAGCAGATATTTATGAGGCAGAGTGCATACTTTCTCCCAAGGTGTATTCTCCACTTTAATTTTCCAGTATGGAATTACATAAGGGATTGTTGCTATCTCTTTCTGGAAGAGAGCTCAGATTTTCTAGTTATATTTTTGTTGGTCTACAGAGAAGCACACTTTCCCGATCATCGTGTCAGTTAAAGACAGAGAGTTAGCGCATGGCCAGGGGGACGTGGTACCTATAGCAACAGAAAGGATACACCAGAAGGAATGGCATTGAAAACTACAGCATATTCATTGGCAGACACAGGAATATTATATTTCCGTAAGAAATCGGAATAGTTATAAAGTCTGCCTTGTGAGTTAAAGAGGTGTCCAACTTAAAAGAGAAAGTTATTTTGCGTCGTTTCAAGCGTTAACTCTCCTTTAGAGTTAACTAAGCCACACCCCAGTTTATTACGTAAAAACGTCTTGATTGAACCGGACTACATGCGGACAGACGCCATTTTACCTCTGTGCGAAGTGTGGTGGTAAGTCTGATATTTTAACTTCTTAATACATATTAATGAGAGAAATCATACAAGTTAATTCAAGTATTTATCATTTTTTTAACCGTAGGCTTATCTTGTTCGATCAAAAATAACTTTATTAATGATTAACTATCATTACACAGCCAGCGAGCCCTAACGTGATTTTTGTGACTTACCATATCATTCCACTGTACAAGTTAAATTATGTAAAACCTTTATTATGATTCGATTCGTGTTTCGTGGCGCCTCGCATATGGCTATTGCTTTTAATTTACTGTAACGTTAGTCATAAGCGCGTTCAGGAATATTATTTCCGATGCACATCCTCGGCTAATTCTACCACTGAAATTGATTATCATCAGACTAAAAAAAAAAAAAAAAATACAATTTTAATTCAAGATTCCGCTTGATTCCCTTCACCGTGCTTCTGTGAGACTAGGCCTTTAAGCACAAATTATGTTAATAAAAGGCTGTCCCGTTATGTAACGTTCTTCATGGAAGGAAGGGGTTGCAGGCTTGCACGCTACGTCCGCGTGCAGCCCAATTTTAAAAATAATAAAAAAATATATAATAAATAGAATTATTGTAAAAATAATTCCACCATGGCTGTGTAATTGTAGTAATTATTTGTAGATTAATATTTTAGGTCTCTAGTAATTGTTTGTAGACTAATATTTTAGGGCTCTGTATCCTGAAGTAAATTTCAGTTTGTTTTTCTGTTTCAGTTCTAAGCAAATTACTTTCTTTCGACTTACAAAACAGAAGTATGGTTTGGGAATTATCACCTTGTTTCTGTCACTGAGATCCCAAAGGAGGAGTGGATATGTAAGTCATTATCTGTGATCAGAACTTGCACTATTGTTCTTTTGTCTTTTTTTTTTTTTTTTTTTTTTTTTTTTTTTAATGTTTTACTAAGATGTTGTCATTTTCAAGGAGGGTAAGTTTTGAATTTTTTTCTGAATTTCATTTTGTCAGGGACATTTTTATGATGGCCAAAAAAACACTGGATTCTTGTCGTGGCGCCTCAAGACCGTACAAAGGGGGACAAAACCTGCAGATAAGGATGATCCAAAAACAGGAAAGGGAGGCCCTCTGCTTGACAGACAGCTGTGCTACTATGAAGATCAGCTGGATAATGACCAAAGTCTAGAGGCCATCTCTTTGATGAATCATACAAAGTGAAAGTGAGGTCATCATGCAGAAGATGAGGGCAACGCTTGAATACAGACAGCGCCTTGTCCATGATCCAGAGAGGTCCACCACTGTTCTTTCAGTTTTTCCTTGATTTCTGGATACTAAAGGATTGGTATGAACTTTCTTCTTTACATATTTAAAGCGAAACAATATGCTATATATTGAATGTTCTGTGGTCATTTCTTGACATGTTTTCTTCTGCTGTAGATTCTTCAAGACTTCACGCTCCTCTTTGGGTCTGAAACTGCTTCCAGACTTTTGGAAAGGTGGCCAACAGCTTTCAAAGCAATCATCTTCCAATCTGAACAGAGAAGGCAGTGAAGCCCAGGATTCTCCAGGTAGAGTTGTACAGAAGTAACTTTACTTTTAGTAAGGCTTTGCAGTTAAAATATACCAGACTTGTTGTATTGTAAACATTTAACATGTGTTCTGTGTTTTTCAGAATGGGACAGTGACATATCTTCCTTCCTTCCTTCCTTCTACTCCTGCATCTTTTATGACCCCAGGCTTCAGGAAGAAAGAAAACCCAAAAGATCAGTATCTCTCAGGCTGTTGACCAAGATGGCGCCGCGAATGGCAGCCTCAGTGCTTAGCTCTCAAGTGCTCGTATTGTTTTTGTTAGTTTTTCCTGTTTTTTGTTTATCAAACCCCATCGTTTTTACCAGGGAGGAACTGCTGAACATCTGCAGACCACTCCACAAAACATTTCACCGTTTTTGATTATTCCGACGTTTTGTTGAACATCGTAGTTCAGCCGCGCAGACGGGAAACGGGCCGTCGCGCTTGTGAAACTCAGACAACGCGGACTCCGAACGCCGTTGCCCAGCTTTCACCTGGCGAACCTCCGCTCTCTACCCAACAAAATGGACAAACTTCTTCTGCTTACCCAGACTAATAGGGATTTGAATAGAACTCTGCTGCTCTGTGTTTCACGGAAACCTGGCTAAACGCTGCGATTCCAGACAACGATTAAGTCTGCCGGCTTTCAGCTGTTTAGAGCGGATCGCGTCGCAGAATTAACGGGAAATCGCGCGCGACGGAACGCGGCTTTTACATCAAGGAAAGGTAGTGTACAGATGTAACTGTGTTAAAGAAGATGTGCTGCGCCGATGTAGAAGCGCTCTTCATTAACTGCAAGCCTTTCTACTCGCCGCGGGAGTTTTGCTCGCTTTATTCTGGTGTGTGTTTACATCCTCCGCAGCGCACGTGAGCCTGGCTTTACAAAAACTCGTCGATCTGATCACAGAGACTGGGCAACAACACCGGACTCTGTTTGAATCCTTCTCGGGGACTTTAAAAAAAGCCAACCTCTCACGCGAACTGCCAAAATTCAGACAGCACGTTACCTGTCCAACCAGCTAAACCTGTACTTGGGACTGTAAAAAGATGGACTAACAAAGCAGAGTGGGATTTACAAACCTGCTTCTCTCTCACTGATTGGACTGTCTTTGAAGCTGCTGCCACAGATCTGGACGAGCTCACAGAAACGGTAACATCATATATCAGTTTCTGTGAGGACATACTGTATGCATTCCTACCAGGACTTATTTAACATACAACAATGACAAACCATGGTTCACTGCTCAACTCAGTCAGCTCCACAAGCCAAAGAAGATGCTCATGGGATTGGGGACAGAGCCTTGTATAAGCAGGCCAAGTACACACTAGAGAAGGAGATCAGAGCGGCGAAGAGGAATTATTTGGAAAAGCTTCGCACTCAGTTCTCCTCTAGTGACACCGCTTCTGTGTGGAGAGGTCTGAAAGACATCACCAATTACAAGGCACCATCCCCCAGCACTGTGGCAAATCAACAACTGGCAGACGACCTGAACGAAGTTCTACTGCAGGTTTGAAAAGGAACCATTCTCACCTCCTGTAATCTCCCTCCCCCACACCTGCCCTTCAACTCAGCTAAGATGACGTGTGCCAGGTCTTCAGGAAGAGCAAAAGAAGGCAGGCACCAGGCCCAGACGGTGTGACTCCAGCCTGTCTGAAAACCTGTGCTGACCAACTGGCCCCCATCTTCACTCAGATCTTCAACAGATCATTGGAGCTGTGTGTAGTACCTTCATGCTTCAAACGCTCCACCATCATCCCCATCCCAAAGAAACCCAAAATTAATGGACTTAATGATTTCAGACCCGTGGCTCTGACGTCTGTGGTCATGAAATCATTTGGAAAAACTGGTTTTGGGTTATCTGAAGGACTTTACAGGACCCTTACTGGACCCCTGCAGTTTGCCTACAGAGCAAACAGGTCAGTGGACGTACTTGGCAATAAAGTGATTCTGATTCTGATCTTGTGGTATTTCACAAAGTTGGTAACTGCACTGGTGACACTTGGTGACGAGGGCTATATACAGTATACTTCAAATTGATCAGGTAAACTCTGAAATGGATCAATTGATAAATGATCTCAAGCTAAACTTAAACTAATAGCCTGTATATACTTTTCTTCCCGGATTGTCTCCTGTTCTTTACTATGTTCAATTTATTTATATATATATTTATGATGATAAATATTGCTGTAGTTATGTCGTTATTGATCTTGATCTTTTTTTTTCCCACCTCATTCAGGCATGCCGGAGTATACAGGAACACCGTGAGATGGAAGAGAATCGTCAGCCATACATTCTTGCCTCAGGAGCAGCAAAGAAATCATCAGCAAGTTCTTCATTGTGGTGGATAAAAAGGTCATCCCTTGTCAGGCATCTTCACTAGCCGCAATTGATGAACTCTTCCAAGGTCCATTTTGTTTTCAGCGCCAGTTATGATTTTGAATGAGGAATGTATTTGTTGGCATCATGTATGGAATCAGAGTTTGTCAAACATCTCCATGCCTTCAATGTTGTTGCACAAGAGAACAGTCTTGTACTCAAAAAAACTGAAGAGTTGTATTTCTACAAGCCATTTGATTTACAAATGTCCTATGGCAACGACAGTCTATTGTACATAGTTTTGGACTGTTATATTTAAGGCACTGACTTGATGGCTTAATGTTTTGTGGTGGAATAAAGTTTTAAAGGGAGTTAAATAGTGATGTTTATTTCAGTAAATGTATTATTTTCTGATAGTGTAATGGATAGAGACCATTAACAAGAGGAGAAAAAAAAGGCAACATCCTTTAGTGTTTCATTTTGTTACTAAAAAGGTGTACTATCAGCACCAGGATGGTGTAATCTATGACTCCGATAAGGTTGAGGAGACCGTAGTTTCCATTTTTCCATAGTGTTAGTCCAACACCGGAAGAGTGTAGAATTTTGACACTCCCAGTGTTTGCTACAAAGCTGCACTCAACTCTACAACAGTGTTGTTATTTTCATTGCTGTTAATATTTTACTCTCTCGGTGTTCATTGTAACACTGTGTTGGTGTTAAGAAGCAACACTTTTAAAAGTGTTGAGTTAACACTTTGTGGGTGGTTCCCATATGTACACTTTGAAAGTGTTGAACACTATTGGTGTTGATTTCGGATTTCAAAATTTACTGTGCAAAATATTCACATTCCATAAATAATATCGGTGTGAGAAAACGCTTGTATATGAGGGGCAAGAACATCCGTTTATGAAAATGAGAAAGTTTGATAGGATCTTTGAAACATTACAATTGCAAAGCAGTAGAAAATTCAGGCCACCAACTTTAGAGAAAATATAGTCGGGGATAATATTCCAGAGTGAAGAGGGACCTTTGAGAAACATTTTGTTGTTTAATGTAGTAAAGTCCCACTTACCCCTGTTTTGCTGGATTCATTAATACTGATTTCCTAACATAATGTGTTTTATTTTTCCAAACCAAGTTGTTTAACATGCTATCAACCCTTTTTAATGTTCCTTCCTTCCCAAGCGAAGATCTGAACTGAGTTTTCTCATCGCGCCAAACCGACAGGTAAGCTCTTTTAAGTAATGTAATGAAACACAATTTGAATATTTTGTGTGACTGAATGTGCTAATGTGACTGCATGTGTTGTATTTTGATGCAGTTGGTGTATGTAGTTTTGTTGGTTTATTTGGGAAATGCCGATTATTTTTATTGGTGTTATGGGTTTATATGCTATATTAGAAAATAAGCTAAATTACCTTGTAATTTACAATTGTAAATTGGTTACCTTGTATGACCAATTCTGATTAGAAAAACAGAGGTGACCATGCAACCTATTGCAACAGAATTTCACAGAATACTTAACATTTCACACTTTAATCTGTGTAATACTCTCTCATTTTTACAGACTATGCTGGTTAAGGTGAAACTTGGAGATGCTGTGTTTTGTAAGATCAAGACTATTGCTGTGAAAGATGACAATGTACTGTTATGTGGAATACTGATGGAAACCCTCTGTTTTGAGAACCATTTCCATGCATTTACAGTCAGACTGCATCCAGACAGAGTTTTAAAAGTAGTGAATGTTAATGAGCTGTTCTTTTCAGGTGAAATATGGCACAACAGATTCTGTACTGCATATAGTGCCCTATTATCATTTTATGCAGATGTGATGTTTTTTAAGATGTCATGTATGTGTTGAAGCCTGACAGTGTTTTAATAAATGTTTAGTTAATGAAGCAGTTTTCTTTTCTTTTTTTTTTCTATTAAGAAAACGATGTAAGCGCTGACTTTGTCAATATTTCACTCTCTGGTTAAAGTGCACTGTAGTTAATTTTTAACTACTTAATGAATGGGATATCTTGTAGTGTTAAATTGCAGTAACACTACAAAGTGTTGAGCAGTGTTAATTTTTTACTCCAATCGCAGTTAATTTTACTCTGAAAATCGGACACTTTTAAGGGTCATTTTATCACCAAATCTGAGTGGGACCAAATACACTCGGGTCCAGTGTTGAATTTAACTCTTAAAGAGTTGTTTTAACACCAAAATCTCTTATTGATGAGGCTCTTTGCAACCATGAGTTAAACTTCTTTTGAGTTTTCGCTATTAAAGTGTCAATTGAATTTACTTCCTGTTATTTTATCTTCATTAATTAGAATTCCTAAGTATGTAACTTGATCTTTCACTGGGATGTTGCGATAGAGCCCCCATTTTGTTGCTGTTCAGACTCGCTACTTGCTTCGCTTATCCTTGCGTATTGTATTCGTTTCTGATGTTTGTCACTTGCCAGCCTGAGTATTGTTTTTGGTTCCCTTCCCCCACACTGTAAATCATCAAGCGTTATGTGTTATGATGGACAGGTAAGACGTCACGTGTATATAGTTCCTGTTTATTTCAGTTCAGTTTGTCCGATCTCGTTATATTCAGTTTGTTTGTAGAAGATTAAAACTGTTAATGTCACATTCTCGTCGAGTGCTCCTTCCTTGAAACACACCGTGACACAGGTCTATTAATGGGGAAAAAACTTTGGATGTAGTCAAGCTGTAAAAACTGTGCTCATTTATGGCTGGGACGTGGTGCTTCTGTTAATCGTGGTAATGTCACTACTGAGCAGCAACTACATGACATTTTGATGTGATGTTTTCTGTGTTTCTATTCAATTTTTGTCATTTTTATTATGCCTACATTTAATCATGTTTGGCTCCTGTTCCAAAGATGCAGCACTGGTGATTTAACTGTGACCTTAAGCAGGATTTCATATACGGAAAGAAAACCTTTGGAATCACCTGAATTACCAATATAAATATATAAAACTCTTTGAGCATTTCAAAATAAATATATAGTTGGCATCACAAAGGAATACATACATTTTCAGCTTTATAATCAAGTCAGTTGTACTGAAATTTGTGGAAGTGGCTAATGTCGTAATGTGTGTACAATGTATGTGTTGTCAACCGACATGGCATACACAGTTTTGATTCAATTCAACTCCAATCCAAAATTCTGTCAAGCTAACATGGGATGTGTTTTTGTGTGAAGTGTACATGAGTTATGTCATTTTGACATTTCTGAATATTTCTGTACATTCTACACTGATTGTTTGTGTCATGGATGACTGTAGTGCTGAATAAATGTATTTTCTTTTGATTTTATTCATTTTTATTTATTTTTTTGCATTTGGTAATATAACACATTGAATACATGTCTTAATACAACTACAAATATCTTAATACTTAACATCGAAATAAAACGATTATAATATCATACTTATATCTACTTGCTCTATTCTTATACTTCTGTACATTTTTTTTTTTTTCAGATTTTTTTTTAGAATATATTATACTTATGTAACTGTTACTATATCATACTTTATCTCGGATAATATTTTAAAACAATTGTCTTAACACATATTTATCTAACACAAATTCTAAATATAAATGATGCTACTTCAAGGTGCCAGGCACTTCTAGACGGGCAGGGAGTTTTCTTACTCCACGACCTGAAACAAAAACATAAATCAGTGTTATTTATCTTAATACATGACATTTGGAGCAAATATGAAAAGAAAACAACATTTAGCAAATTCTAATCTTGGTACCATAAACCAGTCATGGAGCTGCATATCCTCCAGAAGAAGTCTCTGCTGGGGATCCGCTGCAGACAATCACAAATCATCTGGCAGCATTCTGGTCAAAAAGTTGAGAGATGATTATGAACTTGTATGTTCCACTTTTTTATATCACGTTTCTAAATAGCATACTTTCATATTTGGTCATCTTTGATGAAGATCTTACCTTTGACAGATCAGTTTCGACCACGATATTCTTGCTGATCTCTTGCAGGTCTTCGTCGTCTGATAATAACCACACACCATGACGAACAGCAGGATCCCTAAAGACCAAACCGTCGCGCCGGCTTTGCATGGTAGCTGCCGTTGATACTGAACTCCGTGGACAGAATATTTCTGTACCTGGAAGAAAGGGGTTTGATATTTAATGCATTTCTACAGCTAGGTGTGTTTCCGGAGCTAAACGACCTGCTAGCAAATCGTAAAACTTACCACTGAAGGTCACATAGTCAGTGTCCTTCATGAGCTCGCCGCATCCAAAGTCGATCAACTTAACCTCCAATGTGTCTGGGTTCACCAGGAGGTTTTCCAGTTTTATGTCTCTATGGAAGACCCCGCGCTGCGCAGCAAATGTTAGCGGCCTGAAGGACCTGCCACATAAAATGTTGTGCTTGCCCCTCTCTGAGCCTTTGACGGACTTCTTCACGAAACTAAACAGGCTCATGCTAGGCATGGGTCGCTCCAAGACCATGACATAGTAGTCCGGTTGTCCTGCCAATCCAGGAGTTTGATTATGTATGGAACGCTGGGGTCCTCATTGGCCAAGAGTGTAAGGCCAATCTCCAAGGGGAGGCGACTGGGATGGCCAGGCTAAAAGAAAGCATGATGTTTAGTTGAAGGTGGTTTCTTAGATTTCACATGATATAAGACGCTAGAAACCGAAAAACAACGACTGAGAAGCAACATTATAGAGAGCACAAGCTATTCACAATTCTGATATATGGCATATCTGGAGTCTTTTCGCAATCTTTCACAGCCACCTGTTCAAACAAAGCTAGAAATAGCCAATTATCTGGTGCACAGAGATCATTCCAGTCACCAATACCAAACAAGTATGGAAGGTTTCATAGGTAAAAAAAGAAAAATCAAACCTTAAGGCTATCCGTGCAGCGAGTCGCTGCATACACACAGCCACCGCCTCCTTTACCCAGCTGGGGCCCAAATTGTGATTGCCAGAATACGTGATCTATTTATAAGACAAACAAATGCAGTTAGCAAAAATACGCATTCTATCATTTCTACTAATATTCATATATTTAATATTCAGTACTTGTCGCCTTGCTCCTCCACTTCATTGTCTTCAGTGCAATTATCCTGCAGACAAATCTGATCTAAAGAGGGGAACACGAGTAATATGAATAAAATATTGCACACCAAATTACAGTATACCTTTTAATTACATTACATGAATGTGTTTCTGAATCAAGATTTTTACTGTCAGGCTTGGCAATGAGGGCCTACTAAATCCCTTCACCGGGAAAGTGAGAATGGGGTTATAATGTCAGTAAACTTACCCTTGGCCAGCTCTTCCACTTTGTCCTCTTCATTCAAACTAGCTGGAATGTTGACATCCAGTTGTTGGGGGACGTCTGGCTCCAGCAGTTTCTCTATAGCAGGTAGGACTTCAGAGACTGGAGGGTCTTGATGATCATGGATCTCGACAACAACACATCCCTGTTGTAGAGAAGTCTGACCTACAGATGGAATATTAATCACGAAGTGGAAAAATGCTCAGTAACAATTATGGACGATTTAGACAGTGCTATCTTAAGTATGTGAACAAGTGATTTTTTTTTTTCAATTGTACACAAAAACATCAAAACATTCCTAATTAAAGAATCTCCTTGAATCAAAACTTCAATCATCGTCTGTGATTTTACCATCATTAAGTCTCCGATACAATGCCGCCTCCTTCTGGCAGACTTCCTCAGCCTTGGCCAGGTTGTATTTCCCAGCTTTTCGGCGGAAAAAGTGAAGAAGGCGACATCCCCAGAACTTTGGTCTCCCTGCCTCTTCTCTCCTATCTCATCGGCAGCAGCACCAGGCGTCTCATCGTGAGGATGAGGATGGCGTTCCGGCCTGACGGGGAGTATTTGAGCAGCACACAGGGGTCGGGTTCGTGTGCACGCTCCTCTTAAAACGCTTTAGTTTTGAAAACAGTCCCATTACAACAGGTTGTTTTTTTCCACTCAGCGAAACACTACACTAAAACTTCAACCAACAAAATGAGTTCTAAAATTCGAATCCTTTAAATAGTAGGGCGACACGTTCTAAAAGTTCGGTGACGTCACTAAAGTCACGCGCTGATTTTTTTTTTTTTTTTAAATAATAAATATATAATATTATATAATAATAATAAATATTATATAATAATAAAATAATACCACTACTAACAAAAGAATATACATTCAGATTTGCCTGGGTTAACAAAAAAAAAAAAAAAAAAAAACCATAAAACAATGAGTGTACATCTTAAGACACAAAGGATGAATACAGTTTTATGCACAGATTATAGTTTCCATATATTTGTCCAAATAAATTTTAACTGAGGTTTAGAGCCAGTAAACTTTTGTTTATGAATATGAAATTTAGCTAACAGAAACCACAAATGAATTTCTCTAATATTTCCCTGTATTTTCTTTTGAGTAGTCATATGTTCCAAAGAAAGCATCTCTAAACAAAAATAAAAGTCACTCACAAAATAAGATTGGATGAATGCTAAAAATGTGATGAAAATGTTTCTGTGTAGGTGCACAGCCAAAACAAACGAATGAAGTCTTCTTCAGATGAATCACAAAAACTGCGCTTCACTTCAATATCGGACTTATATTTCTTAAGAAAGATCTAAGTAGGGTAACATTTGTGAATCAGCTTAAATGTTATTTCCTTTATTTTATTGGTAAGCAGATATTTATGAGGCAGAGTGCATACTTTCTCCCCAAGGTGTATTCTCCACTTTAATTTTCCAGTATGGAATTACATAAGGGATTGTTGCTATCTCTTTCTGGAAGAGAGCTCAGATTTTCTAGTTATATTTTTGTTGGTCTACAGAGAAGCACACTTTCCCGATCATCGTGTCAGTTAAAGACAGAGAGTTAGCGCATGGCCAGGGGGACGTGGTACCTATAGCAACAGAAAGGATACACCAGAAGGAATGGCATTGAAAACTACAGCATATTCATTGGCAGACACAGGAATATTATATTTCCGTAAGAAATCGGAATAGTTATAAAGTCTGCCTTGTGAGTTAAAGAGGTGTCCAACTTAAAAGAGAAAGTTATTTTGCGTCGCTTTCAAGCGCTAACTCTCCTTTAGAGTTAACTGCCACACCCCAGTTTACGTACAAAACGTCTTGATTGAACTGGACCACATGCGGACAGACGCCATTTTACCTCTGTGCGAAGTGTGGTGGTAAGTCTGATATTTTAACTTCTTAATACATATTAATGAGAGAAATCATACAAGTTAATTCAAGTATTTATCATTTTTAACCGTAGGCTTATCTTGTTCGATCAAAAATAACTTTATTAATGATTAACTATCATTACACAGCCAGCGAGCTCTAACGTGATTTTTGTGACTTACCATATCATTCCACTGTACAAGTTAAATTATGTAAAACCTTTATTATGATTCGATTCGTGTTTCGTGGCGCTCTCAGATATGGCTATTGCTTTTAATTTACTGTAACGTTAGTCATAAGCGCGTTCAGGAATATTATTTCCGATGCACATCCTCGGCTAATTCTACCACTGAAATTGATTATCATCAGACTAAAAAAAAAAAAATACAATTTTAATTCGAAGATTCCGCTTGATTCCCTTCACTGTGCTTCTGTGAGACTAGGCCTTTAAGCACAAATTATGTTAATAAAAGGCTGTCCCGTTATGTAACGTTCTTCATGGAAGGAAGGGTTTGCAGGCTTGCACGCCACGTCCACAGCAGCCCAATTTTAAAAATAATAAAAAAATATAAATAAATAGAATTATTGTAAAAATAATTCCACCATGGCTGTGTAATTGTAGTAATTATTTGTAGATTAATATTTTAGGTCTCTAGTAATTGTTTGTAGACTAATATTTTAGGGCTCTGTATCCTGAAGTAAATTTCAGTTTGTTTTTCTGTTTCAGTTCTAAGCAAATTACTTTCTTTCGACTTACAAAACAGAAGTATGGTTTGGGAATTATCACCTTGTTTCTGTCACTCGGAGATCCCCAAGGGAGGAGTGGATATGTAAGTCATTATCTGTGATCAGAACTTGCACTATTGTTCTTTTGTCTTTTTTTTTTTTTTTTTTTTTTTTTTTTTTTTTTTTTAATGTTTTACTAAGATGTTGTCATTTTCAAGGGAGGTAAGTTTTGAATTTTTTCTGAATTTCATTTTGTCAGGACATTTTTATGATGGCCAAAAACACTGGATTCTTGTCGTGGCGCTCAAGACCGTGCATAAAGGGGGACAAAACCTGCAGATAAGGATGATCCAAAAACAGGGAAAGGGAGGCCTCTGCTTGACAGACAGCTGTGCTACTATGAAGATCAGCTGGATAATGACCAAAGTCTAGAGGCCATCTCTTTGATGAATCATACAAGTGAAAGTGAGGTCATCATGCAGAAGATGAGGGCAACGCTTGAATACAGACAGCGCCTTGTCCATGATCCAGAGAGGTCCACCACTGTTCTTTCAGTTTTTCCTTGATTTCTGGATACTAAAGGATTGGTATGAACTTTCTTCTTTACATATTTAAAGCGAAACAATATGCTATATATTGAATGTTCTGTGGTCATTTCTTGACATGTTTTCTTCTGCTGTAGATTCTTCAAGACTTCACGCTCCTCTTTGGGTCTGAAACTGCTTCCAGACTTTTGGAAAGGTGGCCAACAGCTTTCAAAGCAATCATCTTCCAATCTGAACAGAGAAGGCAGTGAAGCCCAGGATTCTCCAGGTAGAGTTGTACAGAAGTAACTTTACTTTTAGTAAGGCTTTGCAGTTAAAATATACCAGACTTGTTGTATTGTAAACATTTAACATGTGTTCTGTGTTTTTCAGAATGGGACAGTGACATATCTTCCTTCCTTCCTTCCTTCTACTCCTGCATCTTTATGACCCCAGGCTTCAGGAAGAAAGAAAACCCAAAAGATCAGTATCTCTCAGGCTGTTGACCAAGATGGCGCCATGAATGGCAGCCTCAGTGCTTAGCTCTCAAGTGCTCGTATTGTTTTGTTAGTTTTTCCTGTTTTTTGTTTATCAAACCCCATCGTTTTTACCAGGGAGGAACTGCTGAACATTCGGCAGACCACTCCACAAAACATTTCACCGTTTTTGATTATTCCGGACGTTTTGTTGAACATCGTAGTTCAGCCGCCGCAGACGGGGAAACGGGCCGTCGCGCTTGTGAAACTCAGACAACGCGGACTCCGAACGCCGTTGCCCAGCTTTCACCTGGCGAACCTCCGCTCTCTACCCAACAAAATGGACAAACTTCTTCTGCTTACCCAGACTAATAGGGATTTGAATAGAACTCTGCTGCTCTGTGTTTCACGGAAACCTGGCTAAACGCTGCGATTCCAGACAACGCATTAAGTCTGCCGGGCTTTCAGCTGTTTAGAGCGGATCGCGTCGCCGAATTAACGGGGAAATCGCGCGGCGACGGAACGTGCTTTTACATCAAGGAAAGGTAGTGTACAGATGTAACTGTGTTAAAGAAGATGTGCTGCGCCGATGTAGAAGCGCTCTTCATTAACTGCAAGCCTTTCTACTCGCCGCGGAGTTTTGCTCGCTTATTCTGGTGTGTGTTTACATCCTCCGCAGCGCACGTGAGCCTGGCTTTACAAAAACTCGTCGATCTGATCACAGAGACTGGGCAACAACACCCGGACTCTGTTTGAATCCTTCTCGGGACTTTAAAAAGCCAACCTCTCACGCCGAACTGCCAAAATTCAGACAGCACGTTACCTGTCCAACCAGCTAAACCTGTACTTGGGACTGTAAAAGATGGACTAACGAAGCAGAGTGGGATTTACAAACCTGCTTCTCTCTCACTGATTGGACTGTCTTTAAAGCTGCTGCCACAGATCTGACGAGAGCTCACAGAAACGGTAACATCATATATCAGTTTCTGTGAGGACATACTGTATGCATTCCTACCAGGACTTATTTAACATACAACAATGACAAACCATGGTTCACTGCTCAACTCAGTCAGCTCCATCAAGCCAAAGAAGATGCTCATGGATTGGGGACAGAGCCTTGTATAAGCAGGCCAAGTACACACTAGAGAAGGAGATCAGAGCGCGAAGAGGAATTATTTGGAAAAGCTTCAGCACTCAGTTCTCCTCTAGTGACACCGCTTCTGTGTGGAGAGGTCTGAAAGACATCACCAATTACAAGGCACCATCCCCAGCACTGTGGCAAATCAACAACTGGCAGACGACCTGAACGAAGTTCTACTGCAGGTTTGAAAAGGAACCATTCTCACCTCCTGTAATCTCCCTCTCCCCACACCTGCCCTTCAACTCAGCTAAGATGACGTGTGCCAGGTCTTCAGGAAGAGCAAAAGAAGGCAGGCACCAGGCCCAGACGGTGTGACTCCAGCCTGTCTGAAAACCTGTGCTGACCAACTGGCCCCATCTTCACTCAGATCTTCAACAGATCATTGGAGCTGTGTGTAGTACCTTCATGCTTCAAACGCTCCACCATCATCCCCATCCCAAAGAAACCCAAAATTAATGGACTTAATGATTTCAGACCCGTGGCTCTGACGTCTGTGGTCATGAAATCATTTGGAAAACTGGTTTTGGGTTATCTGAAGGACTTTACAGGACCCTTACTGGACCCCCTGCAGTTTGCCTACAGAGCAAACAGGTCAGTGGACGTACTTGGCAATAAAGTGATTCTGATTCTGATCTTGTGGTATTTCACAAAGTTGGTAACTGCACTGGTGACACTTGGTGACGAGGGCTATATACAGTATACTTCAAATTGATCAGGTAAACTCTGAAATGGATCAATTGATAAATGATCTCAAGCTAAACTTAAATTAATAGCCTGCATATACTTTTCTTCCCGGATTGTCTCCTGTTCTTTACTATGTTCAATTTATTTATATATATATTTATGATGATAAATATTGCTGTAGCTATGTCGTTATTGATCTTTTTTTTTTTTTTCCCCCACCTCATTCAGGCATGCCGGAGTATACAGGAACACCTTGAGATGGAAGAGAATCGTCAGCCATACATTCTTGCCTCAGGGAGCAGCAAAGAAATCATCAGCAAGTTCTTCATTGTGGTGGATAAAAAGGTCATCCCTTGTCAGGCATCTTCACTAGCCGCAATTGATGAACTCTTCCAAGGTCCATTTTGTTTTCAGCGTCAGTTATGATTTTGAATGAGGAATGTATTTGTTGGCATCATGTATGGAATCAGAGTTTGTCAAACATCTCCATGCCTTCAATGTTGTTGCACAAGAGAACAGTCTTGTACTCAAAAAAACTGAAGAGTTGTATTTCTACAAGCCATTTGATTTACAAATGTCCTATGGCAACGACAGTCTATTGTACATAGTTTTGGACTGTTATATTTAAGGCACTGACTTGATGGCTTAATGTTTTGTGGTGGAATAAAGTTTTAAAGGGAGTTAAATAGTGATGTTTATTTCAGTAAATGTATTATTTTCTGATAGTGTAATGGATAGAGACCATTAACAAGAGGAGAAAAAAGGCAACATCCTTTAGTGTTTCATTTTGTTACTAAAAAGGTGTACTATCAGCACCAGGATGGTGTAATCTATGACTCCGATAAGGTTGAGGAGACCGTAGTTTCCATTTTTCCATAGTGTTAGTCCAACACCGAAGAGTGTCAGAATTTTGACACTCCCAGTGTTTGCTACAAAGCTGCACTCAACTCTACAACAGTGTTGTTATTTTCATTGCTGTTAATATTTTACTCTCTCGGTGTTCATTGTAACACTGTGTTGGTGTTGTAAGAAGCAACACTTTTAAAAGTGTTGAGTTAACACTTTGTGGGTGGTTCCCATATGTACACTTTGAAAGTGTTGAACACTATTGGTGTTGATTTCCGGATTTCAAAATTTACTGTGCAAAATATTCAGATTCCATAAATAATATCGTGTGGAGAAAACGCTTGTATATGAGGGGCAAGAACATCCGTTTATGAAAATGAGAAAGTTTGATAGGGATCTTTGAAACATTACAATTGCAAAGCAGTAGAAAATTCAGGCCACCAACTTTAGAGAAAATATAGTCGGGGATAATATTCCAGAGTGAAGAGGGACCTTTGAGAAACATTTTGTTGTTTAATGTAGTAAAGTCCCACTTACCCCTGTTTTGCTGGATTCATTAATACTGATTTCCTAACATAATGTGTTTTATTTTTCCAAACCAAGTTGTTTAACATGCTATCAACCCTTTTAATGTTCCTTCCTTCCCCTGCGAAGATCTGAACTGGAGTTTTCTCATCGCGCCAAACCGACAGGTAAGCTCTTTTAAGTAATGTAATGAAACACAATTTGAATATTTTGTGTGACTGAATGTGCTAATGTGACTGCATGTGTTGTATTTTGATGCAGTTGGTGTATGTAGTTTTGTTGGTTTATTTGGGAAATGCCGATTATTTTTATTGGTGTTATGGGTTTATACGCTATATTAGAAAATAAGCTAAATTACCTTGTAATTTACAATTGTAAATTGGTTACCTTGTATGACCAATTCTGATTAGAAAAACAGAGGTGACCATGCAACCTATTGCAACAGAATTTCACAGAATACTTAACATTTCACACTTTAATCTGTGTAATACTCTCTCACATTTTACAGACTATGCTGGTTAAGGTGAAACTTGGAGATGCTGTGTTTTGTAAGATCAAGACTATTGCTGTGAAAGATGACAATGTACTGTTATGTGGAATACTGATGGAAACCCTCTGTTTTGAGAACCATTTCCATGCATTTACAGTCAGACTGCATCCAGACAGAGTTTTAAAAGTAGTGAATGTTAATGAGCTGTTCTTTTCAGGTGAAATATGGCACAACAGATTCTGTACTGCATATAGTGCCCTATTATCATTTTATGCAGATGTGATGTTTTTAAGATGTCATGTATGTGTTGAAGCCTGACAGTGTTTTAATAAATGTTTAGTTAATGAAGCAGTTTTCTTTTCTTTTTTTTTTCTATTAAGAAAACGATGTAAGCGCTGACTTTGTCAATATTTCACTCTCTGGTTAAAGTGCACTGTAGTTAATTTTTTAACTACTTAATGAATGGGATATCTTGTAGTGTTAAATTGCAGTAACACTACAAAGTGTTGAGCAGTGTTAATTTTTTACTCCAATCGCAGTTAATTTTACTCTGAAAATCGGACACTTTTAAGGGTCATTTTATCACCAAATCTGAGTGGGACCAAATACACTGGGTCCAGTGTTGAATTTAACTTTAAAGAGTTGTTTTAA
Organism: Puntigrus tetrazona; assembly: GCF_018831695.1. Classification (NCBI taxonomy): domain Eukaryota; kingdom Metazoa; phylum Chordata; class Actinopteri; order Cypriniformes; family Cyprinidae; genus Puntigrus; species Puntigrus tetrazona. The sequence goes on along the minus strand of NC_056705.1, from coordinate 12,873,316 downwards.
CACCAAAATCTCTTATTGATGAGGCTCTTTGCAACCATGAGTTAAACTTCTTTTGAGTTTTCGCTATTAAAGTGTCAATTGAATTTACTTCCTGTTATTTTATCTTCATTAATTAGAATTCCTAAGTATGTAACTTGATCTTTCACTGGGATGTTGCGTATAGAGCCCCCCATTTTGTTGCTGTTCGTACTCGCTACTTGCTTCGCTATCCTTGCGTATTGTATTCGTTTCTGATGTTTGTCACTTGCCAGCGTGAGTATTGTTTTTGGTTCCTTCCCCACACTGTAAATCATCAAGCGTTATGTGTTATGATGGACAGGTAAGGACGTCACGTGTATATAGTTCCTGTTTATTTCAGTTCAGTTTGTCCGATCTCGTTATATTCAGTTTGTTTGTAGAAGATTAAAACTGTTAATGTCACATTCTCGTCGAGTGCTCCTTCCTTGAAACACACCGTGACACAGGTCTATTAATGGGGGAAAAAAACTTTGGATGTAGTCAAGCTGTAAAAACTGTGCTCATTTATGGCTGGGACGTGGTGCTTCTGTTAATCGTGGTAATGTCACTACTGAGCAGCAACTACATGACATTTTGATGTGATGTTTTCTGTGTTTCTATTCAATTTTTGTCATTTTTATTATGCCTACATTTAATCATGTTTGGCTCCTGTTCCAAAGATGCAGCACTGGTGATTTAACTGTGACCTTAAGCAGGATTTCATATACGGAAAGAAAACCTTTGGAATCACCTGAATTACTAATATAAATATATAAAACTCTTTGAGCATTTCAAAATAAATATATAGTTGGCATCACAAAGGAATACATACATTTTCAGCTTTATAATCAAGTCAGTTGTACTGAAATTTGTGGAAGTGGCTAATGTCGTAATGTGTGTACAATGTATGTGTTGTCAACCGACATGGCATACACAGTTTTGATTCAATTCAACTCCAATCCAAAATTCTGTCAAGCTAACATGGGATGTGTTTTTGTGTGAAGTGTACATGAGTTATGTCATTTTGACATTTCTGAATATTTCTGTACAGTCTACACTGATTGTTTGTGTCATGGATGACTGTAGTGCTGAATAAATGTATTTTCTTTTTGATTTTATTCATTTTTATTTATTTTTTTTTGCATTTGGTAATATAACACATTGAATACATGTCTTAATACAACTACAAATATCTTAATACTTAACATCGAAATAAAACGATTATAATATCATACTTATATCTACTTGCTCTATTCTTATACTTCTGTACATTTTTTTTTTTTTTTTTTTCAGATTTTTTTTTTTAGAATATATTATACTTATGTAACTGTTACTATATCATACTTTATCTCGGATAATATTTTAAAACAATTGTCTTAACACATATTTATCTAACACAAATTCTAAATATAAATGATGCCACTTCAAGGTGCCAGGCACTTCTAGACGGGCAGGAGTTTTTTCTTACTCCACGACCTGAAACAAAAAACATAAATCAGTGTTATTTATCTTAATACATGACATTTGGAGCAAATATGAAAAAGAAAACAACATTTAGCAAATTCTAATCTTGGTACCATAAACTAGTCATGGAGCTGCATATCCTCCAGAAGAAGTCTCTGCTGGGGATCCGCTGCAGACAATCACAAATCATCTGGCAGCATTCTGGTCAAAAAGTTGAGAGATGATTATGAACTTGTATGTTCCACTTTTTTATATCACGTTTCTAAATAGCATACTTTCATATTTGGTCATCTTTGATGAAGATCTTACCTTTGACAGATCAGTTTCGGACCACGTATTCTTGCTGATCTCTTTGCAGGTCTTCGTCGTCTGGATAATAACCACACACCATGACGAACAGCAGGATCCCTAAAGACCAAACCGTCGCCGGCTTTGCATGGTAGCTGCCGTTGATACTGAACTCCGGTGGACAGAATATTTCTGTACCTGGAAGAAAGGGGTTTGGATATTTAATGCATTTCTACAGCTAGGTGTGTTTCCGGGAGCTAAACGACCTGCTAGCAAATCGTAAAACTTACCACTGAAGGTCACATAGTCAGTGTCCTTCATGAGCTCGCCCGCATCCAAAGTCGATCAACTTAACCTCCAATGTGTCTGGGTTCACCAGGAGGTTTTCCAGTTTTATGTCTCTATGGAAGACCTCACGCAGAGCAAATGTTAGCGGCCTGAAGGACCTGCCACATAAAATGTTGTGCTTGCCCCTCTCTGAGCCTTTGACGGACCTTCACGAAACTAAACAGGCTCATGCTAGGCATGGGTCGCTCCAAGACCATGACATAGTAGTCCGGGTTGTCCTGCCAATCCAGGAGTTTGATTATGTATGGAACGCTGGGGTCCTCATTGGCCAAGAGTGTAAGGCCAATCTCCAAGGAGGCGACTGGGATGGCCAGGCTAAAAGAAAGCATGATGTTTAGTTGAAGGTGGTTTCTTAGATTTCACATGATATAAGACGCTAGAAACCAAAACAACGACTGAGAAGCAACATTATAGAGAGCACAAGCTATTCACAATTCTGATATATGGCATATCTGGAGTCTTTTCGGCAATCTTCACAGCCACCTGTTCAAACAAAGCTAGAACAGTCAATTATCTGGTGCACAGAGATCATTCCAGTCACCAATACCAAACAAGTATGGAAGGTTTCATAGGTAAAAAAGAAAAAAATCAAACCTTAAGGCCATCCGTGCAGCGTAGTCGCTGCATACACACAGCCACCGCCTCCTTTGCCCAGCTGGGGCCCAATTCGTATTGCCAGAATACGTGATCTATTTATAAGACAAACAAATGCAGTTAGCAAAAATACGCATTCTATCATTTCTACTAATATTCATATATTTAATATTCGTACTGTCGCCTTGCTCCTCCACTTCATTGTCTTCAGTGCAATTATCCTGCAGACAAATCTGATCTAAAGAGGGGAACACGAGTAATATGAATAAAATATTGCACACTCAAATTACAGTATACCTTTTAATTACATTACATGAATGTGTTTCTGAATCAAGATTTTTACTGTCAGGCTTGGCAATGAGGCCTACTAAATCCCTTCACCGGAAAAGTGAGAATGGGGTTATAATGTCAGTAAACTTACCCTTGGCCAGCTCTTCCACTTTGTCCTCTTCATTCAAACTAGCTGGAATGTTGACATCCAGTTGTTGGGGGACGTCCGGCTCCAGCAGTTTCTCTATAGCAGGGAGGACTTCAGAGACTGGAGGGTCTTGATGATCATGGATCTCGACAACAACACATCCCTGTTGTAGAGAAGTCTGACCTACAGATGGAATATTAATCACGAAGTGGAAAAAATGCTCAGTAACAATTATGGACGATTTAGACAGTGCTATCTTAAGTATGTGAACAAGTGATTTTTTTTCAATTGTACACAAAAACATCAAAACATTCCCTAATTAAAGAATCTCCCTTGAATCAAAACTTCAATCATCGTCTGTGATTTTACCATCATTAAGTCTCCGATACAATGCCGCCTCCTTCTGGCAGACTTCCTCAGCCTTGGCCAGGTTGTATTTCCCAGCTTTTCGGCGGAAAAAGTGAAGAAGGCGACATCCCCAGAACTTTGGTCTCCCTGCCTCTTCTCTCCCTATCTCATCGGCAGCAGCACCAGGCGTCTCATCGTGAGGATGAGGATGGCGTTCCGGCCTGACGGGGGAGTATTTGAGCAGCACACAGGGGTCGGGTTCGTGCACGCTCCCCTTTAAACGCTTTCTTTAGTTTTGAAAACAGTCCCATTACAACAGGTTGTTTTTTTCCACTCAGCGAAACACTACACTAAAACTTCAACCAACAAAATGAGTTCTAAAATTCGAATCCTTTAAATAGTAGGGCGACACGTTCTAAAAGTTCGGTGACGTCACTAAAGTCACGCGCTGATTTTTTTCTTTTTTTTAAATAATAAATATATAATATTATATAATAATAATAAATATTATATAATAATAAAATAATACCACTACTAACAAAAGAATATACATTCAGATTTGCCTGGGTTAACAAAAAAAAAAAAAAAAAAAAAAAAACATAAAACAATGAGTGTACATCTTAAGACACAAAGGATGAATACAGTTTTATGCACAGATTATAGTTTCCATATATTTGTCCAAATAAATTTTAACTGAGGTTTAGAGCCAGTAAACTTTTGTTTATGAATATGAAATTTAGCTAACAGAAACCACAAATGAATTCTCTAATATTTCCCTGTATTTTCTTTTGAGTAGTCATATGTTCCAAAGAAAGCATCTCTTAAACAAAAATAAAAGTCACTCACAAAATAAGATTGGATGAATGCTAAAAAATGTGATGAAAATGTTTCTGTGTAGGTGCACAGCCAAAACAAACGAATGAAGTCTTCTTCAGATGAATCACAAAAACTGCGCTTCACTTCAATATCGGACTTATATTTCTTAAGAAAGATCTAAGTAGGGTAACATTTGTGAATCAGCTTAAATGTTATTTCCTTTATTTTATTGGTAAGCAGATATTTATGAGGCAGAGTGCATACTTTCTCCCAAGGTGTATTCTCCACTTTAATTTTCCAGTATGGAATTACATAAGGGATTGTTGCTATCTCTTTCTGGAAGAGAGCTCAGATTTTCTAGTTATATTTTGTTGGTCTACAGAGAAGCACACTTTCCGATCATCGTGTCAGTTAAAGACAGAGAGTTAGCGCATGGCCAGGGGGACGTGGTACCTATAGCAACAGAAAGGATACACCAGAAGGAATGGCATTGAAAACTACAGCATATTCATTGGCAGACACAGGAATATTATATTTCCGTAAGAAATCGGAATAGTTATAAAGTCTGCCTTGTGAGTTAAAGAGGTGTCCAACTTAAAAGAGAAAGTTATTTTGCGTCGTTTCAAGCGTTAACTCTCCTTTAGAGTTAACTAAGCCACACCCCAGTTTACGTACAAAACGTCTTGATTGAACCGGACCACATGCGGACAGACGCCATTTTACCTCTGTGCGAAGTGTGGTGGTAAGTCTGATATTTTAACTTCTTAATACATATTAATGAGAGAAATCATACAAGTTAATTCAAGTATTTATCATTTTTAACCGTAGGCTTATCTTGTTCGATCAAAAATAACTTTATTAATGATTAACTATCATTACACAGCCAGCGAGCTCTAACGTGATTTTTGTGACTTACCATATCATTCCACTGTACAAGTTAAATTATGTAAAACCTTTATTATGATTCGATTCGTGTTTCGTGGCGTCTCGCATATGGCTATTGCTTTTAATTTACTGTAACGTTAGTCATAAGCGCGTTCAGGAATATTATTTCCGATGCACATCCTCGGCTAATTCTACCACTGAAATTGATTATCATCAGACTAAAAAAAAAAAAATACAATTTTAATTCGAAGATTCCGCTTGATTCCCTTCACCGTGCTTCTGTGAGACTAGGCCTTTAAGCACAAATTATGTTAATAAAAGGCTGTCCCCGTTATGTAACGTTCTTCATGGAAGGAAGGGTTTGCAGGCTTGCACGCTACGTCCGCGTGCAGCCCAATTTTAAAAAAATAATAAAAAAATATAATAAATAGAATTATTGTAAAAATAATTCCACCATGGCTGTGTAATTGTAGTAATTATTTGTAGATTAATATTTTAGGTCTCTAGTAATTGTTTGTAGACTAATATTTTAGGGCTCTGTATCCTGAAGTAAATTTCAGTTTGTTTTTCTGTTTCAGTTCTAAGCAAATTACTTTCTTTCGACTTACAAAACAGAAGTATGGTTTGGGAATTATCACCTTGTTTCTGTCACTCGAGAGATCCCCAAGGGAGGAGTGGATATGTAAGTCATTATCTGTGATCAGAACTTGCACTATTGTTCTTTTCTTCTTTTTTTTTTTTTTTTTTTTTTTTTTTTTTTTTAAATGTTTTACTAATGTAGCGTGAGGGCATGGAGGAAGAGGAGCAAAACACACCTTACAGATGTTAGCTGGTAACTTTAAATCCTTCACCTATAGCGAATCCGACTACGCCACCTGGAGAGTTCTCCCCAGGAAATAGAACTAGCTCAAATATGACTATTTGGCCACACAGGTTCAATTCTCATATGAATAGGCGAGAGACGTAAGTAAAGCATGAAAGTACAAAATTTATTTTCACAATTGTTTCACCATTTAAAAGTCACATTGAATCCTCATCACCTACTGCCGGCAGCACTCTCCAATGGTAACTGCAGTAAATCAAATAAAATTTTGTAAACAAATATATATATATATACACAAACTATTCCAAAATGGATGTAGGTATTAAATTACCAAAACAAAAACATAAAAAAATAAGAAACCAACTCACAGGGCTGAGGTCACCCACGGGAGTGATCACCAGTGCTGAATTTAGCCAAAAGCACACTTACACCTCCACACACACACACACACCCGACACACTCACTGCACACACAAACGTGTCCACAGCAAATGATGAAGTGACACCACCACCTCAAGCTCCTGCACCCGTGGAACCCCAGCTCCTGTAAGAAGATAAAAATAAAATGAGTATATGCAATGTGTATTACACAAACCAAAACCTTACACACTAATCCAGGCAATAATGTCACAAGAAAAGGAAAGGGAAACGAACAAACAAATTCAACCAAGGCAAACTACTGTTGAATATAAACAATACAAAATGTCCAACAAAACAAAAAAATACACAAATTATAAAAAGGAAAGAAAAAGAATACAATTTTTGTAGTTCCACAATGGAGGAGCAAAATCCACACAGGGCACCGGCTACTCCATAATCAAATAGATGCCCTCAAGCAGAACCACTTTAAACAAAACAAAAACAAACAATAATAACCAGTAACACAAATCACAATCACAGGGATCAGTAGTAGATAGCAGGTAGCAGGTAGCAGGTAGCAGGTAGCGGGGAGCAGGTAGCAGGTAGCGGGAAGCAGATAGCAGGTAGCAGGTAGCGGGGAAGCAGATAGCGGGTAATAGATCTCCAGATCAACTAAGACTTCCGAGTAACCGAAAGTTCACGGGCGCGACAGGAAAAAACGTCAGGAACGGCGCGCATTTAATCGCCCAGGACGAAAGGAGAATCCAAACCGGAAAAAGTATGCTCGCACGCATTCACAAATTGGGATTCGGCATCCTCAGTAATACCAATAACAAGCTGAATAAACAGCAGTCATTAAACTCATGGCCATCGACAGAAAACAAAGGAAAAGACAGGCTAAAACACAAGTCAACATAACAAAAAACCAAAAAGGCGGGGCCGGAGGTGACGCATGACCCAACAAAGCCAACCTGCTCTAAAATAGGTCACACTTACTGCTGATTGGCTGTTACAAATGTCAGTCACCATCACTTATCCAATACGATCGGTCACAATCCACCCCACCTTCTGTACCGTCGCCCGACGGTGAACTAATAAAAAAAAAAAAAAAAAAAGAAATGCCCCTCTAGGCCCTTCAATCCCAAGGACGAAACCATACCTCCGCTGCACTACCAACTATACTGGACACTATGCCTACACCAAGTGACCGTGGCAGATGATGTACATTAGAATGCTGCCCAGCCGTACTCCGTCCCGTCCTACGCACTACACTCTCACCCATCACCACTGAACCTAATGGAGGGTTCCTTACAGGCTGCAAATCAGCTATCATCTCTGTAATATCTTCTGCTCCCTGAGCCTCACCAGCATCCTGAGGGACAGGGGAGGAATCTCTTGAGATGCTTGCCTACTAATAACCTGTGGTGCTTCTGACACCAAAACAAACAAGTCTCCCTCATCCAACTCCTCCTCACGAGGCAGCACAGGTTCGACCAATGGAACATTGGGCCGGTCAGGGAGGGAATCCCCTCTTACCTGAGGCTTCAATAAAGACCGGTGTACATGCTTTAACTTACTTAAATCTGTAGTAGGAGCAATTGTGTACACAACACCCCCTTCCTTCGGTGCCTTCAGGATCTGGTACACCGCTGAGCTCCAGAGGTCATGAATCTTATGTCTACCTCTCACACTACAGTCGCGAAGATACACAAGTTGACCCTCCCTCAGAGGTATGTCACGCACCTGAAGGTCATACCTAGCTTTCCGGCGATCGGCTGCGGCCTCCAACCGCCCACGAGCACCCTCAAAAGCAACCTGCAGCCGATTCTGATGCTCTAACACCCACCGATGGACACTACCTGCCAATGGTTCTTCAACCCTACCAAGCAAAAAATCAACTGGAAGTCTAGGCTCTTGCCCAAACATCAGAAAGTAGGGGGATTCCCCCGTAGATTGGTGAGGTGTGGTGTTGTAGGCGAAAAGCACCTGGGGGAGACAAGACGGCCACTCCCCTTTCCTAGATAACGGCAGTGTGCGCAAAAGATTGTGTAAGGTCCTATTAAAGCGCTCACACTGGCCGTTTCCGCTGGATGGTATGGGGTTGTACGTGACTTTTCCACCCCATATAACCGACACAACTGCTGAATGAGGACGGACTCGAAATTACGGCCTTGGTCGGAATGGATACGCCCGCACCCCAAACTTACCGAACCACTCAGCCACCAGAACCTGGGCCACAGTCTCAGCCCGTTGGTCCCTAGTCGGTACCGCTAAGGTGTACTTGGAAAAAATGTCAGTCATGACCAAGACATTTTCTACCCCAGAATTCGAAGGTTCCAACACAGTAAAATCCAATGCCACGATCTCGTTTGGCGTGCAGCCAACAGATGTCCCATGAAGCTAACTGGGGTAGGCTGAACACCCTTAGCACACTGACACCTTTCACACTCCTGGCACCAGCGGGCAATGTCCCCCGACATTCCAGGCCAGTAGCACCGCTGCCACACCAACTGTGTGGTACGCTCTACCCCCTGGTGCCCATGCTGTTGGTGCAGTTGTGTCAATACCTCAGACTTCATGGCAGATGGCAGCAACACTTGGAGGACCTCTTCTCCACCGTCTGGACGAAACACACGACGATAAAGCACCCTTTAATCTCCCTCAAGCGATCCCACTGTCTAAGCAAGACCACAGCAGACCTGGAGAGTTTCTTTCGCTCCTCAACACTTGGTGGTGCTTTCCGCCTCCAAAACACCAGTAACTCTCCGATAACTGAATCAGCCTGCTGCTGGTCACCGATGTCCTTCCTAGAAGAGCAAGGAAAGGATACTATTTGATTTACCTGACTCACCACCTCCCCTCGGCTAGCTTGACGCAATGAGGTGGGAACCACCACACCTGGACCCATGTCCAGAACTTCTGCCACGGGGATTCTGACGCGACAAAGCATCCGCGCTTTTCGATTTGTCTTACCAGATCTGTATTTGATTTCAAAATCAAACGCAGCCAGCTGGGCAGCCCAGCGCTGTTCCATGGCACCCAACTTGGCAGAGGTCAGGTAGCTAAGAGGATTATTATCGGTATAGACTACACACTTATGACCCAGAAGGTACTCCTAAACTTCTCAGTCATGGCCCACTTGAGCGCAAGAAACTCCAGCTTCATGGAACTGTAGTTAGATGTATTGCGCTCAGTGGGCCTAAGACCTCGGCTACCATAAGCTATGGGACGTACCTTACCCTGCTGCTCTTGGGAGAGGACTGCCCCTAGCCCCCCATGACTAGCGTCCACCTCCAAAATAAAGGGAAGCGAAAAAAGTCTGCATAGGCGAGCACAGGGGCTGTGGTAAGTCTATACCTCAACTCCTCAAAGCCACTCTGACACTCACTAGACCAGGCCTGCTCAAACTCATTAGGGCCATGCTTGGACCTTTCGGGCTGCCAGCTTTGCCACCAGCCTGTGGAGGGGGCCGCCAGTCTTGCGAACCCTCCACAAAACGCCGGTAGTAGCTAGCAAACCCCAAAAATGAACATAACTCGAAACACTATTGGGCTGAGGCCACTTTAAAACTGCCTCGATCTTACCTGGGTCGTAGAGACTCCTCCTGAGGAGATCACATGCCCCAAATATTGCACCTCCTGCTTAAAGAATGCGCATTTTGATAACTTGGCTTTCAGGCCTTCCCTAAGCAGCCGGCTTAAGACAACCTCCATTCGGGCTAAATGCTGATCTACTGACACCGAAACACACTACGATATCGTCCAAATACAAGAGCAAAGATTGGCACTGTTGGTCCCCAAACAACCGCTCCATTAATCGCTGGAAGGTGCTGGGGGCATTACAAAGGCCAAGCGGCATCGGTTCCATTCAAATAGCCGAATGGAGTACAAAACGCAGTCTTTGATTTATCAGCCTCACTTACAGGGACCTGATTATACCCGCTGGCAAGGTCCATGGTAGAAAACCAACGTGCCCCGCCAGCGAGTCTAGTGTCTCCTCAATGCGGGGCAAAGGGAAAGCATCCTTCCTTGTCTTAGCATTTAAATGACGGTAGTCTACACACATCGTAGGCTACCGTCTTTCTTTTAACCAAGACAATTGGTGACGCATACGGGCTGCAGCTTTCCCTTATTACTTGAGCTTCCATCAATTGATTAATGTGTGCCTTGACGACCTCGTATTCCGACGGAGGAATGCGCCTATAACGCTGCCTCACGGGTACGTGCGTCCATCAAGGGGGATTTCATGGGAAATGAGACTGGTACATCCCAAATCACCCTCATGTATGGAAAATACAGATGCATACTTTTCAAGTAGTGCCCTCACCTTGCCTTGGTCTTCTGCTGACAGTACAGACAAATCAATAGCCCTAATTTGTTCCTGTACCGACTGGGCAGCCTGTGCGACCTGCGTACTCACCTAGCCGAAACCACTGGAACTTCTGAGATCTCTGGGGGTAAGCTGACCACATAAACCTGGTTGACCGTACCCACCACTGTGCTAGCATATACCACCACATCAGCTGTGCTAACATTAACCACGGGCACGTAAGCAGTGCCACGGTCTACCTGAACCAAAGCAGTAGAAGCCAACAACCCGCTGGAAGGCCAGAGTCGGGTGGCTCAAAGAGAACAGTACCCCGGAGTACTGTGTTGAACAGGTTACTGCAACCAATTTCATGGTGCCCCCGGGGATGCGACACGCCTGGCGCCCCCGCACTTTGACTCTACCCCCCTGACTTAAATCTGGCTGGACTTCAATGTGGTGGCAATGTTGTAAAGCCTGAAATACAGAAGGGGAGCCTGTGAGACCATGGGCAGATCGAAAAGTCGGGTGCCATGCTGGCCAAAGAGCTCCCGATAGCAGCGGCCCAGGATGTTCATTCCCAGAACCCCAGGAACCTGAGCACACATACTACCAGGAGGGTCTCTAACCACCAACACCCCGCAACCTGCAACCACCTGCCCACACAACTCCACATCTAGTTCTAGGTAACCCATATATGGGATCGAAAGGCCATTCGCAGCCCGAAGTTGCAACCAATGGCACGACCTAAGCTGTTCCTGACCCCACGCCCCAAAATTTTGCACAAAACAGCTCTCAGTAATGGTGGACACCATAGACCCAGTGTCCACCAGACACGGTACCTTAACCCCGCCCATACATACGACAAGTTGCGGACACGTTGACATAAAACGAGACATAAAATTTACATCAGTTAGAACATTCGAGCCTGTCCTTCCCCCGACCGAGCTGTGGCCCTGCAGCTCAGCGGGAACTAGTTTTCCGATGGTTGCCCAGACTGCACACCCCTCGCCGAAGCGGAATCTGCACGTGCTGGTGGAAAACGAGGAGGCCTTCGTTCCCCAGTACACTCCCTGGCAAAATGGCCAGGTTGCTGACATCGACGACAAATAACCTGTCGGGCCGGATAATTGAGAGTGTGGTTGAAAATTTTGAATCTGAGCCACACTTTGAGTCAATTGATTCAATTGCTGTTGCTGCTTTTTCAGCATTTCTCTCAACTCACTGAATTCAGAACACGCTGCACTACTACTTTCCAGGTGCTGGTGTCCCTGTACCCCATATTGTATACCATAAGCAGATGGTACGGATTGGCTACGACCACGCGTTCCCCCAGGCAGACCCTCCCGTTCCCAGCGCATTGCTTACGCTCACGAACGCCCAACAACATAGCAGTAGGTTGGCGGCGAACAAACTGTTTTAGTTCACGTCGAAGAGCACCGTCCACGAAACGTGTTCAACAAATTGGTCGCGCAACAAAATATCTGCACTTGGCCTACCATGAGGCGACTGTCGCTTACTTTTTCCCAGAGATTTAGCAGGACTAGGAAAACTCTAATAGAGTCTCCCATCCTGTTGTTTTCTGGAAAAAAGACTCTTGAAGAGCTACATAAGAACTAGTGCAGCCATACAATTCGCATAACGCCTGAATAATTTTGTTTGGATCCTCCTCTCTCGTCCCTTGGCGATATCGAATTTCGTCTCTCGCCTCTCCTCCAAATGATCAAACAAGAAAAAACGCTTGATCAACAGCAGAGAGATGGCGAAAGTCGCATGCAGGTCTGAGCCTCCTCCACCCACTCCTCAATCATAATGCCAGATCTACCATTAAATTTTGAACAATTTCGATCTCGTGGAACAAAAACAAATCGATCCGTCACTGAAGAACTAGGGACAGCAGGCGGAGGATCTACCACTGCTGGAATAGAAACATTAGAAGGACCAGGTTGTGCAACGAGAACTTGCTCTTGTCGCAATTTTTCATTATCTGCCCTCAATTGGGCTACCAATTCTACGCAATTCCACGTAGCTCTTCATCCATAGCTGCAAATTACAAATCACTCACCACTACGGATGAACACTCTTTAGAACACCTGCTCCTGCAAAAGATAACAAACAAACCAAAAAAAAAAAGAAAGAGAACACAAAACCAATACTCACGTCTCTGCACTAAACCATAACGAGATCCTGCCGACTACGCCAGAATGTAGCGTGAGGGCATGGAGGAAGAGGAGCAAAACACACCTTACAGATGTTAGCTGGTAACTTTAAATCCTTCACCTATAGCGAATCCGACTACGCCACCTGGAGAGTTCTCCCCCAGGAAATAGAACTAGCTCAAATATGACTATTTGGCCACACAGGTTCAATTCTCATATGAATAGGCGAGAGACGTGAGTAAAGCATGAAAGTACAAAATTTATTTTCACAATTGTTTCACCATTTAAAAGTCACATTGAATCCTCATCACCTACTGCCGGCAGCACTCTCCAATGGTAACTGCAGTAAATCAAATAAAATTTTGTAAACAAATATATATATATATACACAAACTATTCCAAAATGGATGTAGGTATTAAATTACCAAAACAAAAACATAAAAAAAATAAGAAACCAACTCACAGGGCTGAGGTCACCCACGGGAGTGATCACCAGTGCTGAATTTAGCCAAAAGCACACTTACACCTCCACACACACACACACACCCCGACACACTCACTGCACACACAAACGTGTCCACAGCAAATGATGAAGTGACACCACCACCTCAAGCTCCTGCACCCGTGGAACCCCAGCTCCTGTAAGAAGATAAAAATAAAATGAGTATATGCAATGTGTATTACACAAACCAAAACCTTACACACTAATCCAGGCAATAATGTCACAAGAAAAAGGAAAGGAAACGAACAAACAAATTCAACCAAGGCAAACTACTGTTGAATATAAACAATACAAAATGTCCAACAAAACAAAAAATACACAAATTATAAAAAAGGAAAGAAAAAGAATACAATTTTTGTAGTTCCACAATGGAGGAGCAAAATCCACACAGGGCACCGGCTACTCCATAATCAAATAGATGCCCTCAAGCAGAACCACTTTAAACAAAACAAAAACAAACAATAATAACCAGTAACACAAATCACAATCACAGGGATCAGTAGTAGATAGCAGGTAGCAGGTAGCAGGTAGCAGGTAGCAGGTAGCAGGTAGCGGGAAGCAGGTAGCAGGTAGCGGGAAGCAGGTAGCGGGTAATAGATCTCCGTATCAACTAAGACTTCCGAGTAACCGAAAGTTCACGGCGCGACAGGAAAAAAACGTCAGGAACGGCGCATTTAATCGCCCAGGACGAAAGGGAGAATCCAAACCGGAAAAAGTATGCTCGCACGCATTCACAAATTGGGATTCGGCATCCTCAGTAATACCAATAACAAGCTGAATAAACAGCAGTCATTAAACTCATGGCCATCGACAGAAAACAAAGGAAAAGACAGGCTAAAACACAAGTCAACATAACAAAAAAACCAAAAGGCGGGGCCGAGGTGACGCATGACCCAACAAAGCCAACCTGCTCTAAAATAGGTCACACTTACTGCTGATTGGCTGTTACAAATGTCAGTCACCATCACTTATCCAATACGATCGGTCACACTAAGATGTTGTCATTTTCAAGGAGGGTAAGTTTTGAATTTTTTTCTGAATTTCATTTTGTCAGGGACATTTTTATGATGGCCAAAAACACTGGATTCTTGTCGTGGCGCCTCAAGACCGTACAAAGGGGACAAAACCTGCAGATAAGGATGATCCAAAAAGGGAAAAGGAGGCCCTCTGCTTGACAGACAGCTGTGCTACTATGAAGATCAGCTGGATAATGACCAAAGTCTAGAGGCCATCTCTTTGATGAATCATACAAGTGAAAGTGAGGTCATCATGCAGAAGATGAGGGCAACGCTTGAATACAGACAGCGCCTTGTCCATGATCCAGAGAGTCCACCACTGTTCTTTCAGTTTTCCTTGATTTCTGGATACTAAAGGATTGGTATGAACTTTCTTCTTTACATATTTAAAGCGAAACAATATGCTATATATTGAATGTTCTGTGGTCATTTCTTGACATGTTTTCTTCTGCTGTAGATTCTTCAAGACTTCACGCTCCTCTTTGGGTCTGAAACTGCTTCCAGACTTTTGGAAAGGTGGCCAACAGCTTTCAAAGCAATCATCTTCCAATCTGAACAGAGAAGGCAGTGAAGCCCAGGATTCTCAGGTAGAGTTGTACAGAAGTAACTTTACTTTTAGTAAGGCTTTGCAGTTAAAATATACCAGACTTGTTGTATTGTAAACATTTAACATGTGTTCTGTGTTTTTCAGAATGGGACAGTGACATATCTTCCTTCCTTCCTTCCTTCTACTCCTGCATCTTTTATGACCCCAGGCTTCAGGAAGAAAGAAAAGCCCAAAAGATCAGTATCTCTCAGGCTGTTGACCAAGATGGCGCCGCGAATGGCAGCCTCAGTGCTTAGCTCTCAAGTGCTCGTATTGTTTTTTTGTTAGTTTTTCCTGTTTTTGTTTATCAAACCCCATCGTTTTTACCAGGGAGGAACTGCTGAACATTGACGCAGACCACTCCACAAAACATTTCACCGGTTTTTGATTATTCCGGCGTTTTGTTGAACATCGTAGTTCAGCCGGCGCAGGCGGGGAAAGCGGGCGTCACGCGCTTGTGAAACTCAGACAACGCGGACTCGAGCGCCGTTGCCCAGCTTTCACCTGGCGAACCTCCGCTCTCTACCCAACAAAATGGACAAACTTCTTCTGCTTACCCAGACTAATAGGGATTTGAATAGAACTCTGCTGCTCTGTGTTTCACGGAAACCTGGCTAAACGCTGCGATTCAGACAACGCATTAAGTCTGCCGGGCTTTCAGCTGTTTAGAGCGGATCGCGTCGCCCGAATTAGCAGGGGAAATCGCGCGCGACGGAACGTGCTTTTACATCAAGGAAAGGTAGTGTACAGATGTAACTGTGTTAAAGAAGATGTGCTGCGCCCGATGTAGAAGCGCTCTTCATTAACTGCAAGCCTTTCTACTACTTGCGGGAGTTTTGCTCGTTTATTCTGGTGTGTGTTTACATCCCTCCGCATGAGCGCCGCGTGAGCCTGGCTTTACAAAACTCGTCGATCTGATCACAGAGACTGGGCAACAACACCGGACTCTGTTTGAATCCTTCTCGGGGACTTTAAAAAAGCCAACCTCTCACGCGAACTGCCAAAATTCAGACAGCACGTTACCTGTCCAACCAGCTAAACCTGTACTTGGGACTGTAAAAAGATGGACTAACGAAGCAGAGTGGGATTTACAAACCTGCTTCTCTCTCACTGATTGGACTGTCTTTAAAGCTGCTGCCACAGATCTGGGCGAGCTCACAGAAACGGTAACATCATATATCAGTTTCTGTGAGGACATACTGTATGCATTCCTACCAGGACTTATTTAACATACAACAATGACAAACCATGGTTCACTGCTCAACTCAGTCAGCTCCGTCAAGCCAAAGAAGATGCTCGTGCGGGATTGGGGGACAGAGCCTTGTATAAGCAGGCCAAGTACACACTAGAGAAGGAGATCAGAGCGCGAAGAGGAATTATTTGGAAAAGCTTCGCACTCAGTTCTCCTCTAGTGACACCGCTTCTGTGTGGAGAGTCTGAAAGACATCACCAATTACAAGGCACCATCCCCAGCACTGTGGCAAATCAACAACTGGCAGACGACCTGAACGAAGTTCTACTGCAGGTTTGAAAAGGAACCATTCTCACCTCCTGTAATCTCCCTCCCCCACACCTGCCCTTCAACTCAGCTAAGATGACGTGTGCCAGGTCTTCAGGAAGAGCAAAAGAAGGCAGGCACCAGGCCCAGACGGTGTGACTCCAGCCTGTCTGAAAACCTGTGCTGACCAACTGGCCCCCATCTTCACTCAGATCTTCAACAGATCATTGGAGCTGTGTGTAGTACCTTCATGCTTCAAACGCTCCACCATCATCCCCATCCCAAAGAAACCCAAAATTAATGGACTTAATGATTTCAGACCCGTGGCTCTGACGTCTGTAGTCATGAAATCATTTGGAAAAACTGGTTTTGGGTTATCTGAAGAACTTTACAGGACCCTTACTGGACCCCCTGCAGTTTGCCTACAGAGCAAACAGGTCAGTGGACGTACTTGGCAATAAAGTGATTCTGATTCTGATCTTGTGGTATTTCACAAAGTTGGTAACTGCACTGGTGACACTTGGTGACGAGGGCTATATACAGTATACTTCAAATTGATCAGGTAAACTCTGAAATGGATCAATTGATAAATGATCTCAAGCTAAACTTAAATTAATAGCCTGCATATACTTTTCTTCCCGGATTGTCTCCTGTTCTTTACTATGTTCAATTTATTTATATATATATTTATGATGATAAATATTGCTGTAGCTATGTCGTTATTGATCTTTTTTTTTTTTTTTCCCCACCTCATTCAGGCATGCCGGAGTATACAGAACACCTTGAGATGGAAGAGAATCGTCAGCCATACATTCTTGCCTCAGGGAGCAGCAAAGAAATCATCAGCAAGTTCTTCATTGTGGTGGATAAAAAGGTCATCCCTTGTCAGGCATCTTCACTAGCGCGCAATTGATGAACTCTTCCAAGGTCCATTTTGTTTTCAGCGTCAGTTATGATTTTGAATGAGGAATGTATTTGTTGGCATCATGTATGGAATCAGAGTTTGTCAAACATCTCCATGCCTTCAATGTTGTTGCACAAGAGAACAGTCTTGTACTCAAAAAAACTGAAGAGTTGTATTTCTACAAGCCATTTGATTTACAAATGTCCTATGGCAACGACAGTCTATTGTACATAGTTTTGGACTGTTATATTTAAGGCACTGACTTGATGGCTTAATGTTTTGTGGTGGAATAAAGTTTTAAAGGGAGTTAAATAGTGATGTTTATTTCAGTAAATGTATTATTTTCTGATAGTGTAATGGATAGAGACCATTAACAAGAGGAGAAAAAAAAGGCAACATCCTTTAGTGTTTCATTTTGTTACTAAAAAGGTGTACTATCAGCACCAGGATGGTGTAATCTATGACTCCGATAAGGTTGAGGAGACCGTAGTTTCCATTTTTCCATAGTGTTAGTCCAACACCGGAAGAGTGTCGAATTTTGACACTCCCAGTGTTTGCTACAAAGCTGCACTCAACTCTACAACAGTGTTGTTATTTTCATTGCTGTTAATATTTTACTCTCTCGGTGTTCATTGTAACACTGTGTTGGTGTTGTAAAAAGCAACACTTTTAAAAAGTGTTGAGTTAACACTTTGTGGGTGGTTCCCATATGTACACTTTGAAAGTGTTGAACACTATTGGTGTTGATTTCCGGATTTCAAAATTTACTGTGCAAAATATTCAGATTCCATAAATAATATCGGTGTGGAGAAAACGCTTGTATATGAGGGGCAAGAACATCCGTTTATGAAAATGAGAAAGTTTGATAGGGATCTTTGAAACATTACAATTGCAAAGCAGTAGAAAATTCAGGCCACCAACTTTAGAGAAAATATAGTCGGGGATAATATTCCAGAGTGAAGAGGACCTTTGAGAAACATTTTGTTGTTTAATGTAGTAAAGTCCACTTACCCCTGTTTTGCTGGATTCATTAATACTGATTTCCTAACATAATGTGTTTTATTTTTCCAAACCAAGTTGTTTAACATGCTATCAACCCTTTTTAATGTTCCTTCCTTCCCCTGCGAAGATCTGAACTGGAGTTTTCTCATCGCGCCAACCGACAGGTAAGCTCTTTTAAGTAATGTAATGAAACACAATTTGAATATTTTGTGTGACTGAATGTGCTAATGTGACTGCATGTGTTGTATTTTGATGCAGTTGGTGTATGTAGTTTTGTTGGTTTATTTGGGAAATGCCGATTATTTTTATTGGTGTTATGGGTTTATACGCTATATTAGAAAATAAGCTAAATTACCTTGTAATTTACAATTGTAAATTGGTTACCTTGTATGACCAATTCTGATTAGAAAAACAGAGGTGACCATGCAACCTATTGCAACAGAATTTCACAGAATACTTAACATTTCACACTTTAATCTGTGTAATACTCTCTCACATTTTACAGACTATGCTGGTTAAGGTGAAACTTGGAGATGCTGTGTTTTGTAAGATCAAGACTATTGCTGTGAAAGATGACAATGTACTGTTATGTGGAATACTGATGGAAACCCTCTGTTTTGAGAACCATTTCCATGCATTTACAGTCAGACTGCATCCAGACAGAGTTTTAAAAGTAGTGAATGTTAATGAGCTGTTCTTTTCAGGTGAAATATGGCACAACAGATTCTGTACTGCATATAGTGCCCTATTATCATTTTATGCAGATGTGATGTTTTTAAGATGTCATGTATGTGTTGAAGCCTGACAGTGTTTTAATAAATGTTTAGTTAATGAAGCAGTTTTTCTTTTCTTTTTTTTCTATTAAGAAAACGATGTAAGCGCTGACTTTGTCAATATTTCCTCTCTGGTTAAAGTGCACTGTAGTTAATTTTTAACTACTTAATGAATGGGATATCTTGTAGTGTTAAATTGCAGTAACACTACAAAGTGTTGAAACAGTGTTAATTTTTACTCCAATCGCAGTTAATTTTACTCTGAAAATCGGACACTTTTAAGGGTCATTTTATCACCAAATCTGAGTGGGACCAAATACACTCCAGGTCCAGTGTTGAATTTAACTCTTAAAGAGTTGTTTTAACACCAAAATCTCTTATTGATGAGGCTCTTTGCAACCATGAGTTAAACTTCTTTTGTTTTCGCTATTAAAGTGTCAATTGAATTTACTTCCTGTTATTTTATCTTCATTAATTAGAATTCCTAAGTATGTAACTTGATCTTTCACTGGGATGTTGCGTATAGAGCCCCCATTTTGTTGCTGTTAGTACTACTTCCACTTGCTTCGCTATCCTTAAGCGTATTGTATTCGTTCTGATGTTTGTCACTTGCCAGCGTGAGTATTGTTTTTGGTTCCCTTCCCCCCACACTGTAAATCATCAAGCGTTATGTGTTATGATGGACAGGTAAGGGCGTCACGTGTATATAGTTCCTGTTTATTTCAGTTCAGTTTGTCCGATCTCGTTATATTCAGTTTGTTTGTAGAAGATTAAAACTGTTAATGTCACATTCTCGTCGAGTGCTCCTTCCTTGAAACACACCGTGACACAGGTCTATTAATGGGGAAAAAACTTTGGATGTAGTCAAGCTGTAAAAAACTGTGCTCATTTATGGCTGGGACGTGGTGCTTCTGTTAATCGTGGTAATGTCACTACTGAGCAGCAACTACATGACATTTTGATGTGATGTTTTCTGTGTTTCTATTCAATTTTTGTCATTTTTATTATGCCTACATTTAATCATGTTTGGCTCCTGTTCCAAAGATGCAGCACTGGTGATTTAACTGTGACCTTAAGCAGGGATTTCATATACGGAAAGAAAACCTTTGGAATCACCTGAATTACCAATATAAATATATAAAACTCTTTGAGCATTTCAAAATAAATATATAGTTGGCATCACAAAGGAATACATACATTTTCAGCTTTATAATCAAGTCAGTTGTACTGAAATTTGTGGAAGTGGCTAATGTCGTAATGTGTGTACAATGTATGTGTTGTCAACCGACATGGCATACACAGTTTGATTCAATTCAACTCCAATCCAAAATTCTGTCAAGCTAACATGGGATGTGTTTTTGTGTGAAGTGTACATGAGTTATGTCATTTTGACATTTCTGAATATTTCTGTACAGTCTACACTGATTGTTTGTGTCATGGATGACTGTAGTGCTGAATAAATGTATTTTCTTTTGATTTTATTCATTTTATTTATTTTTTTGCATTTGGTAATATAACACATTGAATACATGTCTTAATACAACTACAAATATCTTAATACTTAACATCGAAAATAAAACGATTATAATATCATACTTATATCTACTTGCTCTATTCTTATACTTCTGTACATTTTTTTTTAGAATATATTATACTTATGTAACTGTTACTATATCATACTTTATCTCGGATAATATTTTAAAACAATTGTCTTAACACATATTTATCTAACACAAATTCTAAATATAAATGATGCCACTTCAAGGTGCCAGGCACTTCTAGACGGGCAGGGAGTTTTCTTACTCCACGACCTGAAACAAAAACATAAATCAGTGTTATTTATCTTAATACATGACATTTGGAGCAAATATGAAAAAGAAAACAACATTTAGCAAATTCTAATCTTGGTACCATAAACCAGTCATGGAGCTGCATATCCTCCAGAAGAAGTCTCTGCTGGGGATCCGGCTGCAGACAATCACAAATCATCTGGCAGCATTCTGGTCAAAAAGTTGAGAGATGATTATGAACTTGTATGTTCCACTTTTTTTATATCACGTTTCTAAATAGCATACTTTCATATTTGGTCATCTTTGATGAAGATCTTACCTTTTGACAGATCAGTTTGGACCACGTATTCTTGCTGATCTCTTGCAGGTCTTCAATGCGTCTGGATAATAACCACACACCATGACGAACAGCAGGATCCCCTAAAGACCAAACCGTCGCCCGGCTTTGCATGGTAGCTGCCGTTGATACTGAACTCCGTGGACAGAATATTTCTGTACCTGGAAGAAAGGGGTTTGGATATTTAATGCATTTCTACAGCTAGGTGTGTTTCCGGAGCTAAACGACCTGCTAGCAAATCGTAAAACTTACCACTGAAGGTCACATAGTCAGTGTCCTTCATGAGCTCACCGCATCCAAAGTCGATCAACTTAACCTCCAATGTGTCTGGGTTCACCAGGAGGTTTTCCAGTTTTATGTCTCTATGGAAGACCCGCGCTCGCAGCAAATGTTAGCGGCCTGAAGGACCTGCCACATAAAATGTTGTGCTTGCCCCTCTGAGGCCTTTGTGGACCTTCACGAAACTAAACAGGCTCATGCTAGGCATGGGTCGCTCCAAGACCATGACATAGTAGTCCGGGTTGTCCTGCCAATCCAGGAGTTTGATTATGTATGGAGCAGCTGGGGTCCTCATTGGCCAGAGTGTAAGGCCAATCTCAAGGGAGGCGACTGGGATGGCCAGGCTAAAAGAAAGCATGATGTTTAGTTGAAGGTGGTTTCTTAGATTTCACATGATATAAGGCGCTAGAAACCGAAAACAACGACTGAGAAGCAACATTATAGAGAGCACAAGCTATTCACAATTCTGATATATGGCATATCTGGAGTCTTTTAGGCAATCTTCACAGCCACCTGTTCAAACAAAGCTAGAACAGTCAATTATCTGGTGCACAGAGATCATTCCAGTCACCAATACCAAACAAGTATGGAAGGTTTCATAGGTAAAAAAAGAAAAAATCAAACCTTAAGGCCATCCGTGCAGCGAGTCAGCTGCATACACACAGCCACCGCCTCCTTTACAGCTGGGGCCTGCAATTCGTATTGCCAGAATACGTGATCTATTTATAAGACAAACAAATGCAGTTAGCAAAAAATCGCATTCTATCATTTCTACTAATATTCATATATTTAATATTCGTGCTGTCGTCTTGCTCCTCCACTTCATTGTCTTCAGTGCAATTATCCTGCAGACAAATCTGATCTAAAGAGGAACACGAGTAATATGAATAAAATATTGCACACTCAAATTACAGTATACCTTTTATTACATTACATGAATGTGTTTCTGAATCAAGATTTTTACTGTCAGGCTTGGCAATGAGGCCTACTAAATCCCTTCACCGGGAAAGTGAGAATGGGGGTTATAATGTCAGTAAACTTACCCATGGCCAGCTCTTCCACTTTGTCCTCTTCATTCAAACTAGCTGGAATGTTGACATCCAGTTGTTGGGGACGTCCGGCTCCAGCAGTTTCTCTATAGCAGGGAGGACTTCCAGAGACTGGAGGGTCTTGATGATCATGGATCTCGACAACAACACATCCCTGTTGTAGAAGTCTGACCTACAGATGGAATATTAATCACGAAGTGGAAAAAATGCTCAGTAACAATTATGGACGATTTAGACAGTGCTATCTTAAGTATGTGAACAAGTGATTTTTTTTTCAATTGTACACAAAACACATCAAAACATTCCCTAATTAAAGAATCTCCCTTGAATCAAAACTTCAATCATCGTCTGTGATTTTACCATCATTAAGTCTCCGATACAATGCCGCCTCCTTCTGGCAGACTTCCTCAGCCTTGGCCAGGTTGTATTTCCCAGCTTTTCAAGGCGGAAAAAGTGAAGAAGGCGACATCCCCAGAACTTTGGTCTCCTGCCTCTTCTCTCCTATCTCATCGGCAGCAGCACCAGGCGTCTCATCGTGAGGATGAGGATGGCGTTCCGGCCTGACGGGGAGTATTTGAGCAGCACACAGGTCGGAGTTCGTGTGCACGCTCCTTTAAACGCTTTCTTTAGTTTTGAAAACAGTCCCATTACAACAGGTTGTTTTTTCCACTCAGCGAAACACTACACTAAAACTTCAACCAACAAAATGAGTTCTAAAATTCGAATCCTTTAAATAGTAGGGCGACACGTTCTAAAAGTTCGTGACGTCACTAAAGTCACGCGCTGATTTTTTTTTTTTTTTAAATAATAAATATATAATATTATATAATAATAATAAATATTATATAATAATAAAATAATACCACTACTAACAAAAGAATATACATTCAGATTTGCCTGGGTTAACAAAAAAAAAAAAAAAAAAAATAAAACAATGAGTGTACATCTTAAGACACAAAGGATGAATACAGTTTTATGCACAGATTATAGTTTCCATATATTTGTCCAAATAAATTTTAACTGAGGTTTAGAGCCAGTAAACTTTTGTTTATGAATATGAAATTTAGCTAACAGAAACCACAAATGAATTCTCTAATATTTCCTGTATTTTTCTTTTGAGTAGTCATATATGTTCCAAAGAAAGCATCTCTTAAACAAAATAAAAGTCACTCACAAAATAAGATTGGATGAATGCTAAAAAATGTGATGAAAATGTTTCTGTGTAGGTGCACAGCCAAAACAAACGAATGAAGTCTTCTTCAGATGAATCACAAAAACTGCGCTTCACTTCAATATCGGACTTATATTTCTTAAGAAAGATCTAAGTAGGGTAACATTTGTGAATCAGCTTAAATGTTATTTCCTTTATTTTATTGGTAAGCAGATATTTATGAGGCAGAGTGCATACTTTCTCCCAAGGTGTATTCTCCACTTTAATTTTCCAGTATGGAATTACATAAGGGATTGTTGCTATCTCTTTCTGGAAGAGAGCTCAGATTTTCTAGTTATATTTTTGTTGGTCTACAGAGAAGCACACTTTCCCGATCATCGTGTCAGTTAAAGACAGAGAGTTAGCGCATGGCCAGGGGGACGTGGTACCTATAGCAACAGAAAGGATACACCAGAAGGAATGGCATTGAAAACTACAGCATATTCATTGGCAGACACAGGAATATTATATTTCCGTAAGAAATCGGAATAGTTATAAAGTCTGCCTTGTGAGTTAAAGAGGTGTCAACTTAAAAGAGAAAGTTATTTTATACTCGTTTCAAGCGTTAACTCTCCTTTAGAGTTAACTAAGCCACACCCAGTTTACGTACAAAACGTCTTGATTGAACCGGACCACATGCGGACAGACGCCATTTTACCTCTGTGCGAAAGTGGTGGTGGTAAGTCTGATATTTTAACTTCTTAATACATATTAATGAGAGAAATCATACAAGTTAATTCAAGTATTTATCATTTTTAACCGTAGGCTTATCTTGTTCGATCAAAAATAACTTTATTAATGATTAACTATCATTACACAGCCAGCGAGCTCTAACGTGATTTTGTGACTTACCATATCATTCCACTGTACAAGTTAAATTATGTAAAACCTTTATTATGATTCGATTCGTGTTTAGTGGCGTCTCGCATATGGCTATTACTTTTAATTTACTGTAACGTTAGTCATAAAGCGCGTTCAGGAATATTATTTCCGATGCACATCCTCGGCTAATTCTACCACTGAAATTGATTATCATCAGACTAAAAAAAAAAATACATACAATTTTAATTCGAAGATTCCGCTTGGATTCCCTTCACCGTGCTTCTGTGAGACTAGGCCTTTAAGCACAAATTATGTTAATAAAAGGCTGTCCTCGTTATGTAACGTTCTTCATGGAAGGAAGGGTTTGCAGGCTTACACGCTACGTCCGCGTGCAGCCCAATTTAAAAATAATAAAAATATATAATAAATAGAATTATTGTAAAAATAATTCCACCATGGCTAATGTAATTGTAGTAATTATTTGTAGATTAATATTTTAGGTCTCTAGTAATTGTTTGTAGACTAATATTTTAGGGCTGTATCCTGAAGTAAATTTCAGTTTGTTTTTCTGTTTCAGTTCTAAAGCAAATTACTTTCTTTCGACTTACAAAACAGAAGTATGGTTTGGGAATTATCACCTTGTTTCTGTCACTCGGAGATCCCAAGGGAGGAGTGGATATGTAAGTCATTATCTGTGATCAGAACTTGCACTATTGTTCTTTGTCTTTTTTTTTTTTTTTTTTTTTTTTTTTGTTTTTTTAATGTTTTACTAAGTTGTCATTTTCAAGGGAGGGTAAGTTTTGAATTTTTTTTCTGAATTTCATTTTGTCAGGGACATTTTTATGATGGCCAAAAAACACTGGATTCTTGTCGTGGCGCCTCAAGACCGTACAAAGGGGACAAAACCTGCAGATAAGGATGATCCAAAAACAGGAAAAGGAGGCCCTCT
Source organism: Puntigrus tetrazona (assembly GCF_018831695.1). Lineage (NCBI taxonomy): Eukaryota > Metazoa > Chordata > Actinopteri > Cypriniformes > Cyprinidae > Puntigrus > Puntigrus tetrazona. Next base: position 12,847,795 of record NC_056705.1, on the reverse strand, counting down.
GCTTGACAGACAGCTGTGCTACTATGAAGATCAGCTGGATAATGACCAAAGTCTAGAGGCCATCTCTTTGATGAATCATACACAAGTGAAAGTGAGGTCATCATGCAGAAGATGAGGGCAGCGCTTGAATACAGACAGCGCCTTGTCCATGATCCAGAGAGGTCCACCACTGTTCTTTCCAGTTTTCCTTGATTTCTGGATACTAAAGGATTGGTATGAACTTTCTTCTTTACATATTTAAAGCGAAACAATATGCTATATATTGAATGTTCTGTGGTCATTTCTTGACATGTTTTCTTCTGCTGTAGATTCTTCAAGACTTCACGCTCCTCTTTGGGTCTGAAACTGCTTCCAGACTTTTGGAAAGGTGGCCAACAGCTTTCAAAGCAATCATCTTCAATCTGAACAGAGAAGGCAGTGAAGCCCAGGATTCTCAGGTAGAGTTGTACAGAAGTAACTTTACTTTTAGTAAGGCTTTGCAGTTAAAATATACCAGACTTGTTGTATTGTAAACATTTAACATGTGTTCTGTGTTTTCAGAATGGGACAGTGACATATCTTCCTTCCTTCCTTCCTTCTACTCCTGCATCTTTTATGACCCCAGGCTTCAGGAAGAAAGAAAACCCAAAAGATCAGTATCTCTCAGGCTGTTGACCAAGATGGCGCCGCGAATGGCAGCCTCAGTGCTTAGCTCTCAAGTGCTCGTATTGTTTTTGTTAGTTTTTCCTGTTTTTGTTTATCAAACCCCATCGTTTTTACCAGGAGGAACTGCTGAACATCTCGGCAGACCACTCCACAAAACATTTCACGGTTTTTGATTATTCCGACGTTTTGTTGAACATCGTAGTTCAGCCCGGCGCCAGACGGGGAAAGCGGGCCGTCGCGCTTGTGAAACTCAGACAACGCGACTCGAGCGCGTTGCCCAGCTTTCACCTGGCGAACCTCCGCTCTCTACCCAACAAAATGGACAAACTTCTTCTGCTTACCCAGACTAATAGGATTTGAATAGAACTCTGCTGCTCTGTGTTTCACGGAAACCTGGCTAAACGCTGCGATTCCAGACAACGCATTAAGTCTGCGGGCTTTCAGCTGTTTAGAGCGGATCGCGTCGCCGAATTAACGGGGAAATCGCGCGACGGAACGTGCTTTTACATCAAGGAAGGTAGTGTACAGATGTAACTGTGTTAAAGAAGATGTGCTGCGCCGATGTAGAAGCGCTCTTCATTAACTGCAAGCCTTTCTACTCGCCGCGGGAGTTTTGCTCGTTTATTCTGGTGTGTGTTTACATCCCTCCGCAGCGCCGTGAGCCTGGCTTTACAAAAACTCGTCGATCTGATCACAGAGACTGGGCAACAACACCCGGACTCTGTTTGAATCCTTCTCGGGACTTTAAAAAGCAACCTCTCACGCGAACTGCCAAAATTCAGACAGCACGTTACCTGTCCAACCAGCTAAACCTGTACTTGGGACTGTAAAAGATGGACTAACGAGCAGAGTGGGATTTACAAACCCTGCTTCTCTCTCACTGATTGGACTGTCTTTGAAGCTGCTGCCACAGATCTGGACGAGCTCACAGAAACGGTAACATCATATATCAGTTTCTGTGAGGACATACTGTATGCATTCCTACCAGGACTTATTTAACATACAACAATGACAAACCATGGTTCACTGCTCAACTCAGTCAGCTCCGTCAAGCCAAAGAAGATGCTCGCGGGATTGGGGACAGAGCCTTGTATAAGCAGGCCAAGTACACACTAGAGAAGGAGATCAGAGCGGCGAAGAGGAATTATTTGGAAAAGCTTCGCACTCAGTTCTCCTCTAGTGACACTCTTTCTGTGTGGAGAGGTCTGAAAGACATCACCAATTACAAGGCACCATCCCCCAGCACTGTGGCAAATCAACAACTGGCAGACGACCTGAACGAAGTTCTACTGCAGGTTTGAAAAGGAACCATTCTCACCTCCTGTAATCTCCCTCTCCCCCACACCTGCCCTTCAACTCAGCTAAGATGACGTGTGCCAGGTCTTCAGGAAGAGCAAAAGAAGGCAGGCACCAGGCCCAGACGGTGTGACTCCAGCCTGTCTGAAAACCTGTGCTGACCAACTGGCCCCCATCTTCACTCAGATCTTCAACAGATCATTGGAGCTGTGTGTAGTACCTTCATGCTTCAAACGCTCCACCATCATCCCCATCCCAAAGAAACCCAAAATTAATGGACTTAATGATTTCAGACCCGTGGCTCTGACGTCTGTGGTCATGAAATCATTTGGAAAAACTGGTTTTGGGTTATCTGAAGGACTTTACAGGACCCTTACTGGACCCCCTGCAGTTTGCCTACAGAGCAAACAGGTCAGTGGACGTACTTGGCAATAAAGTGATTCTGATTCTGATCTTGTGGTATTTCACAAAGTTGGTAACTGCACTGGTGACACTTGGTGACGAGGGCTATATACAGTATACTTCAAATTGATCAGGTAAACTCTGAAATGGATCAATTGATAAATGATCTCAAGCTAAACTTAAATTAATAGCCTGCATATACTTTTCTTCCCGGATTGTCTCCTGTTCTTTACTATGTTCAATTTATTTATATATATATTTATGATGATAAATATTGCTGTAGCTATGTCGTTATTGATCTTTTTTTTTTTTTCCCACCTCATTCAGGCATGCCGGAGTATACAGGAACACCTTGAGATGGAAGAGAATCGTCAGCCATACATTCTTGCCTCAGGGGAGCAGCAAAGAAATCATCAGCAAGTTCTTCATTGTGGTGGATAAAAAGGTCATCCTTTGTCAGGCATCTTCACTAGCCGCAATTGATGAACTCTTCCAAGGTCCATTTTGTTTTCAGCGTCAGTTATGATTTTGAATGAGGAATGTATTTGTTGGCATCATGTATGGAATCAGAGTTTGTCAAACATCTCCATGCCTTCAATGTTGTTGCACAAGAGAACAGTCTTGTACTCAAAAAAAACTGAAGAGTTGTATTTCTACAAGCCATTTGATTTACAAATGTCCTATGGCAACGACAGTCTATTGTACATAGTTTTGGACTGTTATATTTAAGGCACTGACTTGATGGCTTAATGTTTTGTGGTGGAATAAAGTTTTAAAGGGAGTTAAATAGTGATGTTTATTTCAGTAAATGTATTATTTTCTGATAGTGTAATGGATAGAGACCATTAACAAGAGGAGAAAAAAAAAGCAACATCCTTTAGTGTTTCATTTTTTGTTACTAAAAAGGTGTACTATCAGCACCAGGATGGTGTAATCTATGACTCCGATAAGGTTGAGGAGACCGTAGTTTCCATTTTTCCATAGTGTTAGTCCAACACCGGAAGAGTGTCGAATTTTGACACTCCCAGTGTTTGCTACAAAGCTGCACTCAACTCTACAACAGTGTTGTTATTTTCATTGCTGTTAATATTTTACTCTCTCGGTGTTCATTGTAACACTGTGTTGGTGTTATGAAGCAACACTTTTAAAAGTGTTGAGTTAACACTTTGTGGGTGGTTCCCATATGTACACTTTGAAAGTGTTGAACACTATTGGTGTTGATTTCCGGATTTCAAAATTTACTGTGCAAAATATTCAGATTCCATAAATAATATCGGTGTGGAGAAAACGCTTGTATATGAGGGGCAAGAACATCCGTTTATGAAAATGAGAAAGTTTGATAGGGATCTTTGAAACATTACAATTGCAAAGCAGTAGAAAATTCAGGCCACCAACTTTAGAGAAAATAGTGGGGATAATATTCCAGAGTGAAGAGGGACCTTTGAGAAACATTTTGTTGTTTAATGTAGTAAAGTCCACTTACCCCTGTTTTGCTGGATTCATTAATACTGATTTCCTAACATAATGTGTTTTATTTTTCCAAACCAAGTTGTTTAACATGCTATCAACCCTTTTTAATGTTCCTTCCTTCCCCTGCGAAGATCTGAACTGAGTTTTCATCATCGCCAACCCGACAGGTAAGCTCTTTTAAGTAATGTAATGAAACACAATTTGAATATTTTGTGTGACTGAATATGCTAATGTGACTGCATGTGTTGTATTTTGATGCAGTTGGTGTATGTAGTTTTGTTGGTTTATTTGGGAAATGCCGATTATTTTATTGGTGTTATGGGTTTATACGCTATATTAGAAAATAAGCTAAATTACCTTGTAATTTACAATTGTAAATTAGTTACCTTGTATGACCAATTCTGATTAGAAAAACAGAGGTGACCATGCAACCTATTGCAACAGAATTTCACAGAATACTTAACATTTCACACTTTAATCTGTGTAATACTCTCTCATTTTACAGACTATGCTGGTTAAGGTGAAACTTGGAGATGCTGTGTTTTGTAAGATCAAGACTATTGCTGTGAAAGATGACAATGTACTGTTATGTGGAATACTGATGGAAACCCTCTGTTTTGAGAACCATTTCCATGCATTTACAGTCAGACTGCATCCAGACAGAGTTTTAAAAAGTAGTGAATGTTAATGAGCTGTTCTTTTCAGGTGAAATATGGCACAACAGATTCTGTACTGCATATAGTGCCCTATTATCATTTTATGCAGATGTGATGTTTTTAAGATGTCATGTATGTGTTGAAGCCTGACAGTGTTTTAATAAATGTTTAGTTAATGAAGCAGTTTTCTTTTCTTTTTTTTTTTCTATTAAGAAAACGATGTAAGCGCTGACTTTGTCAATATTTCACTCTCTGGTTAAAAGTGCACTGTAGTTAATTTTTAACTACTTAATGAATGGGATATCTTGTAGTGTTAAATTGCAGTAACACTACAAAGTGTTGAGCAGTGTTAATTTTTACTCCAATCGCAGTTAATTTTACTCTGAAAATCGGACACTTTTAAGGGTCATTTTATCACCAAATCTGAGTGGGACCAAATACACTCGGGTCCAGTGTTGAATTTAACTCTTAAAGAGTTGTTTTAACACCAAAATCTCTTATTGATGAGGCTCTTTGCAACCATGAGTTAAACTTCTTTTGAGTTTTCGCTATTAAAGTGTCAATTGAATTTACTTCCTGTTATTTTATCTTCATTAATTAGAATTCCTAAGTATGTAACTTGATCTTTCACTGGGATGTTGCGTATAGAGCCCCCATTTTGTTGCTGTTAAGACTGCTACTTGCTTCGCTATCCTTGCGTATTGTATTCGTTCTGATGTTTGTCACTTGCCAGCGTGAGTATTGTTTTTTGGTTCCCTTCCCCCCACACTGTAAATCATCAAGCGTTATGTGTTATGATGGACAGGTAAGGACGTCACGTGTATATAGTTCCTGTTTATTTCAGTTCAGTTTGTCCGATCTCGTTATATTCAGTTTGTTTGTAGAAGATTAAAACTGTTAATGTCACATTCTCGTCGAGTGCTCCTTCCTTGAAACACACCGTGACACAGGTCTATTAATGGGGGAAAAAAACTTTGGATGTAGTCAAGCTGTAAAAACTGTGCTCATTTATGGCTGGGACGTGGTGCTTCTGTTAATCGTGGTAATGTCACTACTGAGCAGCAACTACATGACATTTTGATGTGATGTTTTCTGTGTTTCTATTCAATTTTTGTCATTTTTATTATGCCTACATTTAATCATGTTTGGCTCCTGTTCCAAAGATGCAGCACTGGTGATTTAACTGTGACCTTAAGCAGGGATTTCATATACGGAAAGAAAACCTTTGGAATCACCTGAATTACCAATATAAATATATAAAACTCTTTGAGCATTTCAAAATAAATATATAGTTGGCATCACAAAGGAATACATACATTTTCAGCTTTATAATCAAGTCAGTTGTACTGAAATTTGTGGAAGTGGCTAATGTCGTAATGTGTGTACAATGTATGTGTTGTCAACCGACATGGCATACACAGTTTTGATTCAATTCAACTCCAATCCAAAATTCTGTCAAGCTAACATGGGATGTGTTTTTGTGTGAAGTGTACATGAGTTATGTCATTTTGACATTTCTGAATATTTCTGTACAGTCTACACTGATTGTTTGTGTCATGGATGACTGTAGTGCTGAATAAATGTATTTTCTTTTGATTTTATTCATTTTTATTTATTTTTTTTTTGCATTTGGTAATATAACACATTGAATACATGTCTTAATACAACTACAAATATCTTAATACTTAACATCGAAATAAAACGATTATAATATCATACTTATATCTACTTGCTCTATTCTTATACTTCTGTACATTTTTTTTTTTTTTTTATATTTTTTTAGAATATATTATACTTATGTAACTGTTACTATATCATACTTTATCTCTCGATAATATTTTAAAACAATTGTCTTAACACATATTTATCTAACACAAATTCTAAATATAAATGATGCCACTTCAAGGTGCCAGGCACTTCTAGACGGGCAGGGAGTTTTCTTACTCCACGACCTGAAACAAAAACATAAATCAGTGTTATTTATCTTAATACATGACATTTGGAGCAAATATGAAAAAGAAAACAACATTTAGCAAATTCTAATCTTGGTACCATAAACCAGTCATGGAGCTGCATATCCTCCAGAAGAAGTCTCTGCTGGGGATCCGGCTGCAGACAATCACAAATCATCTGGCAGCATTCTGGTCAAAAAGTTGAGAGATGATTATGAACTTGTATGTTCCACTTTTTTATATCACGTTTCTAAATAGCATACTTTCATATTTGGTCATCTTTGATGAAGATCTTACCTTTTGACAGATCAGTTTCTGACCACGTATTCTTGCTGATCTCTTGCAGGTCTTCGCTGCCTGGATAATAACCACACACCATGACGAACAGCAGGATCCCTAAAGACCAAACCGTCGCCGGCTTTGCATGGTAGCTGCCGTTGATACTGAACTCCGGTGGACAGAATATTTCTGTACCTGGAAGAAAGGGGTTTGGATATTTAATGCATTTCTACAGCTAGGTGTGTTTCCGGGAGCTAAACGACCTGCTAGCAAATCGTAAAACTTACCACTGAAGGTCACATAGTCAGTGTCCTTCATGAGCTCGCCGCATCCAAAGTCGATCAACTTAACCTCCAATGTGTCTGGGTTCACCAGGAGGTTTTCCAGTTTTATGTCTCTATGGAAGACCCCGCGCTCGCAGCAAATGTTAGCGGCCTGAAGGACCTGCCACATAAAATGTTGTGCTTGCCCCTCTCTGAGCCTTTGACGACCTTCACGAAACTAAACAGGCTCATGCTAGGCATGGGTCGCTCCAAGACCATGACATAGTAGTCCGGGTTGTCCTGCCAATCCAGGAGTTTGATTATGTATGGAACGCTGGGGTCCTCATTGGCCAAGAGTGTAAGGCCAATCTCCAAGGGAGGCGACTGGGATGGCCAGGCTAAAAGAAAGCATGATGTTTAGTTGAAGGTGGTTTCTTAGATTTCACATGATATAAGACGCTAGAAACCGAAAAACAACGACTGAGAAGCAACATTATAGAGAGCACAAGCTATTCTACAATTCTGATATATGGCATATCTGGAGTCTTTTCGGCAATCTTCACAGCCACCTGTTCAAACAAAGCTAGAACAGTCAATTATCTGGTGCACAGAGATCATTCCAGTCACCAATACCAAACAAGTATGGAAGGTTTCATAGGTAAAAAGAAAAAAATCAAACCTTAAGGCCATCCGTGCAGCGAGTCGCTGCATACACACAGCCACCGCCTCCTTTACCCAGCTGGGGCTAAATTCGTATTGCCAGAATACGTGATCTATTTATAAGACAAACAAATGCAGTTAGCAAAAATACGCATTCTATCATTTCTACTAATATTCATATATTTAATATTCGTACTGTCGCCTTGCTCCTCCACTTCATTGTCTTCAGTGCAATTATCCTGCAGACAAATCTGATCTAAAGAGGGAAACACGAGTAATATGAATAAAATATTGCACACTCAAATTACAGTATACCTTTTAATTACATTACATGAATGTGTTTCTGAATCAAGATTTTTACTGTCAGGCTTGGCAATGAGGCCTACTAAATCCCTTCACCGGGAAAGTGAGAATGGGGTTATAATGTCAGTAAACTTACCCTTGGCCAGCTCTTCCACTTTGTCCTCTTCATTCAAACTAGCTGGAATGTTGACATCCAGTTGTTGGGGGCGTCCGGCTCCAGCAGTTTCTCTATAGCAGGAGGACTTCAGAGACTGGAGGGTCTTGATGATCATGGATCTCGACAACAACACATCCCTGTTGTAGAGAAGTCTGACCTACAGATGGAATATTAATCACGAAGTGGAAAAAATGCTCAGTAACAATTATGGACGATTTAGACAGTGCTATCTTAAGTATGTGAACAAGTGATTTTTTTTTCAATTGTACACAAAAACATCAAAACATTCCCTAATTAAAGAATCTCCCTTGAATCAAAACTTCAATCATCGTCTGTGATTTTACCATCATTAAGTCTCCGATACAATGCCGCCTCCTTCTGGCAGACTTCCTCAGCCTTGGCCAGGTTGTATTTCCCAGCTTTTCGGCGGAAAAAGTGAAGAAGGCGACATCCCCAGAACTTTGGTCTCCTGCCTCTTCTCTCCCTATCTCATCGGCAGCAGCACCAGGCGTCTCATCGTGAGGATGAGGATGGCGTTCCGGCCTGACGGGGAGTATTTGAGCAGCACACAGGGGTCGGGTTCGTGTGCACGCTCCCCTTTAAACGCTTTCTTTAGTTTTGAAAACAGTCCCATTACAACAGGTTGTTTTTTTCCACTCAGCGAAACACTACACTAAAACTTCAACCAACAAAATGAGTTCTAAAATTCGAATCCTTTAAATAGTAGGGCGACACGTTCTAAAAGTTCGGTGACGTCACTAAAGTCACGCGCTGATTTTTTCTTTTTTTAAATAATAAATATATAATATTATATAATAATAATAAATATTATATAATAATAAAATAATACCACTACTAACAAAGAATATACATTCAGATTTGCCTGGAGTTAACAAAAAAAAAAAAAAAAAAAAAAACCATAAAACAATGAGTGTACATCTTAAGACACAAAGGATGAATACAGTTTTATGCACAGATTATAGTTTCCATATATTTGTCCAAATAAATTTTAACTGAGGTTTAGAGCCAGTAAACTTTTGTTTATGAATATGAAATTTAGCTAACAGAAACCACAAATGAATTCTCTAATATTTCCCTGTATTTTCTTTTGAGTAGTCATATGTTCCAAAGAAAGCATCTCTTAAACAAAAATAAAAGTCACTCACAAAATAAGATTGGATGAATGCTAAAAAATGTGATGAAAATGTTTCTGTGTAGGTGCACAGCCAAAACAAACGAATGAAGTCTTCTTCAGATGAATCACAAAAACTGCGCTTCACTTCAATATCGGACTTATATTTCTTAAGAAAGATCTAAGTAGGGTAACATTTGTGAATCAGCTTAAATGTTATTTCCTTTATTTTATTGGTAAGCAGATATTTATGAGGCAGAGTGCATACTTTCTCCCAAGGTGTATTCTCCACTTTAATTTTCCAGTATGGAATTACATAAGGGATTGTTGCTATCTCTTTCTGGAAGAGAGCTCAGATTTTCTAGTTATATTTTTGTTGGTCTACAGAGAAGCACACTTTCCCGATCATCGTGTCAGTTAAAGACAGAGAGTTAGCGCATGGCCAGGGGGACGTGGTACCTATAGCAACAGAAAGGATACACCAGAAGGAATGGCATTGAAAACTACAGCATATTCATTGGCAGACACAGGAATATTATATTTCCGTAAGAAATCGGAATAGTTATAAAGTCTGCCTTGTGAGTTAAAGAGGTGTCCAACTTAAAAGAGAAAGTTATTTTATGTCGTTTCAAGCGTTAACTCTCCTTTAGAGTTAACTAAGCCACACCCCAGTTTACGTACAAAACGTCTTGATTGAACCGACCACATGCGGACAGACGCCATTTTACCTCTGTGCGAAGTGTGGTGGTAAGTCTGATATTTTAACTTCTTAATACATATTAATGAGAGAAATCATACAAGTTAATTCAAGTATTTATCATTTTTAACCAGAGAGGCTTATCTTGTTCGATCAAAAATAACTTTATTAATGATTAACTATCATTACACAGCCAGCGAGCTCTAACGTGATTTTTGTGACTTACCATATCATTCCACTGTACAAGTTAAATTATGTAAAACCTTTATTATGATTCGATTCGTGTTTCGTGGCGTCTCGCATATGGCTATTGCTTTTAAATTTACTGTAACGTTAGTCATAAGCGCGTTCAGGAATATTATTTCGATGCACATCCTCGGCTAATTCTACCACTGAAATTGATTATCATCAGACTAAAAAAAAAAAAAAAAATACAATTTTAATTCAAGATTCCGCTTGGATTCCCTTCACCGTGCTTCTGTGAGACTAGGCCTTTAAGCACAAATTATGTTAATAAAAGGCTGTCCTCGTTATGTAACGTTCTTCATGGAAGGAAGGGTTTGCAGGCTTGCACGCTACGTCCATGTGCAGCCCAATTTAAAAATAATAAAAAAATATAATAAATAGAATTATTGTAAAAATAATTCCACCATGGCTGTGTAATTGTAGTAATTATTTGTAGATTAATATTTTAGGTCTCTAGTAATTGTTTGTAGACTAATATTTTAGGGCTCTGTATCCTGAAGTAAATTTCAGTTTGTTTTTCTGTTTCAGTTCTAAGCAAATTACTTTCTTTCGACTTACAAAACAGAAGTATGGTTTGGGAATTATCACCTTGTTTCTGTCACTCGGAGATCCCCAAGGAGGAGTGGATATGTAAGTCATTATCTGTGATCAGAACTTGCACTATTGTTCTTTTGTCTTTTTTTTTTTTTTTTTTTTTTTTTTTTTATGTTTTACTAAGATGTTGTCATTTTCAAGGGAGGTAAAGTTTTGAATTTTTTTCTGAATTTCATTTTGTCAGGGACATTTTTATGATGGCCAAAAACACTGGATTCTTGTCGTGGCGCCTCAAGACCGTACAAAGGGGACAAAACCTGCAGATAAGGATGATCCAAAAACAGGAAAGGGAGGCCCTCTGCTTGACAGACAGCTGTGCTACTATGAAGATCAGCTGGATAATGACCAAAGTCTAGAGGCCATCTCTTTGATGAATCATACAAGTGAAAGTGAGGTCATCATGCAGAAGATGAGGGCAACGCTTGAATACAGACAGCGCCTTGTCCATGATCCAGAGAGGTCCACCACTGTTCTTTCAGTTTTCCTTGATTTCTGGATACTAAAGGATTGGTATGAACTTTCTTCTTTACATATTTAAAGCGAAACAATATGCTATATATTGAATGTTCTGTGGTCATTTCTTGACATGTTTTCTTCTGCTGTAGATTCTTCAAGACTTCACGCTCCTCTTTGGGTCTGAAACTGCTTCCAGACTTTTGGAAAGGTGGCCAACAGCTTTCAAAGCAATCATCTTCCAATCTGAACAGAGAAGGCAGTGAAGCCCAGGATTCTCCAGGTAGAGTTGTACAGAAGTAACTTTACTTTTAGTAAGGCTTTGCAGTTAAAATATACCAGACTTGTTGTATTGTAAACATTTAACATGTGTTCTGTGTTTTTCAGAATGGGACAGTGACATATCTTCCTTCCTTCCTTCCTTCCTTCTACTCCTGCATCTTTTATGACCCCAGGCTTCAGGAAGAAAGAAAACCCAAAAGATCAGTATCTCTCAGGCTGTTGACCAAGATGGCGCCGCGAATGGCAGCCTCAGTGCTTAGCTCTCAAGTGCTCGTATTGTTTTTGTTAGTTTTTCCTGTTTTTGTTTATCAAACCCCATCGTTTTTACCAGGAGGAACTGCTGAACATTCGCAGACCACTCCACAAAACATTTCACGGTTTTGATTATTCCGACGTTTTGTTGAACATCGTAGTTCAGCCGCAGCGACGGGAAAGCGGGCCGTCGCGCTTGTGAAACTCAGACAACGCGGACTCGACGCGCCGTTGCCCAGCTTTCACCTGGCGAACCTCCGCTCTCTACCCAACAAAATGGACAAACTTCTTCTGCTTACCCAGACTAATAGGGATTTGAATAGAACTCTGCTGCTCTGTGTTTCACGGAAACCTGGCTAAACGCTGCGATTCCAGACAACGCATTAAGTCTGCCGGGCTTTCAGCTGTTTAGAGCGGATCGCGTCGCCGAATTAACGGGAAATCGCGCGACGGAACGTGCTTTACATCAAGGAAAGGTAGTGTACAGATGTAACTGTGTTAAAGAAGATGTGCTGCGCCGATGTAGAAGCGCTCTTCATTAACTGCAAGCCTTTCTACTCGCCGCGGGAGTTTTGCTCGTTTATTCTGGTGTGTGTTTACATCCCTCCGCAAGCGCACGTGAGCCTGGCTTTACAAAAACTCGTCGATCTGATCACAGAGACTGGGCAACAACACCCGGACTCTGTTTGAATCCTTCTCGGGGACTTTAAAAAAGCCAACCTCTCACGCGAACTGCCAAAATTCAGACAGCACGTTACCTGTCCAACCAGCTAAACCTGTACTTGGGACTGTAAAAAGATGGACTAACGAAGCAGAGTGGGATTTACAAACCTGCTTCTCTCTCACTGATTGGACTGTCTTTGAAGCTGCTGCCACAGATCTGGACGAGCTCACAGAAACGGTAACATCATATATCAGTTTCTGTGAGGACATACTGTATGCATTCCTACCAGGACTTATTTAACATACAACAATGACAAACCATGGTTCACTGCTCAACTCAGTCAGCTCCGTCAAGCCAAAGAAGATGCTCATGGGATTGGGGACAGAGCCTTGTATAAGCAGGCCAAGTACACACTAGAGAAGGAGATCAGAGCGGCGAAGAGGAATTATTTGGAAAAGCTTCTCGCACTCAGTTCTCCTCTAGTGACACCGCTTCTGTGTGGAGAGGTCTGAAAGACATCACCAATTACAAGGCACCATCCCCCAGCACTGTGGCAAATCAACAACTGGCAGACGACCTGAACGAAGTTCTACTGCAGGTTTGAAAAGGAACCATTCTCACCTCCTGTAATCTCCCTCTCCCCCACACCTGCCCTTCAACTCAGCTAAGATGACGTGTGCCAGGTCTTCAGGAAGAGCAAAAGAAGGCAGGCACCAGGCCCAGACGGTGTGACTCCAGCCTGTCTGAAAACCTGTGCTGACCAACTGGCCCCCATCTTCACTCAGATCTTCAACAGATCATTGGAGCTGTGTGTAGTACCTTCATGCTTCAAACGCTCCACCATCATCCCCATCCCAAAGAAACCCAAAATTAATGGACTTAATGATTTCAGACCCGTGGCTCTGACGTCTGTGGTCATGAAATCATTTGGAAAAACTGGTTTTGGGTTATCTGAAGGACTTTACAGGACCCTTACTGGACCCCCTGCAGTTTGCCTACAGAGCAAACAGGTCAGTGGACGTACTTGGCAATAAAGTGATTCTGATTCTGATCTTGTGGTATTTCACAAAGTTGGTAACTGCACTGGTGACACTTGGTGACGAGGGCTATATACAGTATACTTCAAATTGATCAGGTAAACTCTGAAATGGATCAATTGATAAATGATCTCAAGCTAAACTTAAATTAATAGCCTGCATATACTTTTCTTCCCGGATTGTCTCCTGTTCTTTACTATGTTCAATTTATTTATATATATATTTATGATGATAAATATTGCTGTAGCTATGTCGTTATTGATCTTTTTTTTTTTTTTTTTTCCCACCTCATTCAGGCATGCCGGAGTATACAGGAACACCTTGAGATGGAAGAGAATCGTCAGCCATACATTCTTGCCTCAGGGAGCAGCAAAGAAATCATCAGCAAGTTCTTCATTGTGGTGGATAAAAAGGTCATCCCTTGTCAGGCATCTTCACTAGCCGCAATTGATGAACTCTTCCAAGGTCCATTTTGTTTTCAGCGTCAGTTATGATTTTGAATGAGGAATGTATTTGTTGGCATCATGTATGGAATCAGAGTTTGTCAAACATCTCCATGCCTTCAATGTTGTTGCACAAGAGAACAGTCTTGTACTCAAAAAAACTGAAGAGTTGTATTTCTACAAGCCATTTGATTTACAAATGTCCTATGGCAACGACAGTCTATTGTACATAGTTTTGGACTGTTATATTTAAGGCACTGACTTGATGGCTTAATGTTTTGTGGTGGAATAAAGTTTTAAAGGGAGTTAAATAGTGATGTTTATTTCAGTAAATGTATTATTTTCTGATAGTGTAATGGATAGAGACCATTAACAAGAGGAGAAAAAAAAAAGGCAACATCCTTTAGTGTTTCATTTTGTTACTAAAAGGTGTACTATCAGCACCAGGATGGTGTAATCTATGACTCGATAAGGTTGAGGAGACCGTAGTTTCCATTTTTCCATAGTGTTAGTCCAACACCGGAAGAGTGTCGAATTTTGACACTCCCAGTGTTTGCTACAAAGCTGCACTCAACTCTACAACAGTGTTGTTATTTTCATTGCTGTTAATATTTTACTCTCTCGGTGTTCATTGTAACACTGTGTTGGTGTTGTAAGAAGCAACACTTTTAAAAGTGTTGAGTTAACACTTTGTGGGTGGTTCCTTATGTACACTTTGAAAGTGTTGAACACTATTGGTGTTGATTTCCGGATTTCAAAATTTACTGTGCAAAATATTCAGATTCCATAAATAATATCGGTGTGGAGAAAACGCTTGTATATGAGGGGCAAGAACATCCGTTTATGAAAATGAGAAAGTTTGATAGGGATCTTTGAAACATTACAATTGCAAAGCAGTAGAAAATTCAGGCCACCAACTTTAGAGAAAATATAGTCGGGGATAATATTCCAGAGTGAAGAGGGACCTTTGAGAAACATTTTGTTGTTTAATGTAGTAAAGTCCCACTTACCCCTGTTTTGCTGGATTCATTAATACTGATTTCCTAACATAATGTGTTTTATTTTTCCAAACCAAGTTGTTTAACATGCTATCAACCCTTTTTAATGTTCCTTCCTTCCCCTGCGAAGATCTGAACTGGAGTTTTCTCATCGCGCCAACCGACAGGTAAGCTCTTTTAAGTAATGTAATGAAACACAATTTGAATATTTTGTGTGACTGAATGTGCTAATGTGACTGCATGTGTTGTATTTTGATGCAGTTGGTGTATGTAGTTTTGTTGGTTTATTTGGGAAATGCCGATTATTTTTATTGGTGTTATGGGTTTATATGCTATATTAGAAAATAAGCTAAATTACCTTGTAATTTACAATTGTAAATTGGTTACCTTGTATGACCAATTCTGATTAGAAAAACAGAGGTGACCATGCAACCTATTGCAACAGAATTTCACAGAATACTTAACATTTCACACTTTAATCTGTGTAATACTCTCTCACATTTTACAGACTATGCTGGTTAAGGTGAAACTTGGAGATGCTGTGTTTTGTAAGATCAAGACTATTGCTGTGAAAGATGACAATGTACTGTTATGTGGAATACTGATGGAAACCCTCTGTTTTGAGAACCATTTCCATGCATTTACAGTCAGACTGCATCCAGACAGAGTTTTAAAAGTAGTGAATGTTAATGAGCTGTTCTTTTCAGGTGAAATATGGCACAACAGATTCTGTACTGCATATAGTGCCCTATTATCATTTTATGCAGATGTGATGTTTTTTAAGATGTCATGTATGTGTTGAAGCCTGACAGTGTTTTAATAAATGTTTAGTTAATGAAGCAGTTTTCTTTTCTTTTTTTTTTCTATTAAGAAAACGATGTAAGCGCTGACTTTGTCAATATTTCACTCTCTGGTTAAAGTGCACTGTAGTTAATTTTTAACTACTTAATGAATGGGATATCTTGTAGTGTTAAATTGCAGTAACACTACTAAGTGTTGAGCAGTGTTAATTTTTTACTCCAATCGCAGTTAATTTTACTCTGAAAATCGGACACTTTTAAGGGTCATTTTATCACCAAATCTGAGTGGGACCAAATACACTCGGGTCCAGTGTTGAATTTAACTCTTAAAGAGTTGTTTTAACACCAAAATCTCTTATTGATGAGGCTCTTTGCAACCATGAGTTAAACTTCTTTTGAGTTTTCGCTATTAAAGTGTCAATTGAATTTACTTCCTGTTATTTTATCTTCATTAATTAGAATTCCTAAGTATGTAACTTGATCTTTCACTGGGATGTTGCGATAGAGCCCCCATTTTGTTGCTGTTCAGTACTGCTTCTACTTGCTTCGCTATCCTTGCGTATTGTATTCGTTCTGATGTTTGTCACTTGCCAGCGTGAGTATTGTTTTTTGGTTCCCTTCCCCCCCCACACTGTAAATCATCAAGCGTTATGTGTTATGATGGACAGGTAAGGACGTCACGTGTATATAGTTCCTGTTTATTTCAGTTCAGTTTGTCCGATCTCGTTATATTCAGTTTGTTTGTAGAAGATTAAAACTGTTAATGTCACATTCTCGTCGAGTGCTCCTTCCTTGAAACACACCGTGACACAGGTCTATTAATGGGGAAAAAACTTTGGATGTAGTCAAGCTGTAAAAACTGTGCTCATTTATGGCTGGGACGTGGTGCTTCTGTTAATCGTGGTAATGTCACTACTGAGCAGCAACTACATGACATTTTGATGTGATGTTTTCTGTGTTTCTATTCAATTTTTGTCATTTTTATTATGCCTACATTTAATCATGTTTGGCTCCTGTTCCAAAGATGCAGCACTGGTGATTTAACTGTGACCTTAAGCAGGGATTTCATATACGGAAAGAAAACCTTTGGAATCACCTGAATTACCAATATAAATATATAAAACTCTTTGAGCATTTCAAAATAAATATATAGTTGGCATCACAAAGGAATACATACATTTTCAGCTTTATAATCAAGTCAGTTGTACTGAAATTTGTGGAAGTGGCTAATGTCGTAATGTGTGTACAATGTATGTGTTGTCAACCGACATGGCATACACAGTTTTGATTCAATTCAACTCCAATCCAAAATTCTGTCAAGCTAACATGGGATGTGTTTTTGTGTGAAGTGTACATGAGTTATGTCATTTTGACATTTCTGAATATTTCTGTACAGTCTACACTGATTGTTTGTGTCATGGATGACTGTAGTGCTGAATAAATGTATTTTCTTTTGATTTTATTCATTTTTATTTATTTTTTTGCATTTGGTAATATAACACATTGAATACATGTCTTAATACAACTACAAATATCTTAATACTTAACATCGAAATAAAACGATTATAATATCATACTTATATCTACTTGCTCTATTCTTATACTTCTATACATTTTTTTTTTTTTTTCAGATTTTTTTTTTTATTTTTTCAGGTTTTTTTTTTTAGAATATATTATACTTATGTAACTGTTACTATATCATACTTTATCTCAGATAATATTTTAAAACAATTGTCTTAACACATATTTATCTAACACAAATTCTAAATATAAATGATGCCACTTCAAGGTGCCAGGCACTTCTTACTCCACGACCTGAAACAAAAACATAAATCAGTGTTATTTTATCTTAATACATGACATTTGGAGCAAATATGAAAAAAAAACAACATTTAGCAAATTCTAATCTTGGTACCATAAACCAGTCATGGAGCTGCATATCCTCCAGAAGAAGTCTCTGCTGGGGATCCGGCTGCAGACAATCACAAATCATCTGGCAGCATTCTGGTCAAAAAGTTGAGAGATGATTATGAACTTGTATGTTCCACTTTTTTATATCACGTTTCTAAATAGCATACTTTCATATTTGGTCATCTTTGATGAAGATCTTACCTTTTGACAGATCAGTTTCGGACCACGTATTCTTGCTGATCTCTTGCAGGTCTTCGTCGTCTGGATAATAACCACACACCATGACGAACAGCAGGATCCCTAAAGACCAAACCGTCGCCGGCTTTGCATGGTAGCTGCCGTTGATACTGAACTCCGGTGGACAGAATATTTCTGTACCTGGAAGAAAGGGGTTTGGATATTTAATGCATTTCTACAGCTAGGTGTGTTTCCGGGAGCTAAACGACCTGCTAGCAAATCGTAAAACTTACCACTGAAGGTCACATAGTCAGTGTCCTTCATGAGCTCGCCGCATCCAAAGTCGATCAACTTAACCTCCAATGTGTCTGGGTTCACCAGGAGGTTTTCCAGTTTTATGTCTCTATGGAAGACCCGCACGCAGCAAATGTTAGCGGCCTGAAGGACCTGCCACATAAAATGTTGTGCTTGCCCCTCTCTGAGCCTTTGACGGACCTTCACGAAACTAAACAGGCTCATGCTAGGCATGGGTCGCTCCAAGACCATGACATAGTAGTCCGGGTTGTCCTGCCAATCCAGGAGTTTGATTATGTATGGACGCAGCTGGGGTCCTCATTGGCCAAGAGTGTAAGGCCAATCTCCAAGGGAGGCGACTGGGATGGCCAGGCTAAAAGAAAGCATGATGTTTAGTTGAAGGTGGTTTCTTAGATTTCACATGATATAAGACGCTAGAAACCGAAAACAACGACTGAGAAGCAACATTATAGAGAGCACAAGCTATTCACAATTCTGATATATGGCATATCTGGAGTCTTTTCGGCAATCTTCACAGCCACCTGTTCAAACAAAGCTAGAACAGTCAATTATCTGGTGCACAGAGATCATTCCAGTCACCAATACCAAACAAGTATGGAAGGTTTCATAGGTAAAAAAAGAAAAAAATCAAACCTTAAGGCCATCCGTGCAGCGAGTCGCTGCATACACACAGCCACCGCCTCCTTTACCCAGCTGGGGCCCAAATTCGTATTGCCAGAATACGTGATCTATTTATAAGACAAACAAATGCAGTTAGCAAAAAATACGCATTCTATCATTTCTACTAATATTCATATATTTAATATTCGTACTGTCGTCTTGCTCCTCCACTTCATTGTCTTCAGTGCAATTATCCTGCAGACAAATCTGATCTAAAGAGGGAACACGAGTAATATGAATAAAATATTGCACACTCAAATTACAGTATACCTTTTAATTACATTACATGAATGTGTTTCTGAATCAAGATTTTTACTGTCAGGCTTGGCAATGAGGCCTACTAAATCCCTTCACCGGGAAAGTGAGAATGGGGTTATAATGTCAGTAAACTTACCCTTGGCCAGCTCTTCCACTTTGTCCTCTTCATTCAAACTAGCTGGAATGTTGACATCCAGTTGTTGGGGACGTCCGGCTCCAGCAGTTTCTCTATAGCAGGGAGGACTTCAGAGACTGGAGGGTCTTGATGATCATGGATCTCGACAACAACACATCCCTGTTGTAGAAAGTCTGACCTACAGATGGAATATTAATCACGAAGTGGAAAAAATGCTCAGTAACAATTATGGACGATTTAGACAGTGCTATCTTAAGTATGTGAACAAGTGATTTTTTTTTTTCAATTGTACACAAAAACATCAAAACATTCCCTAATTAAAGAATCTCCCTTGAATCAAAACTTCAATCATCGTCTGTGATTTTACCATCATTAAGTCTCCGATACAATGCCGCCTCCTTCTGGCAGACTTCCTCAGCCTTGGCCAGGTTGTATTTCCCAGCTTTTCGGCGGAAAAAGTGAAGAAGGCGACATCCCCAGAACTTTGGTCTCCCTGCCTCTTCTCTCCCTATCTCATCGGCAGCAGCACCAGGCGTCTCATCGTGAGGATGAGGATGGCGTTCCGGCCTGACGGGGGAGTATTTGAGCAGCACACAGGGGTCGGGTTCGTGTGCACGCCCCTTTAAACGCTTTCTTTAGTTTTGAAAACAGTCCCATTACAACAGGTTGTTTTTTCCACTCAGCGAAACACTACACTAAAACTTCAACCAACAAAATGAGTTCTAAAATTCGAATCCTTTAAATAGTAGGGCGACACGTTCTAAAAGTTCGGTGACGTCACTGAAGTCACGCGCTGATTTTTTTATTTTTTTAAAATAATAAATATATAATATTATATAATAATAATAAATATTATATAATAATAAAATAATACCACTACTAACAAAAGAATATACATTCAGATTTGATTTGCCTAAAAAAAAAAAAAAAAAACATAAAACAATGAGTGTACATCTTAAGACACAAAGGATGAATACAGTTTTATACACAGATTATAGTTTCCATATATTTGTCCAAATAAATTTTAACTGAGGTTTAGAGCCAGTAAACTTTTGTTTATGAATATGAAATTTAGCTAACAGAAACCACAAATGAATTCTCTAATATTTCCCTGTATTTTCTTTTGAGTAGTCATATGTTCCAAAGAAAGCATCTCTTAAACAAAAATAAAAGTCACTCACAAAATAAGATTGGATGAATGCTAAAAAATGTGATGAAAATGTTTCTGTGTAGGTGCACAGCCAAAACAAACGAATGAAGTCTTCTTCAGATGAATCACAAAACTGCGCTTCACTTCAATATCGGACTTATATTTCTTAAGAAAGATCTAAGTAGGGTAACATTTGTGAATCAGCTTAAATGTTATTTCCTTTATTTTATTGGTAAGCAGATATTTATGAGGCAGAGTGCATACTTTCTCCCAAGGTGTATTCTCCACTTTAATTTTCCAGTATGGAATTACATAAGGGATTGTTGCTATCTCTTTCTGGAAGAGAGCTCAGATTTTCTAGTTATATTTTTGTTGGTCTACAGAGAAGCACACTTTCCCGATCATCGTGTCAGTTAAAGACAGAGAGTTAGCGCATGGCCAGGGGGACGTGGTACCTATAGCAACAGAAAGGATACACCAGAAGGAATGGCATTGAAAACTACAGCATATTCATTGGCAGACACAGGAATATTATATTTCTGTAAGAAATCGGAATAGTTATAAAGTCTGCCTTGTGAGTTAAAGAGGTGTCCAACTTAGAAGAGATTGTTAAAGCTGTTGTTAAAGATTCATTCTTATACAAAATATTCAGATTCCATAAATAATATCGGTGTGGAGAAAAAGCTTGTATATGAGGGACAAGAGCATCTTTTTATGAAAATGAGAAAGTTTGATGGGCATCTTTGAAACATTACAATTACAAAGCAGTAGAAAATTCAGGCCACCAACTTTAGAGAAAATATAGTCTGGGATAATATTCCAGAGTGAAGAGGGACCTTTGAGAAACATTTTGTTGTTTAATGTAGTAAAGTCCAAAAAATTCTATATACCCCAGTACCCCTAGACGAGAAACCCAAAAGAAACCCTACCATGGTTCAATTGCATCTGTTGCATTGCTTCTGTTTTTGTTCATTTATTGCATACAGTACTAAAGAGTGTTGCCAGATTGGAATGGTTTAATTTACATTTTTTGTTTTTGATTGAATTGTGAAAACGTGCTTGGCTGATTTGCATACATTTAGGCATTCATCCAAACATTTAATCTAAGAATTTGCATTTGTATAACTAAAATAGCTTCTCGTTCAGTCAAACCAGCCAGAACATCGATTGACTTGCATTTACTGATGTTCAGGGGAGGTACCATTTTGTAATTTCATGTTTGCTCATATTTTGGGTGACAGTAGCTAATGTAAACAACGCCAAAGTGGGGATATATAGGAAATTATCATGAAATAGGTTTCCTATTTCCCTAGACCAAACCACCACATATTTTGGGAAGTGCAATGTAGTAACCTGCTTGGTTTTTTTTCTCCCTCGTCTTCTTCGAAGTACTTTAACATTATTTAAGCCTGTTCTACTCGATGTTTGTTTGCAGTTCGCTCAGTCAGCAACCAATCAGATGAGGGCAGTCAAATCCCGCGCGGCGCTCTACCTGTGACTGACTGGCTGCCTGCAAATAATTAACAACGCACGTGTAAATTCTCGGTAAACTACCCTGGGTTTATAAAAGTTATTTGTGAAGAGATATATAGTTTTAAAGCCGCGATAGTTTGATTTCAAATTCGAACAGAACTAAGAACGCTTGGGAATACTTTTCCCGCGCTGCTAGCTTACACGTAAGCGCGCACATAGCCTAACGTTTTATAATTTTCTTCAGCTTAGCCAGTAAATCAATATAGAAATATAATTCTTTAAATTTCCGTTTCCTTCCGTAACAGCCGCCATGTCTGCATCTACATTCACCCTGCTGTGTAATTCGCATAAATGCCGCGCAAAGCTGAGTGGCTTCGCGTGGGTCACGGCATGCTCTCACATCTTCTGTGATCAACACGGTTCAGAGGAGTTCAGTCGCACTCCTGCCATCTGCCCCGCCTGCTCTTCCATGCTCTCGGGCAAACTGGACGTTTTAGGACCGAGCTGGCACCATCAGAGCAATACAAGGCCATGGTGCTGGTCGGACTACAGCCTGAAACAGTTTTGGAAGTCAGTCATAAAGCGCTAGAGTTTTGGACATACCAGGTCTGATGCCTTCAGAAACTTCAGACGTTGGGATTAATGCACCTCCTTTCAGATTTTGACTTTTGTTTGTTTTATTTTAGGTAAACCAGGAGAGGATGCTGATGGAGTACAATCTGTCGAGGGCTGGAGGACAGGTTCTTCAGATGGAGAAGTGTATGATCCAGCAGAGCCAGAGCAAAGATCTGGAGTTAAATGCATTAAGAGGAGAGATTGCCTCACTGAAAAAGGTCCCAAAATGCCATCAAACCAGTGCCCACTCTCTGTGTTCATTTAGAAGAACAGTCAATATGACTAAAAATGTAAAATTTTTAACTAAATATGTTAACTATATCCGTTTCAAGTGGATGCCTTAAATTGATCCAGTGACTATAGACTTATATTATTATAAAAATGTATTTAAAGTAAATTCTGTTCTTTTTATCTCTAAGTTCATAAAAAAACAACAACTTAAAATGTATAACGGTTTGCACACAATATTAGCACATCAATGATAATAAAAGCAACCATTTGTTATTACATTACAAACTCCGTCATTACAGGAATAAATGTTTTTAAATATATAAAAAAACTAATTGTTTGAATGTTAATAGTGTTTCATAGTAAAAAAACGTTTTGTGGTTACACGTTTGAGTGATAAAGTTTAAGATCACAGTACTTTATATATAGAAGCATGAGAGGGATGCTTTTTTTTTTTTTTTGCATCATTTTCAACTTTGACATTCTCCAGGTGCTGGAGGAATATAAGCGCAAGTACGGTGAGGTCCTGGAACGACTGAATGAACGGAATAGGCAATATCAGAAGATGCAGGGACTGCTCGATTCACTACGGATGCACACGCTGGGAACGGGAGAGAAAGATCCCATTTCCCACCCTTTCACTACAGGTCAGGCGAG
Organism: Puntigrus tetrazona; assembly: GCF_018831695.1. Classification (NCBI taxonomy): domain Eukaryota; kingdom Metazoa; phylum Chordata; class Actinopteri; order Cypriniformes; family Cyprinidae; genus Puntigrus; species Puntigrus tetrazona. The sequence continues at coordinate 12,824,534 of NC_056705.1, read as the reverse complement.
AAAAAAAAAAAGCAATGTGTAGAAACAAGTATAATGGTTCCTTATTTAAACTAATTAATGTAATTGTGTTTTACCCTGCATAAGTAAAATCGGGTCAAGAGTTCTTTATCCCACTGAGACCAAAATGGTTCAGATGTGATCAGCTGTTGTAAAGCACGGAATATGAAAAATCTTTGCATTATTTCAATCAGGTTTACTCAATCAGCGCTCACCGTCAAGCAGTCCTTCGTTCCTGCCACCAGAAGGTGACAGGTTCTTCTCACTGGGACCAGAAAACACAAAAACTTTCTTTCAGTTCAGCACTCCCATCCGAGACAGAGCCCAGCCGTCTATCAAGAAAAACTAAAAGTGACACGAGTTTCACCAGGAATTCTGATTTCAGTTCTAACTGACATATATTGTTGTTTCTGTGTAGTTCTTTATGTTCTTAGTTATTGATAAAGCTGTTACACATTCTATAAATATTCACAACTTGTTTCCACTAATGTCAATGACCTTAAAAAAAAACTCAATTAAAATATGTAAAAAAAAAACTGTACGTAAATTGTTTATTACCTGCAGGAAATGACAAACTAATCAGAGCAAGGCTGGGATTTATTTATTTTTTTATTTTCACAACCTAAAAATTAAACGGACTGCAGCACAAACTTTACAATGGTACCCATCAACAAACAAGAGGAAAATTGTAAAAGGGAAATGATTTGAAAAAAATATGTACAAAGGTGTTTTCCTGTCCTCACAAACAGGAACAGAACAAACTATATACAAAAATGGAAAAACACTACCATCAATGATCTCAATGTCCTCTCTCTGGGGTTTCATTCACTTTGTGGTTTGTACGTAACGAAGGCTGCACTTTGGCTTTTCATCACTTGTCTTTTGCCATTGACTATAAGGAGCAAGGGAGAGTCCACACGTATACTTCGGAAGTCATATGACTGTATAGAGAAAAGCAAAGAAGAAACATTGTAAAAACGTGGTATTTTTTTGCACCTATTGTAATGTAAAAAAAAAAATCCAATTGGTTTTTCATAACTGTTGGCACAGATAACAGCTGAAAGCATGTTGATATTTGCTCGATTGTGTAAATATGTACACTGCTGTTCAAAAGTTTGGGGTCAAAATGTAAATATATTTTTACAGAATTTACTTGATCGAAAAAAAACATTCTTTTCACCCAAAAATCTTGAAACAAGATTAAAAAATAAATAAACTGGCATGTTGTGATAAAATAATAGGCAGCACAAGAGCTGTCAAAATTGATAAGTGGCTCTTCAGCACCAAATCAGCATATGAGTATGATTTCTAAAAGATGTGACACTGAAAACTGGAGTAATGATGCTGAAAATTCAGCTTTGCGTCACAGGAATGAATACAATTTTAAAACATTAAAAAAAGGTTTACTTAAAGTCATAGTTATATTTTACAGCATTTATTTTACTGTATTTTTGATCAAATAAATGCAACCTTGGTGAGCATAAGTGATTATATTTTTAAAATCTTAATAAATTTGGAATGTTAAGCAGAAGTGCGAAAGTATAATGAAAAGCTTTGTTTACAAACCTTATCTTTATGTGTCACGCTGTGCCGTTTAACCTGTGGTTCAGGAATGACTACAGTATCCCCTATTAAAACACCCCAGCTGTCTGCTGTATTATACACCATGACTAAACAACAGGTCTCGTCACTGTCCACCATGCCAAATGTGCTGAAAGATAAATAAAACAACACAATCAGCAACCATTTACTATATCCAGTAACCTAGTTTGTTAGTACGTATTTGTAGAGGTTCTTAATGCGGCTGAGGCATTTAACTCACAAAGCCATACGGCCCTCTGAGGCCAGGCTGAAGACCACTTTTCCTAGCGCTGCCACCTCACCGTTGTGGCCGTGAGTGAGAGAGGATAAGCTACGGGGTTCAAGGCTCCCCGTGCGGCCCGAGGGAGACCGGAACTGAGGGGAGGAGCATGGGCCCAAAGCAGAAGTACTGAGTGAGGATAGCATGTTACGAAGACGCCGTGCTTTTACTTTGCCCTGAAACACAGAGAAAGTGGGGTGAATGTGATTTCTTATAGACCTCCAGAATGTTGTTTAGACTGCGCGCTAACGCCATCTTCTGGAAACAATCCAAAACAACAACCAAACAACCTTTTCAATAAGCTTTTACACCATGAAGTAAACTAAACAATGCTCTGTGCTACTAAACTTCACATTTGGGGGTATACATATACATATACATATACATATACATATATATATATATATATATATATATATATATATATATATATATATATATATATATATATATATATATATATATATATATATATCACACACACTAAAGTTGTTAAAACCTCAGCTCCCATAAAATGACCTAAAAATGTCTAGTTTCTCTCACCTTATTCTCTATTAACATTGTAACCTGGTCTAGGTAATTGAGCAGCTGTTTTTCTCTCTCCCGAGCATCTTCCCAGCCAGGATCCAGAGCTGCAGCACGGCTGTATCCATCCAGAGCTGAACTGTACATCTCCTCATACTGGAACAACTGGTAAAAGAAAGGAGATTTTTTTTATGCCTGCTTGACACAGTGTAAGCGCAACAGCAGGCTGTTGACCAGTTTAGAATATACATGTAACAAAGTGGATAAGATGCTGGTTTTACTGCGACACATTTGCTGGTGCTCACACACCAGTTTGAAAAAAATGTGTGAGAAAGGAACTGAAAGAATTGTTACCGTAGCTCTGTTGAAGTGGAGGTCAGGATTCGTTGTGGACGCTTTGTCGATTTTCTCCTGTAAATATCCACAGATAAAATTATAAGGTAAAAAGAAGACCAGCTTTGGCAAACGAATATTTAACATACAGAGGCTTGGATGACACTCGAGTCCCGAGGAGATACTTACAGCCTGTGCATAGGCACTGAGGGCCTGTTGAGAGAGCTGTGGGTTTTGTCCACTGGTAAAAAACATGGAGATATATGCGTTCCCTAAAATATCTGTTGGGCCAAAAGTAAACGAGCATGAAATAATTTATTTACGTTTATTCTCAATACACCAACATTGTCAAAACTGACTGACATTCTAAGGTAATAAATATTGAAGAATTGTATAAATAATTTGAAATTCCAGTTGACTGCCATTGTGTGGAGAGAAAAAAAAAACAACGAGAACCAAAATGATCTTCTCTTATGTTCCATGGAACAAACAATAGGTCTGGACAGACACGAGAGCAATTAAATAAAGACATATTTTCAACTTTTTGAAGCACTAGCCCTTTAAGATAGCGGAATGAACCCCATTTTGGCCCGAACACATTTCACAGGATGTCCCACTGGGAACACACCTAACGTGTTATTTTCTGAAATATCTGTGTAATACACTCACACCACGAAGTCCCATCAGTGACATCGAGTTGCACAGCCTGCCTGGCCAGCTCCACGCTCTCCAGAATGCGTTTGCTCTGCTCCTGCGTGCCTTCTTCGGGTGGTAGCTGTCGTAGCACCATAGACAGGCTTCTCAGAGACACTTTATTCTTACTCTGGATGAAAATAAGACGACAGTGATTCGTCTCTGAGCAGTACCATATCATTAGAGGCAGATATCCTAAAAGACAGGGGTCTCATTTGCAATTATTTGGATGGATTATTGCTTCTATGTTATGTGTATTATTTGTTTGCTGAACTTTTGTCTAAACATTCTGCCTAATTCATAATTTAAATCACTCTTCAGCCAACATAATGCTCTTTTAAATAAAGCTCTCACTTGAGCCTGTGTCTTCCTCTTAACCAGTTCAAACACAATAAACATCTTTTGTACAGAAAGAGAAACCTTTAACACACAGAAACCTAGCAGCTTGAGCTCTACTGTATATGATGAAATATACTTCATCTATAAAATAAATGTTCATTTTAACATTATTGCAGGCCAATTATAATATTGATTATACCGCGGTTACGCGCATTTAATGAATGAGACACATTGTTCCTGGCTATAATAAAAACTCACCTGCTGTAGAGCACCTGTGAAGCAGGTCTTGGCCGCAGTCAGGTCTCCTTTCTTCCAGTACTGCTCTCCCAGTGTGTTCCAGCCCTCAACCAAACCTGGTTCCAGTTTAACAGCCCGGGACAGACACTCCTCTGCAGTCTGACTGAAGTCCGGAGCCACGTTCAGACACCGGCCTCGTTGCAGCAAGAACTGGGCGCTGTGTTTGTACAAATCTGTTGAAAGTATAATATAATGATAATAATAATATAATACCAATACTCTCAATGGTCCTAAGATGATAGTAAAGGATTCTGGTGTATGTAAATCAAATTGTCAGAACATATTTTATTAAACGCTAACATTTCTATGCCGTAATAACGAAGAAATCCCAACCTTCTTTTTCTTCCAGTCTCTTGAGTGTCTTTGCCATCTCTTGAGCAACATCATTCTGTTTCCTACCAGCATCTTCAACACTGTGCGTCTCAAAGTAACGGTCTCTGAAGGAGTACAGATCATTCACCAGCTCCTGCGAAAGAAATGTTCTATTATTAAACAACTGCACCTTTGAAGTCCCTCAAAAACCCCAAAAGACTGCACGTGTTAAAGCCAGAGTTATAAAAATAAATGATTTAATCATTTCATCACAAAAAAAAGATCTTAGGCAGAATGACAGCCCCAGTCGGGACGTGTTTGCTTTGCATCCTTTTTAATAACATGAAAGCAAATGGTGACTGAGGTCTCTTTTTGCATTTGCATGAAAAAGAAAGTAAAATAGATTCTACTTCACTGCTGCCTTCGCTTACAAAATTTCAGCAGTATCCTAACTGCTGCGAAAACAATTATAGCTATAAGAATAAAGCTGTGCCATAATAGTATCTGTTAACAAACATGAGATTAAAAATTATGAAAGCCTCTTATACTGTTTAAAGAAGAATATTTATTATAGTTTTACAGTACATTAAGTGTCTCTTGCATAACGAAAAGCACATTAGGATAACACGATCAGAATACAGTTCGCAGAGTTTCATCAATGATATTTAGACGCTGCTTGTCCTAAAACCTGCCTTTCCTCCGTTGTTACAGTGCAGTGTATCAGTTGTTATAGTGACAGGCGCTGCAGCAGATATGTTCTGTACATTATACACCATCGACATCGTCCGGATGCTGCAATACCTATTTATTTAAACCTCACCAAAAGGCGGAGGGAAACGAAACAGTGAGTTCAAACCTTTAACACTTGCAAGTCATCTTTGTCTGTTGTTTTCTGCTCCCCATCATTATCAAGCCCGGCCATCTTTAACATGTAAAGCAGGACCCGAGCAAGCGTGATAAACACAGTCCAGAGTGTTCGGGCGCCTCCTACTGGTCAGGAGACGACCCGGGATTTTTTTTTTCAAATCTGTCATCTATTTTATAGCATTATTTATACCCTGAATTATGTTTACACGTAATACAAAACAAAACACAGCAAAGCACCTCTTTGGAAAAAGTCACTAAGAAAAGTGTTTTTTACTATTCTTTTATTTGATATAAAAACCACCTCGAAGCAACAAATGAATAAACATAAAATAGTAAGCTAGCTATAAACGAGCAAAAATAAATATGCAAACTACAGATTAGATAGATAGATAGATAGATAGATAGATAGATAGATAGATAGATAGATAGATAGATAGATAGATAGATAGATAGAAAAAGGTTTTTCGAAGAAGCTAGAAACAGAGAATGAAATGGGAAGTAAAAGTGCGCATGCGCATACGATCACACGCAGTCATGAGACTCTTGAAACGCCGGTTATAATGTTTCGATGATCTTGTAGCGACAATGGTGTTTTTATCTCTTTTTCTCGGTTTACTGCTCATGACAGTCTCTGAAAACGATGCAGCCGAGAGGATTGAAGCCCTCGTCATTCCTCACAGTCATATGGATGTTGGCTGGGTGTACACCGTCCAGGTAAAACGCAGACGCTTAATAATGTTTCGCGAGCGGAACTGTCATCGACAGCGCTGTCGTACTTCTCTGTTGTAGGAGAGCATGCATGCGTACGCCAGCAATGTCTACAGCAGTGTAGTTGAAGAGCTGTCACGAGTCAAAGGCCGGAAATTCATCGCAGTTGAACAGGAGTTTTTCCGACTCTGGTGGGTGAATGTGGCAACAGATTGGCACAAGAAACAGGTAAGGGCTTACGGATATCATATTAGCTGTTATGTAATAAAGGTAAATAAGTTAAATTATTGTTTAAGCCAGATATTTTCAAACTGGTGCTTGGAAAAAAATGTAAAATGTCTAAAAAGCTAAATATGTAAATAGATTTAAAAAAGACTCAAATAAATAAAATAATTACAATACTGTACTAAGTAGTGAAAAATAATTTCCAAATTATATTTTGCACATTTTTACAATTTTATGTATATATATATATATATATATATATATATATATATATATATATATGTATATGTATATATATGTATATGTGTATATGTATATGTGTATATGTATATGTGTATATGTATATGTGTGTGTGTGTATATTATAGCTGCTTTTTCAGTTTCTGGGAAGTATGATCATGCTTGAGGTTTATGGCCTTCAATGATCAAAAATAAGCAGGTTTAAGGTGACTTGTTTTTCTATATGTCAGGTAAGACAGCTGCTAAATGAGGGTCGTCTGGAGTTCATAATCGGGGGTCAGGTGATGCATGATGAAGCGGTGACAGATGTAGATGATGCCATTCTTCAGCTCACAGGTGCGTGAGCATGAAACACTCCTTAGAAATAAAACCTGGTGCTGAAAGATCTAGTGCTATTTACACATTACTAGTGTTACATATGTTGATCTTCTTATCTCCCGCTCTCTCTCTCTCTTCTTTTGGCTTGTAGAGGGACACGGCTTCTTGTATGAGACCTTTGGTGTTCGGCCACGTTTCGGATGGCATGTTGATCCATTTGGTGCATCAGCCACCACCCCGGTCCTCTTTGCGCTTGCAGGGTTTGATGCTCACCTCATCTCACGCATCGACTACGACCTTAAAGATGACATGCAGAAAAACAAGGTTGTGCTTTTGCATCATTGGTTTGGTATAACATATCACAATGCAGCTGTGCATGAACTAAATACAGTATGGTTGGTATGTGTAATAATATAACATCTGCATTTGTAGAAATTGCAGTTTGTGTGGAGGGGTTCACCATCTTTAAAGGAAAAACAAGAGATATTCACACACACAATGGACCAGTTCAGTTACTGCACCCCATCGTATCTCCCCTTCTCTAACAGGTGATACCCAGTAACTTTATTTTTATTATTGTTATTATTTTGTAACACTTCAATTGTGATTTTTGTTTAGCATGAAAATCAAGTAAGTTTTAATTTAATTTTAATATATATGTATATATATATATATATATATATATATATATATATATATATATTGTGTGTGTATATATATATATATATATATATATATATATATATATATATATATATATATATATAAATTAACTAGATTTTAGCATAAATAAAGTTAATAATATTTCATATCCTTTTTTATTGCAATTTTGAGTAAAAAAAGTAGTCTTGGTAAGCATAAGTATTTTTTTTTCTTTATAAAAAATTCTTACCATCCCCAAACTTTTGTTTTATATAAAATAATGTGTAAACTTGATGTTATATTGATGGTAATTGTGCCCAGGTCTGGGTTTTACTGGAATGGAGTCGCCTTGTTTCCGGACCCTCCTAAAGATGGCGTATACCCCAACATGAGTCTGCCAGTGACCAAAGAAACTTTAGAGCTTTACGCACAGACCATGGTGGAAAACATCAAGCAAAGAGCCCAGTGGTTCAGAACCAGTCATGTTCTCTGGCCTTGGGTCAGTTCAGCTCAATCGTACCCCAGGCTAAACCTTTTATAAGTATTTCTTTTATACATTCACTAACTCATACAGTATTACAAGGGTGTGTTGTATTTACAGGGTTGTGACAAGCAGTTCTTCAATGCTTCAGTGCAGTTTACAAACATGGATGCTTTAATGAACTACATTAACGCACACAGTGACAAGTATGGAGTTACAGTTCAATATGCCACGCTACAGGATTACTTCCAGACAGTGCACCAAACAAATCTGTCCTGGGATGTGAGAGGAAACCAAGACTTCCTTCCTTACTCAACAGGTTTATTATTTGGCTATTATAGCTATTTCTATAGTTTTTATGTGTTTTTACCAATTTTTAATACTACACTTTGTGTTTTATTACCATGCGTTAAATTGCAGAAGAATAGTTAACACTGCTGTGTGAGTGTTTGTAATATAAGATATTTTTCTCTCCTCTGGCCAGTGTAAGAAATTTCTTAATATTTTTCCCGCTCTTTTAGAAATGCTATCAAGGATTCTGAGAAATGTCAATAAGGTCCATCAGTGTGTCTCTGCATTTCTGAAAAACAAATGGTCCTGAAAGGTCTTTTTCTTTATTTTCCAGAACCGTTTCAGGCATGGACGGGGTTCTATGGGTCCAGGAATGTTCTGAAAGGAGTAGCTCGACGAGCGAGCTCCCTCCTGTATGCAGCAGAGTCTCTCTTCACTAGATATCGTATCAGCTTCCCAGAAGGTCCAGTTCAGAGAGAATGGGCTCTAGACAAACTCAAGACCCTACGTTGGGCTGTCTCAGAGGTGCCTGGTTTTAAACCTCTATTTATGTCGCTGCCATTTCCTTTTGAGCAACTTTAGGCAGCATGGAATTTACAGTTAAATTAGATCCAATGATGAAAAATGTTATTCATAATTTATTTATTTTTTCTCATTAGTTTTCTCTTATTATTCAAACCCATAGGTCCAAATTAAACTTAACCCTGCTAAAACATGTTATTGTATATGTCTAGAAATTGACAGGTCCTGATCTCATCTGATTTGCTCCAGGTTCAGCACCATGATGGCATCACAGGGACAGAGTCCCCTAAAGTTGCTGATATGTACATGGAACATCTCATGCAAGGCATGATGGGAGCTGAGGAGCTCTTGGCAGCCATATTCTTGCTTCCACAAACCGTTTCCAATGACATCAATCACACACCTCAAACCAGATCTACTACAGTAAAGACCAGTATGTTTTTTTATATATATGGCTTATGCTTTTAGCCTCTTGGTTCTTGTTTTTCATTTTTAGAAATCTTTTTAAAGTAATTGATAATATAGACAATATTGGAAATCCAAGTGCATTTCTTTACATTTTCAGTGTAATTGTTAGCATTAGTAGTTGATTAAAGGCTAGATTGTCTAATAAAGGTTTTGTTGTTGTTGCAGACTCCGTAAATGTTCTGGAACAGCATGTCATCGTGTACAACCCACTTGCCTGGAACGTTTCAACATATATTAATATTTCTGTGGCATATGCAATGGCAGTTGTGCTTGACGATGACGGAAAAGCAGTACCTTCTCAGGTTACAAAACATTTCTTCTGTCTTGACATGCAGTTATCCGTCGTTTCAGTTAATAACAGACTCAATAATTAACTGCAGATCCAACAATCGATGGAGTCTTCCACCGCCTACGATCTGTTTTTCGTTGTTGAGCTAGGCGGACTTCAGTACAGAAAGTACATTGTGCAGTTCCCACAACTCCCCTGTGACACTGGATCTGTCTGCGGGGCGGCTCATGCGGCCAGAGTAGTGAGGTTTGAAAAGAAGAATGTGAGTCAGTGGAAGAGGACTGGTAGGAAGTTGTTACCGGTGCTGAACGAGTGCTACAAACTGATGTTTGACCAAGAGACAAACCTTCTGCACAGCATCACAGATCGGCAAGTTCTCCTCCATCGTGCATCAGATTGCCACAGATATACCCAGTGGAACTTTTCAGTTGATCTAGTCTGTACTTTGCAGGCGTGAAAAGATGAGAGTTAGAGTACAGCAGGATTTCTGGGAGTATGAAGCCAATGGGGATGTCCACTCTGGGCCGATCTCAGACAACTACATCTTTACTGCTAACGGCTCAGCTATTCCTGCTTACAAATCTGTGGCCATGGAGATTGTACCGGGGAAGGTAGTCTCAGAGATACGCCAGTATTTCTACAGGTAAAAGAAAAAGGCTTTCTTGATATGCTGAATCTATGGTTCTAGGGTTGTTGTTAGCTTTAAAATAAATGTTAGCAATTTAGAATACATGCTTTTTTCAAGCTGGTGCTATGCCTGTTTCATTGCGACCAATTACATTTTCTCCATAAATTTAGCAATAGTTCCCATTTCTGAAAGTGTGAGCGTTCTCTCTGCAGAGAGGAAGAAGACGAAAAGCACACCTACTCTGTGGTCACCAGAGTGCCGCTAGGGTTCAAGGGTCGGCTGGCGTGCTTCAGACTAGAGCAGAGTTATAAAGTGGGTCCCCTAGAGATGAACAGAGAGACCGTGTTCAGAACCCGCACGAGTCTGAAGAATAACAGAACACTTTTTACTGATAACAATGGCTATCAGATGATGAAAAGGACACATAAGACCTTTGTGAACAACACAGTCGCCCGCGTAAGGTTGCTTTAAACTTAATATTCATAAATCATACGTTTCGGTTATTACGAGATATGCTTATTTACATGCACAGAATTACTACCCAATGGTGCGGGCGGCCTACATAGAAGATGATTCCAGCAGAGTTGTGTTTCTCAGTGAAAGAGCTCATGGAGTGGCCAGTCTAAGTCAGGGGCAACTAGAAGTAAGGGCTTGTGTTTGCCTCTCACACACACTTGGCACTGTTGTGTCAATCTCTAAGGCCGTACTTGGCTGTTTTGTAATGATTTGTATTCTGTGCGGGCATCAGGTGATGCTTCATAGACGGCTTTGGAACAACCAAGAGTGGAATCTGGGATATAATCTTACTCTTAATGACTCGTCTGTGGTACGGCCAGTTCTCTGGATGATGCTGGGCTCCCCGTCTGCATTGTCCTCTCTGTACCAACAGGAGGCACTGGAGCTGCAGCACAGACCTGTGGTTATGCCCATTGATCAACCCCGTGAGTTTGCAGACACCAGACTGTCATCTCCATCTCAGCTCCTCTAAAAAGTTTATTACATTCAGTGATGCATCTAATATGTAACAAAAGGCAACTCAATAATAGGAGACTTACTGTAGCACACCCTTCAGTTACCTTTAATCCAAATGCTTGCCAGTACTAATGTACAACTTCTGACAAACAGGTGCAGTTTAAAAATGTTGTTAGTTAAAAATAGAAATGACCTCCATTGGCCCAGTACCAAGGTTATAACAGTAAACTAAACTGCAGTCATAAAATGGTATATTACCTGCAATATAATACATTAGAAAAGACTCTTTCTTTTTTCATTTTTTGTCTCATTTTTTATTTTATTTCATATGGTCTGCTAAAAGTAATAAATGAAATTCTAATAACATGACAAACTTTTTATGAAAATTAAATGTAAAGAAAATATAAAAATGCTAACTATTTCATAATATTGAAAGAAATAAATACTGAAATAACACTGCCAAGGGCATCTTTCCTTAAAATGTGCAAGCCCTTTTTTTAAACGTACATATGCACTCTTCATCCAGATGACATAGATTTATAGTATTTTGTTTCTACTAAGTACACCTACTATTTTACCTGTTTCTACATTTTCTACATGTTTTGCCTTCATGTATTATTAATTTTATTAGATTTGTCATTATTACCTCTTTTGTCTGAGAAACATAGACAAACATACATCTTATATGTGTAATTAAAAATAAGAAAACTATTAACAAAATTGTCAGTTGAGCAAAATGCGAAAAATGTATTTTATTTATTTTTTTTTAACATTTGTCCGTTTTGTAAGCCAGCAGAGACGAAGAAATATAAACTTTTCCCTTACACAGAAAAGCAGTGGAACCCGAGGGGCTTTGTTCAGCCGGTTGTGCTTCCCCAGAACCTCCACATGCAGACCCTCAGTATCCCTGGCTGGAGCTACAGTCCTGATCACACCCAGCACCTCCACAGCCTCAACTCAGGCAGGCCACAATATACTTTACACAAGACTGGCAAAACAATTATGTGAATCAGACTCAGGGTGAAGTATAAATTCCGCTTATAACCAGAAGCTATATTCAAAATGTACATATAATTTTTCAAGGTGGAGAGACAAACTCTGAGATGGACTTTGACCGTATTCTTTTGAGAATCACACACCTGTATGAAGAGGGAGAAGACCCAGTCCTGTCGCAACCCACTGTTATTAACCTGAAGGTACCTGAAGTTTTTATTGATAGAATGTTTATTAAACATAACAACTTAACAGTAATTTCGTTAACAGGAGGTTATGAGAGGCATAGGTGAAGTAACCCAGGTTCAGGAGCGTTCCCTCACAGGAACGTGGATTAAATCAGAACTCAAGAGGTGGAGCTGGAAAACAAACGAAAGTGTACTGAAAGGGGGTGAGATTTTATCCTTGTTTGGTAACTACAATGTTTGATCTGACAAGTAATTAAATGAAATTAAATAGATGTAATAAAAATGTGTTGTTGTTTTTCTCTTTACAGAACAAACTGATTTTTTTAGCAGCACAACCCAGGACTTCAATGTGACCATTTATCCGAAGGAGATCAGAACCTTTTTCATTTACTTTAAATAGACTGATTTGCAGAATCCAATTTTATCTTCTGTGAAGATTCTTTATTATGATTATTTCTAAATTGCCAGTGATTATTTTAAGATGTGTACAAGCTGAATCACCTTTTGATGATAAGGAGATTATTAAAGATTGTGTTAAGCATTGCACATTTTGTGAAGTGTATAGACTCAGTTGTGTTCTATGCTTATTTTGAAAGTACATGTATAATCTGGACATCAGGTCAGCGGGTGAATGTGAGCTTTATTTGTTGAAGTTCAATGCAAACACTTTAATATCACCACTGATACATTAATAGCATTGCTGTTCATTTTTTCCCCATTGGCTTAAAGCAATATTCCACATCAAAATAATGCACACCCCTTTTATGTTAAGTGTCATACAATTTTACAACATTGTTCCAAGCTGTTTTTTGGTCTACGTTGTACAATAGAAGTCAGTGGGTTCCAATTTAGTTGGGTTCCCAGCATTCTTCATTCTTCCACCGATGAAAGAAATGGGTTTGGAATGTCGTAAAGGCGAGTAAAAAAAGACTTATGTTTATTCAATTATAATAACCTTTCATTTAAGTATTGACAATGTCCATACACCAGTGAATTCAGTACATGAATCGGAAAACATACAGTATAAGTTTTATGTGTTGTATTGTAAAGCTGATTAAAATATTAATTCATATTGCAAATATACATTATTCCTGTTAATTCAGAAATAGGTATACATTCTGCATCTTTTTTAGGACTAAAGATTAGATGTTTTAATGCTCTCAAAATACTTGAATAAAACTATATCAGTGATAAGCTTGACTATGGTATAATGTATTAGTATCTCATAATGTGTTCTAAGATCGAGTTATATTAGTATTAGCCTTAAGGTGCACACACTCTCCCTTTCATTGCGTATCCGTGGGTGGCGCCATAACGACGACGGGCTAAAAAATAGAAACCGTTTACATTCGAGAACTGTGCTTGGTCAATACTGCTCGCCAGCATCAAAGGATCTATAAAATGAACATTGCTTACCACATTAGATCCGGAAGAACAGCAAGGAATCGCCTTGCAGCAGTATGCAGCTATTGTGAGGGAGAGGACAATCTGAGTCACCTCTGTGAGCTCATCTAAGAAACACAGTACAGCATATCCCTTCTGTAAAAAAAGAGGTTAAACAATCCATAAATATACACTGATCAGACACAACATTAAAACCATACAATAATCTATAATTCTCCCTTGTGGTGCTAAACCAGTTCTGATTCATTGGTGTCTGCCAAAAAGACATTGGCATGGATTGGATTTGTTGGTTAAGTACATCCCATAAATGCTCAATTGGAAAACACCTTGAACTCTTTGTGTTTCACAAACCATTCCTAAACAGTTTTTGCGGGGTGTCAGGATGCCATATCCAGCTGAAATAGCCACTGCCTCAAGGAAACACTACTGAAAGGGTCTGCAACAATCTTTAGGTAGATGGTACTTATCCCAAGGTTTCCCAGAATATTACTCATAGCATTCCAAAACATCTGCCAACTTCTCTGCTGCCATCTCTTTCCCAAGCAAACAATATACCAGGCAATATACCTAGCCATCCAACTGATCTAAACATAATTTATCAAACAAGATTTATCATTGCTTCATGTCACAGTTCAGGTGTTCACATTGTAGGCACTTTTTGACAGTGGACAGGCACCATTTTTCATTACATGAAATTGAAGAACTGACTGCTCACTACTGTGTGCATAATATAGGCAGCTATGAAAATAAATCAGCATTTTTAATCCTTTTGATCTTTCATTAAAAAAAAAATATCACAAAATTCAAACTAAAGCAATGAAGAGCCATCTTAGTCATTTTCTACAGGACTGGGATGGCCATGGCAAAAATTACCCATTTTTGTGTTGATTTTGGATTGTTTTGGATTATTGTCCCAATGGAAAATCCAACCATGGTCCATCAAAACATTTCTAACAGAGGCAGTCAGCTTTAGATCTTTTATCTGTTGATATTTGTTAGAATCCATAATACCATGCATCAGAAGGAGATGTCCAGGACCTCCTGTAGAAAAACAGACCAACAACATTAAAGATCCAACAGTATACTTTTATCCCTGTTTGTACTAAACCCATCTGGTGGGTTTGCTGCCAAAAATCTCTTTTTTAGTTTCATTTGACATCACATTTGACAGATCTGTAACATCTTTAGTTGATATTTACCAAGGGTGCCAATATTAATGGAGGTGCCAATATCAATGTATATACCTATATATACAGTCTAGTGATTTGCATGTTAACAGCGTACAATGACATTAATAACATAAAATGTTCTATTTAAAATAGTTTGCTTACCTCCAATTGTATACATGTGTTTCCATGTTTCATCTTGATGTGATGCCAGAAGCAAACGGTGTATAAATATGGCTCAGTTAATGTTCCCAGAAGACAGAAGATATATGCCATACATGTGACCACCTGCATTCCCAAACAAGCCTTAAGCTGTTGAAGAATAAAACGACAAAATCACACTCAGGAATACTTATTTCTAAGCGCGTCTTTAGTGATAAATTCAGAGTAGGAAATACGCTCAATACATTCTGCATATAGTGCATGACTAGCACAAAGATGGTACATGCTTTTAATAATAATTCATCGTTTTTCGATCACAGATGATTACTTAAAATCTTACTGTTGGCAAGTGAAGCTTCTGTGCTGCTATGGCCAAACTGCCAGAAATAATGCCCTGTTTAAAGGAAACATAGTAAATAAATCATACTGAAGGATGGTTTAAAGTAAAAATTAAAAATTAAAAAAGCTGAAATGCTGTAACGTTTACTATAAGAAATTATCACCTTTAAATATAAAATAAATAAATATTATATACTAATTAAATATATATCTCTATATATATATATATATATATATATATATATATATATATATATATATATATATATAATGTTAACCAGTGAAGCAATTACCAAATTGTACAGTTTAAGCATATTCAAAATTGTCACTTACAACAGATGAAAACGCCAGCATTACGCTATTACTCGATTCAGCTAGTACTAAATAAAACGGCAATCTGCAAACAGCGAAGAAGCAAAGCAAAACAAAACAAAATCCCTCAGCCCTAGATGCGTTTGAGACTATTGCGTTCCCCTTGAACATCAACTTCAGGTGTACCCCTAAAATCTTGGGTTCTGCCTCGAGGTACTTGTGTTTAAGATGTGGGTTCCTCCGGAAAGAAACTTTCAGTAAGGTCCCCGCCTCGGCCGGGTCGCTCGCGCTCTGGGCCGCCGCGGCAACCGCCGGAACATCGCCGCAAACCTCTTGTCTTCTCGGTTTCAGCTTCGTCTGTGCGTTTGAAACATCGTCAGAAGTTCTGCACCGGTTCCTACTCGGTCAGTACAAACACCAGTTGATAAAATGCACATTATTTGTGAGATTCCTTAGCGAGCATTTCCTTCTGCTGGCCTTCAGTGCACGCGTTCAAAACAAGCGCTATTGTATGGCGGCCAAAATCCCCTGAAAAGGGTCCGTTACGAGGTTTTTCGGAAAGCGCACGCCCTTTTCCCATCTGGAGCAGTCTTTCGAGATCACATTACATCTGGAAAGGCTGAACTCGAAAACACAGGCGTCTTTTGCAGTGTGTTTATCCTCTATTTTTTACATTACGTACAGAAAATATTATATAAGGTTATTGAACGAGAATTTAACACATTTAAGGTGTACATATTGATAGTGTGAATCAGATGAGGCAAAGAAGGCGTAGCTGTTTTTAATTTGTCTTTATTTTTGACAAATGTCAAATGTTTTTCTTTACTCTATGTCCACTGCTGCGCTGGTTTCACATTTCCTGCCAGTCCTACCATACTAGTTTGCTGACTTTTGTTCTACACTAAACTTCAAAATCTAAATAAATTTCACAACACGTGACAGCACTTCATTTTTTTTAACATATAGGCAAGATCAGCGATTCGTAACTTGCAAAATGAGGTTGAAAGTGGCTGCATGCACAGATGACCTTTGTCAGTCCCACTGTCACACAATGTGGCTTCTAGCAACAAGCATGTTCACATATGTAAGCAATTCTTCAGAATAAATAATAAGATGATAAATGGCTTAAAAATGTGTTTACTGATACATTTCACATTTATTTATTGATAGGTGAAATCAATTAAAAAGTGACTTCTAAAATCCTTTGCTATTGTGCTTTTGCATCGTTTGTAACACCGACATAAAATAGTGCTTCTCTTATCAGGAGTCATGCAAAACAAAAAGGTAATTTATTTAATGCAGGTGAACTGCTTTCCAAGTAACACAACAGCACTGTGCAAGGTGAAACTAAGCAGAACCTAATTTAAACATGTCCCCATGATAATGCCGTGTTTACTATGTGTTCTCTTTAATGCTGCATATTAAATGTAAAACAATCGCTGACTTTTGAACATTTTTTTTTTTTTTTTTATTTGTAACCAAAATTACACATTGCTCCTAATATTCAGTGCATAAATGCAGCTTCAGATCACAATAAGGTACATTAAAACTCAGGTAAACTTCATGTAAAAAAAAAAGAAAAAAATGCACAACAGAACGAATACTAGGATGCAACTGCATTTAAAATCCTTTCTATTATTAATTACACAATGTAAGCAACTGAATACCCTTTTATAGGTTTTAAGGCCCCTTAGGAAAGAATGAAGCACTGTACATTTCAGATTAACAACGGCTTATCAGCCTATATCACAGAAAATGCATTAGACGTGAAGGGCACTTAGAAAAGCGCACTTACAATTAAGACGGATCAACAGTATCTTTCTGTAATGTCAGTATTAGGTTAGGTTCTTTGGTCATTAGTATACGAATGCAAGCCAAATAAGGCATGTAATAATCCAGTTGTTTGTCTGATTCTATTATGATCTTATAGTGATCTAGAAATTGTGATGGCAACTTTGCGTTAGGATGTGGCATATTGTCCCTGCATAGTAACAATGTTAGGACAGATCCTAGGCCATCCATGTTTATCATACATAAGTAACATTCACTTAAAACATGCATAACAGCATTAAGATTCCTGTAAACTGGAATTGCTGGTGTTCTCGTAGATCCCCACTTATATGCCTCTATAGTGTCTGGTACCCATCGGTCCTCCGTTTTCTGCTGATGAGGTAAGCGACGACTACAATGATGATGAGGATGATGAGGATTATGCCCACGGCGATGGGAACGCGGTAGTCAGGTTGATCCGCCTTGCATAGATCAGCTGTTGCACAAAACAGAGCACAATGAATTTGATGAAGATTGAAGGTTTTCACGATGCAAAGGACAATTTTTAATATGGCACGATAGAGACAGCATGGTGGATGTAGTCCAGAGACTGCAAATGTGGCATAAGCTGTACAGTGTTTTCCACCCTTAAATTGCAATATATTATTAGAATGTATTACAATACTTTTTAAAATAGGTGGTCGGTATCAACTGCTCATTTTCGGGTTGTGTTGAAAATAATATATATATATATATATATATATATATATATATATATATATATATATATTTATTTTTTACATAGCTTTTAAAGCTAACAAATCGTGTCCAATATTAAATAATAATAAATAAAGAGTTCAATTAAAAAAATAGCAGACTTTAATTTAAAAAGTAAAAATAAAACATGCTGAGAATAAGTGAGAAGGTTTGAGAATAACTTTAGTTAATAGGTGGCCTTTGGACTTTATAACAGGCAGGTATCTCCTTAGTACCATTTGTTATACAGCTGGTCTAACCAGCTTTTTTGCATTGCCATGGCACCTTTGCTACGATCTTTGTAAACAAGCTTTATGAAGTATCTAGGACATAAGGTAAACAGTGCATGGGCTGTTACTGTTGTTTACAAGGATGGATTGGTTTAAGATAATGAAGCGTCATCACTTTATACTTACGCGGTCCGAATACGTTGTTTTTAATTTCTAAGGCCTGAATTCTGAACTGGGTCAGATCCAGACTCACACCGTTCCCCATGTCCACTGTCTCATCCTTACAGGAGTAAGAGTGACCCACATCCACAGAAAACAACTGAAGAGACCTGTTCAGCCCTGTGAAATTGCTTAACACTTTGACAAAAAGAAAAATAATTAGATCAGTGTTGGCATGGATGCGCACAAAATGATTAACCATTAACCAAGTCTCCTGCTGTTTTTAATTCCACGAATGTAATTGTGATAAAAATAATTCACATAATTCATTTACACAGATAAAACAAAAAACCTTGTTGAAAAATCCTGCAAATGTCATAAAGTTATTGTTTTTGAATTAAAAATGAAAGGATGATATTTACTGTAAGTAAAAATCTAACTAATACTTCCTTATTCTTTCTTGGCAGAACGTCACATTTATTGTTGCTAAACTGGTTGAGCTGCATGGCCTAGTGTTTGTTTTATTGATGCTTGGCTTTTTATGTCATTTTAAAAAGATTATGAAGCAGGAAATTTGTCTTGCTCAGTAGATTTCAGTAGATATTTCAATTAACCAATAAGTTAATAAGGATACAGAACTCATTGCAGTTAAAATATCAATAGAAAAAAATCTCAGGAATAAACTGCAGAAATCTAAAGATATGCTTTGTTGTGGGTGTTTTACAAGGAAAATGGCACTTGTACATGACAGCATATTTACCGTTTGGCGTGAAAGCGTAAGTTAAATCGTATTGAACATAATCGACATAGACCTTTTTCGTTGACTCATTCTAGAAAAGCAAAAAAAAAAAACGTTTATTACAACGATGACCCAAAAATACATGAACACAACTGAAAAAGAACCATAATGCATCACACAATTTTTTAAAACAAATACATATGTGAAAATATAATAAAATAAAAAAAAATCAATAAGTCACAACAAGGTATTCAACAAAATAATGAACAAATCTGTTACCTAATGAGGAATAGACATTATCTATATAACTGCGCCATACTGATATGTGCATCGAAATCATTCTGCGAACACCTGCTGCCTCGCTGTGAGCCAGTCGGTTAATTCGTTGCTGGGAGCTTTATATCCGACAGAAATTAAATAATGCAGTCTTTTATACTTCCTCCTAAAGTGCTTCAGAGTTCCGTTTTTCAGACCACACAAATTCAGGTTGTATTGAAAGATGCATGTCTTTTTCCACTAGCCGGATGCACACTTACTGCAATGCTAAAACTATTTTCTAGATTTTAAAAAGTGTAAATTGTTGCTACTTGCCACACGTGAAACACATAATTGATAAAGATTTTGATGACGTTTCTTCGTACATGAAAAGACTGTCTAGAATAAACTATTTTTTTAAAATCCATAAAGAGACTTACTTTCTTAAATCTGAAGGTAATATCACCTTCGTCAAAATGGAGAAAGATGGACACATCCGGTAAACATTCTCCGGTGGCATGAGTTTTGCTCGGCTGAACAATGTACGTGCCATTAACCTAGAGAAACAAAAATACTTATAATATGTATACGAAACATGGAAAAATAACAGATGTGAAACGTATTAGTGATTTAGATAGAAGCTGAATCGCATTTGAATGAAGAGCAACACAAAACATCTCACCTGGCTGTTGCTTACACGGATCGCGATTGCCGTGTCAAGCATAATGCATATGCCTTTATCATCGCTAACATTGTATTTCCCCATTGTCAGGTTGGTGGCTGATGTTGGCGAAGGTACCGGTGTAGTAGTAGGTGCAGAGGTCGTCGTGTTCGGGTTGTGGGTCGTCGTGTTCGGGTTGTGGGTCGTCGTGTTCGGGTTGTGGGTCGTCGTGTTCGGGTTGTGAGTCGTCGTGTTCAGACTGGGAGTAGTTGTGTTCAGACTGGGAGTAGTTGTGTTCAGACTGGGAGTAGTTGTGTTTATACTGGGAGCAGATGTTGGGGTTGCACTGGCGGACGCATAAACTGAACTACAATCACCTGAGGTGAGAGCTGAGGAGAAAGATGCAGACAAGAGAATGTAAGAAAACGTGCATCCAAGTGGGAGCTAAATCTGACAAAAACTCAATTAGAAAAAAAGCATTGTTTTTATTATTACGGTTGATAATAACAGGTGAAGAAGAAAGAAAATAGACATCGTGCAGAGAGAGTCTAGCTGTTCTGCACATGGAGCGCTATTTACATACATTCACTTCCTCCCTCGCGCGCCGTCACAAGTGTGCAAGCGTCAAAATTTCCCAACAGGGAAATGTGACAATTCACATCAGCCGATTTCACGTGATGTCTGATCGTTAGGTTAGCCGCATAAAAGAAATGCAAGCGCTGACAATGTGACTGACGCTCTCCTTGGTTTAGAGAAAGTCTCGCAGGTTGCCAGTTCGCCGGGGGGAAAAAGGCGCACTTGTGAACTGCACTTGTCCGTTTTGAACACGAATAGGAGTATGAGTAAATTAAAAAAAAGTTATATAGGCTATAATAGTAGCTTTCTGAAAGATACTACATTTCACTGAACTCTGAGGAACCTGAAAGAATATTTATATGTTAATGTGTCCATAAAAGTGTAATAGAACTGACTGATTTCAGCAATAAGGAAGTGGTTGTGTTCCTGTAGCCTATGTTACTGTAACGTTAAATCTAATCCTCCTTATACGAAATTGATCTTAAGCTTTGTTTTACTGGCGTTGTCTTTACCAGCGTTTTGTCTTAATTGCTTTCTATTTAAGTCACGCATAAAATCGAAACTACGGTATTTCCCGAAAGGTATGGCCAACGATGCATCTCTTTCCGGACTTTATTATTTAATAAAATCGTTCTTGCGAGTAAAACCTCGGGTCAAATTTTAAATATCACATTTCATAGCCTACAATTATGTTGGAACGCAACCATTTCCTTATTGCCGAAATCAGTCCGTTTTATATTGGCTTGCACCTTTTTTGAGGGACGTAATAGGCTATCATCCTTTACTAATCTTTTAAGTTTTAAGAGGTCCGTGCAATTTCCCACGATACGTAAAAGTACACCACGGTATTTAATGAGTGGCGCACATACGGCAAATGCATATTTCGAATCAAAGCAGCGCAGTTAAATAATTACTTTACCTGTTGCAGCAATGACGAACGCGATCGATAATAATCCGTATTTCATTTTCGCATTTATTCTGATGTGCCCGACACACACACAAAAAAAAACTCGCTGGAGCTGTAGAGCTGCGGAGGTATCTGTCGCTGAAACGCACTGCACTTATTCGCCTGAAACGAAACCACTGATAAAGCGACGGAAGGTCAACCTTTCCTCACTGGCTTTGAGCGTTTGTCCAATCACGACTCTGGTGAGGCACTCGGCGTCCCAGAAATTCAATACAGTGACCGAGTTAAGGTTTTTAGAAAGCGAAAATTAACAGATGCTAGTATTTTGTCACCGCCACTGTTGGATTTCTTAGTGGAACTGCTTTTAGGAGATATTTTAATCGCGGTAACCATTTTGAAACAGATGGCTATGCATTGATAATCTTGTTTACGAGATGTCATACTCAGATTAGCCGTTGTATTGCTGTTTCCTCCATTCGTTAAAACGTTTACATGTCATGCGATATGAAATGAAGAAACATTCCCAAAAGGTTTTATTTCTCACAGAAGGGCTACTTGGACCGCCATGTTGAAATCAAACCTTTACCTCGTTTTAATGGACGTTATGCAGAATAAAAGACTGCAAATAGCGCATCTTCTGCAATGTCAAAAGATTGCATTTATGTGTCCTACAGGTATATGACAACAGCCACAATCAGCCAGCGCAAGCTTAACCAAAAAAGATGGGTCATGTGCTAATTTCACACCTCCTCTCTTCGTCATACTTTTCTACAAAGACAGAAAGCCTTAAAATAAAGATAGAAAAAAGAAGACAACGAATGGCATCGGTTCATTTTTATTTGCTTTGAAAATATAAATGCAGTTGTTAAAAACCCCTTATAAATTAATCTAAGCAGGAAGTTGTTGTTATTTTGCTTATCTATCATGTGACAAATGCAGGAAGTGAAAATTTGACTCACCAGGCATGACACTTTACTGAAGTAGAGACTGTTTAAGCATGTCTTAATACACACCCAAACGTCAGAGTTTTCACAAATGCAATTAGATCTTTGTCTCTTAAAACGGGCCTACGAATATATGACTTTTTTTTTACGAAAATGCATTGAAATCACGTAACATGAAAGCACACGCTTGCTGAGATTTGTTTTGTCATAACCTCTGGATCTCATGACTCCCAGGGTAAGGCGGGGAAGTTCTGGTAAATTCATAGTATGTGGAAAAACGAGCACTGGAAATGCTGATCGTAATGCGTCGCTTTTCTCTTCTTAGACTTGAAGATAGAAGTCACATACTTTCGCATTTCCAGCGTACAAATAATATTATCTCTTGAGTCCTTCAATACAAGGTGAATGTAAAAGATCTTAAAGTACTTTATTCCCATTCAGACTGAATTTCTGAGTCAGTTCTTGCTTCTTTCTTAATCTTCCTCATCTTCACTACTGCTGGATTCCCCAAACAGGTCTTTTCCGCTAGCTGTGATGGACTTTGTGTGTTCTTCTTGTTTGCTGACGGTCATGGAGATTAGAGTAGAGATGTCACTAAAGCCCAAGAGCAGTGTGCTGTTGTCAGGTCCATGCAGAGAGATAGTCTGGATCTTGGAGTCAGGAGTAAAGACAGACAACATCGTACCATTGTCCAGGTCCCACATGCTCACTGCTTCTGTTTAACAGATAGATCAAAAGATGCATCCCGTATAAATAAATCTCATTTTAGTATCCCACAAAAATTATTAATCATACTGTGAAAATGCAAAGTCCCTATTCTAAGACATCCACCGTAACATCCCATGCTAAAGATTACAGAAGTTTGAATCTTATTCTTGACCTAGATTAAACAGATATCATCTGGAACATGTCAACACAAGTATGAGCAAAGGTCTGCAGTACCTGATAATAAAATAGCCTTGGATTGTCCTTCAGTGATAAAGAGCAAGCTGGACCAGTTAAGATTTAAACTTCCGTAGCCAGAGATGGTTTTATGTTTCCTTCGGAACGGCTCCCATACTTTTAACCTGGGTTTTAGATAAGTGCAACAATGCTCTTAATATGCTCTCTATATACAAATGTATATATATATATATATATATATATATATATATATATATATATATATATATATATATATATATATATATATATATATAGTCTGCAATGATTTAGTTTTGACTGTCATTTTATTCAAATTAAAAACATTTTAAATTGAAATATTTATTTATTATGAGATAAAAGACAGCCTTAGTGAACATGAGACTTAAATGAGAAATAAAATAAATAAATAAGTAAATAAATAATAATTTAAAAATAATATATATATATATATATATATACACACACACACACACACATATATATATATATATATATATATATATATATATATATATATATATATATGTGTGTGTGTGTGTGTGTGTGTGTGTGTGTGTGTGTATGTTTATATATATATAAACTTATAATTATTAACTTATATATTTACTTATAAAATATTTGTTACGCATACTTGTTGAATCCTGCAATGCCGAAAACCACTCTGCAGGCATCATCGCTTATAGCTATGCAGCAGATTCCAGGTTCATTTTTCAATCTCTTCCGCACCTTTACATATATAAGAAACATTCATCTTACTGAATACATAAAGAAAAGAAATTACATTTTAAAGCAAATACTTTTTGAATGTAAAGATTTAACTGTTGGGCCTGAGGTGAGCAATGTACCCACTTCTTTTTGATTAAATATAACATGACTGAAAAAAACTCAAAACATTTAAACAGATTTGCATACTTTTCCCTGCTGTGTATCCCAAACGGTGAGGTATGGAGCATGTTGGGCTTCGCTGTAGTTGGAAACCACCAAGTACCCCCCAGAGTGAGTGATCGCGGCAGTACGAAGGCTCAGATGGGACCAGCGGTCCTCCAGGGTGTGCAGATGCTCTTCAGAAACCACACTGAAGACGTTGAGATGATGGGCAAAATATGAGCAGATGACCACCTAAGTGATACACAGAGACAAGTGAGAGAGAGATCAAGAGATACAGGTTGAAGCAGTGCACTTAAGTTCATTTCACAACCATGTATATGGATTATTATTTAAGAATTCAGTTTTGTTTATTGGTCAACTTCCTTTGTACCTGCTCATCACCACTGAGAAGATACTGGTCTATAGAGTTGAACTTCTCTCTGTCGAGGCGCTGCTGTTCATCTTTTTCTCTCTTCACTTCACGGTCTTGTCTCCTTCTTTTTGCCGTTTGGGTTTCTGTGCGCCTGTCCCATGGCATTACTAGGCCTGTGTAACAAGTTTAGATGTTTGTTGTTGTTTTTTTGATATATGCTATAAAAATCTATGTGGGACTGAGACGTTGTATAAATGAAATGGTAAAGTCGACTATCAAGTACATATTAATACCTGTCTTTTCTTTTGAGGACATAATTTGGGAATCTCTGTCCATGCTGGAGAGTAGGGTTTCTTTGTAAGACGTCTTGATACGCCCTTTAATGTAGCCAGAGTCCAGATCCCACAATATCAGATGGTCCCTAAATCGTGCCACATCCATGCAACCTCACAAATGTTACTCAAACTAGACTAAGCAATACAGTAATTTTCTGTTTCTGCCGAAAGAGGAAGTGAGTTCTTACCGTGTTTCTGAAAGGCCCAGCAGTATTTCACCATCTAAGAGCCGATAGTCTTGTCGAGGACAGGGCACGATGAACAGTCCAGACTGTTTCTTAACGTAGCTCTTTTTAAGAAGGTCGTACACCAGCAATGTCTACAAAAAAAGTTTCAGACCAGCATAAATATCGGTCCCTTTTAATACCTTCAGTCTGTGTGGTGAACAGAAGTACCTGGTAGACAGATGTAGGCGTATCGGTGAAATTGGCGGCGCCGTGGTCGGACAGAATATAGACTTTCAGGTCTCGTACAAGAGCAATGTCTGAAGAGGAGAACAGGCCGTGCTCCACCTGCACAGGACGACCCTTAAATCGTGTCCGTGCCACATTCCAGATTCTCACAGTCCCGGGACGGGTGCTTTGACACACTACGTACCTGATTCAGAGAGAATGTTTACAGCTTTCCACAAAAAAAGCTTTGTTTGTGCACATTGACAGACATATTTTCTACGCGAAAAACAATAAATTTAGATTCATGTACTTGAATTGCATAATGACACAGTTATCTATTATAGTTACATAGTTACAAAACGGCTTTAAACAGTCCTAAAACATCTCGTGCAGACTTGCTGTTATAAACTGCACAGAGTGGCCATATGTATGCCAGTTGTTCAGTGGACTTTGTACCTTGGATATCTCTGCATGGTTACAATCTCAGATGTCCCGTCGCTGTGTACTTTGTGCACGTTATATGTGAGTGTTTGGTCGTTTATTCTGGATGCCAGGTTCCACATGCGCAAGCATCGCTCCCCGGGACAGAAACCCACACAGTACCGCAGATCAGAACACACACCTGCAATATAGTGAAGAAGAACCACGTTGAGACATACTTACAAATACTGCTACTGAGTAAAAAAATAAAAATAAATTAATTAATTAATATAAATATAAATATATAAATTAATATATATATATATATATGTATATGTATATATATATGTATATGTATATATATATATATATGTATATATATATATGTATATATATATATATATATATATATATATATATATATATATATATATATATATATATATATATATATATATATATATATATATATATATATATATATATATATATATATATATATATATATATATATATATGTATATATATATATATATATATGTATATGTATATATATATATATATATATATATATATATATATATATATATATATGTATGTATATGTATATATATATATAGATAGGTTATTTAGATTTTAGATGTTATTTAAATGATAATGAATTTTCATCTCATAGGTGTTCTTTTTCAAGTTTGTTTGTCTCATATTTTTTGTCGATCAATAAAAAAACTTTTACTGCATGCCTGGGTCAGGGTTATTACAGTTATTTAAAACTAAAACCATAAAAAAGTACATTCGTCAATATATTAAAATACAAATAGCTGTCATACAATATTTCTTTTAATTTAACTTGAAGTACTAAACAAAAACGAATATATATATAAATTACTGGATCAACGTAGATGTTTATAACGACACTATGGTAGTATATCAACAATATTAAAATAACGCTGGTTATTTTAATTATATATTTTTTCAATATTTATTTATCTGTATAAAATACAACGAATGCTACCATTATGTATAAATGGGACTGGACTCAAACAACGTTGTGTTTGTTTTGATATAAGAGACATAATGGTGTTGAGTGCTGCAGACAATAATCTTTAACAGGTTTATTGACAAACCGTGAGCCAGCAGGCCAGGAAACCGTGCCATGTGTTTATGATCTTCAGTCTCTAGGTTCCAGATAACAATTTCTGTAGTGGTGCTGTGAGGGGTGGGACAAAAGGCCACAATGTGGGACCCTCCCCCTGCAATGGTGACCTGGGAAACGTAGTCCTGACTGCAACCCAAGATAGAGCGCAGGTACTGGAAAGATGCTGTGCTGAACAGTTCAATGTGAATGATTTCACCGTGTCTTTTATAGGGGTATCTGCAAAAACCAAAGAATCATATATAATAGATTATAAAAGCTCAGTGTTGCATCATGGTACGTTTCACTTTTGGGTGAATTACTCTTTAACACTACCTGCAGAAGAGCAGTAAATACTGAGAGCTGATCTCTACAGCTTGTATAGATGCTGCAGGGTGCTGAGCTTTCAATGTGACTGACACAACTCCGCTTTTAGCATTGAATATTGCTGCTTCTCCTCCATCCCTGCGAATGAGAAGCAAGACAGATACAAGAAATTGCATTAAAGCAAAGCTTCACATGTAAGGTTTTTAAAAATATTTTTTACCAGTCGTAAAGTAGTTTTTTAATAGGCATCTTCCAAACTCTTTTATTTTTTTAAAAGATGTTAATGTTAATGTTAATGCTTAACAAATATGCATTAATTTGTTTTAAAATGACAGTAAAGACATTTCTAATTTTAAAAGAATTAAATATATATATATATTCCTCAAAATAAAGACTGGAGTAATGATGCTGAAAATTAAGCTTTTATAAATTATTCTATAAATTAATTAATAAATTATATATATATATATATATATATATATATATATATATATATATATATATATATATATAATTAAATTATAAATTTATATATATATATATATATATATATATATATATACAAACCGATTCCAAAAAGTTGGGACACTATACAAATCGTGAATAAAAACTGAATGCAATGATGTGTAGGTGCCAACTTCTAATATTTTATTCAGAATAGAACATAAATCACGAAACAAAAGTTTAAACTGAGAAAATGTACCATTTTAAGGGAAAAATATATTGATTCAGAATTTCATGGTGTCAACAAATCCCAAAAAGTTGGGACAAGTAGCAATGAGAGGCTGGAAAAAGTAAATTTAAGCATAACGAGGAGCTGGAAGACCAATTAACACTAATTAGGTCAATTGGCAACATGATTGGGTATAAAAAGAGCTTCTCAGAGTGGCAGTGTCTCTCAGAAGCCAAGATGGGTAGAGGATCACCAATTCCCACAATGTTGCGCAGAAAGATAGTGGAGCAATATCAGAAAGGTGTTACCCAGCGAAAAATTGCAAAGACTTTGCATCTATCATCATCAACTGTGCATAACATCATCCAAAGATTCAGAGAATCTGGAACAATCTCTGTGAGAAAGGGTCAAGGCCGTAAAACCATACTGGATGCCCGTGATCTCCGGGCCCTTAAACGACACTGCACCACAAACAGGAATGCTACTGTAAAGGAAATCACAGAATGGGCTCAGGAATACTTCCAGAAACCATTGTCAGTGAACACAATCCACCGTGCCATCCGCCGTTGCCAGCTGAAACTCTACAGTGCAAAGAAGAAGCCATTTCTAAGCAAGATCCACAAGCTCAGGCGTTTACACTGGGCCAGGGATCATTTAAAATGGAGTGTGGCGAAATGGAAGACTGTTCTGTGGTCAGACGAGTCACGATTCGAAGTTCTTTTTGGAAATCTGGGACGCCATGTCATCCGGACTAAAGAGGACAAGGACAACCCAAGTTGTTATCAACGCTCGGTTCAGAAGCCTGCATCTCTGATGGTATGGGGTTGCATGAGTGCGTGTGGCATGGGCAGCTTGCATGTCTGGAAAGGCACCATCAATGCAGAAAAATATATTCAGGTTCTAGAACAACATATGCTCCCATCCAGACATCATCTTTTTCAGGGAAGACCCTGCATTTTTCAACAAGATAATGCCAGACCACATTCTGCATCAATCACAGCATCATGGCTGCGTAGGAGAAGGATCCGGTACTGAAATGACCAGTCTGCAGTCCAGATCTTTCACCTATAGAGAACATTTGGCGCATCATAAAGAGGAAGGTGCGACAAAGAAGGCCCAAGACGATTGAACAGTTAGAGGCCTGTATTAGACAAGAATGGGAGAGCATTCCTATTTCTAAACTTGAGAAACTGGTCTCCTCTGTCCTCAGACGTCTGTTGAGTGTTGTAAAAAGAAGGGAGATGCCACACAGTGGTGAAAATGTCCTTGTCCCAACTTTTTGGGATTTGTTGACACCATGAAATTCTGAATCAACATATTTTTCCCTTAAAATGGTACATTTTCTCAGTTTAAACTTTTGTTCCGTGAGTTATGTTCTATTCTGAATAAAATATTAGAAGTTGGCACCTACACATCATTGCATTCAGTTTTTATTCATGATTTGTATAGTGTCCCAACTTTTTGGAATCTGTTTGTATATATATATATATATATATATATATATATATATATAGGGCAACTTGTAGAGAAAAAAGAAGGGTAATAATAGCAGTAGATTTTCATAATAATATATTTAATAGAATATTGAAATAAAATTTCTTTCCCTATTCATTTGTGATGTCTCCTAAAAATACATAATAAACATGCTTTTAGTCCTGCGTCCTCATTTGAAATCATGAAATCAGCATCCTGTTTTGTAACAGAAAGCCTGATCTGAAATACTGAAAACATTTTCCTGAGATGTTGATTTATGAAACACAATTTAAAAAAAAAAAATGTAAATAATAATTACAAAATATTATCATATTTCCACAAGAGTGTCACTAAATAAATTTTAAACATTTTTGGGAGTGATCATGATAAAATATCCAATTGTTTGGTATCTGAAAAACCCTGAACGTGCTCCTTACAGGACATCCAGACTTAAAACTGTGACATGCAGAGTCTCAAAGAAATTCACTGAAATATAATGCCCACATACCTTTTTATCTTATCAACCCCAAACTTTTTAACAGCAGTGTACTGTATATCTTTATGCATGTGACTTGAGTAACAGTGCTGCACTTCAATTACTCACAGGTTGCAAGTTGCAAGTCCTTTAATCATCCTCTGTTACACTATGGTATATTGTGCCACAAAAAACAAGTTTGAATATAAATGATCAAGGACGATGTTAAAAATACATTCCAGGTGCTCTTTCTTAACACTGGGATCTTTAGGAGGACATGCAAAGCAGCAGGTGCTACATGCAAATGTAAACAGCACAAAGACACACTTTCCAACGTAATTCTCTTATCCTACTTCTTTGGATGTTTAATAATAGCGTCTATCCTTCTCAAAGACGTTGCTGATGGGTAAATGTGGGCATTTTGTTGAAACGCATTCGTTAGGTATCCGTGGCCTGGAAAGCTGCTGAAGTATTTAAAAAAAAAACATCTGCAGCTTAGTTTCAGGAGACAGGGGAGGAAGTTTGGGGTTCTGACAGTACATTTCCACAGTACAATGAACTCTTTTATCACAAAGTATTTGATTCCTCATGACAGAGACTAGAGAGGACATGGGAAATCATTAGGGAAAGAGATAAAAAAAAAAGGGAACTGTCACATAACAAGGGCCATATTCTGACTGTTATTCCTCATATGAATGGCTCATGTTTCCATAGCTCTTATAACTACTGTTATTTTAATAACAAGCTCAGACAGTTTCACATTACTAGTCACCCCAATTGCGTGTATGTGCATGCACGTGATGCTTCCAGCTTAATCACATTAAGCGCGGAGGTTCGTTTCTCCTGTCAATCATCTATCCCGATTAATCCATGCTTTTTAATCATTTAATTAAATACGAGAAAGACGAACAGCTTCTGGGAAAACTTTACTCTTAAATAATATATTGTGCGACCAGACAATGTAAATCAGTCTGAGAACAGCGGCATTGTTTTCACACGCGCCTGGAAATGGGATACGCGTTGCATTGTTACGGAAGAGCGCATTTGTTATTTAAGAACGAAATACTGCGCTGATTAATCGGTCTAAATGGGCACGTGTGCTGTAATGTACTAATAACCTGTAGGCCAAGAGAACGTAGTCTTTGAAAGAGTGGCGAGACACTAAGATGGACTGATCTTTGTGGACGGGCTCGAAGTCCAGGGTGAGGTTTACACAGCGCAGCATTGAACAAGACGCCACAAGATCAAACACCTAAGAGCAGAATAAAAGAGAAACAGAGGAAGTTAGAACCAAACTGATCACTGGTCATATTTCTTTATAATGTCAATGGCTGTTAATTGGTTTAGTTACCATACAAGCTGTAAATGGTTGAACATCGCATTATATGTAATTTTACAGTAGTATACTATTGAACTGATGTTTATTAGTTAGCAAGTTAAAATCTCTTAAAATTACTTTAGAAATTATTGTGAAAAGGATAAGAGTGCAATGTATATAGTTTATAGTTTTTGTTATTAGTAATGCACCTTAAAGCATTTTTGTTACATTTTATGTTATTTAGTCAATGTTTTTTGAATAGTTTACATAGTATGTATTTAGTAGTACTGTCAAATAATTAATCACGATTAATCGCATCCAAAATACATTTTTAATATATGTATATTTAATATATTATATATGTACAATCATAATATATGTGTATATAATACTGTGTATATTTATTATGTATATATAAATCCACACATACAGTATATATTTAAAACATTTACATGTATATATTTATTTTCTTATATATTAATATATTTTATAAACAAGATATTTAAAAAATATATGTATGTGTATTTATATTTACATAAATGTACACACTCATATGTTATGTAAGCAATGTTTATTTTGAATGCGATTGATTGTCTGACAGCATTAATATTTATGTGCATACTCATAATTTATATTAGTGCTGTCAAATGATTAATCTCAATTAATTGCCTCATATATATATATATATATATATATATATATATATATGATAAGTGTGTAATATGTACATTTATCATGTAAATATATGTACATACATATGCATGTATAAATTATATATATGCATGTATAAAACAATATGTAGTTTATATATTAAATGAATATACTAGATTAGTCGTTTAACAGCACAAATTTATATGTACAACTTATTCAAAAATATGCTTTTTTTATTGTAAATGTAACAAGGTCTTTTTTTTACAGTACATATAGGAAGAATGATCTGCCTGAGGCTTCACCTTAACCAGGTGACTTCCGTCATAAAAAACCACCAGCAACAGACCATCGCAGGCAGTTGTGACGACAGGAACATCCAGAGAATCCTTCTCCATGTACAGCACCTTCCCAGAATCCACCTCTCTCACCTGGAGACAGTGGCCCATCTGTAGCACAAGCACACTGTCATCCAGACAGAGGGTGAGCGAGTCAGAGGCCCAGTCCACTGCAGGTCCTCGAGCCCTCGGTAAGGACCTCACGGGTCTCGTTTGCTCATCCAGAAGCCACAGATTTAGCATTCCATCACAGGAGCAGGAAATGATGCAATGCCGACCATGAGCCAGAGCTGTCACAGCACTCATATGACCTAGTTAAATATGAGTCAGGATGTTAAGGAGATCGTTTGGCCAATACATGATAAAGAATCCTATTTTAGTAGGTTAGTACTTTGGTCATAAATCACTTCAAGTCATAGCGCTGTTCACTCGTGAGGTCAGTCTGTAGGCCAAATCGAAAGTCTAATTCACTATACGTTCCCTTTGGAGTTTTCTATGAGGTTTTTTTTAGAAAGACTGCATGCTTTCAATATTTTGTAAAATAAGGTGTGGTCAAAAAAAACTTAAACAGACTTCTTGTTCTGCAACATACAGTAAATTCCACACCATCAATCCTCAAACATGAATTTTGAAACCCCTGCTACCAAGACAGCTGTATTCTCCATGTGACAGATCATTCGCATAAACCACATGAACTCACTTCCTTCTTCTGCTTGCAGGAAGTCAGCAAAAATGTTAGCACTATGCATAAAATCTGTTTTAGGAATCCATGCATTTGACAATGCCAGTAAATATATTAATAAATAAAAATAAAATAGGTTAAATAAGTTAGCATAAGTAACTGTATGTGTTGTTTTCATTTCTGTTTAGCTTTATTTATTTTATTTTATTTTTTTCAGCTTTAGATTTAATAATTTTATTACTTTTAGTACTGTAATCATTTTAGTAAACATTTTATTTGATTAGTTGCCATGGCTACATTTTAATTTCTTAATTTTAAAATGATCTTCTAAAATATATATCATATTTAATTTCAGCTTTATTCGAAGTACTGAGCTAATTTAATAGTTTTAGGTAACATTAACAACACTGTTTTTGTTGTTACCTAAAAGCCAAACTATTACCCACTTTTTGTGTAAAGTACCAGGATGTGAGTTCATGTGCTTGTCAAATGAACTATAATTAATCAGACAACCGCTGTAGTATTCAGCCGGTAACTTATCTTTTTTATTTTTAAACTGTGCTGTCAATTCAAAATGTAATCACGAGCTATGATTTTATGTTTGTATTTTATGCGTCTTCACGTAATGTTGACCCATAATGAGTGACACGTAATGTTACTCACAAATCTGAAACCATCTTTCTTAAAACCCCCTAGGAAATTTCCAAATAAACCCAAGGCTTCAAGGCTGCAATCTGACCAGTGCTACTGAGAACAATGTGTGATGTATGACTTCACATGCCACTTAAAATTCATTATTTACCATTCTAAGAATCAGAAGGTGGACACACATTAAGCCAAAATCATTGACTCAATGATAATGTCGGGAAACTGAGCTCTCCGGTAGAATTCGAATTGAAATTGAACATGTGTACCTGACAGGAGTGTGTGTACAAGTCCGCCTGGAGGAAACAGGCAGGTGTAGGAGGGCACAAGAACGGGTAGAGAAGAGCTCTTGCACTGTGCCATCAGATCATGCAGAAAAGTGTACTGTCTTGGGTCACCTGAAAAAAGACAACACAACACACAACTCATGACTTCACATTTGATATATATATATATATATATATATATATATATATATATATATATATATATATATATATATATATATATATATATATATATATATATATGTGTGTGTGTGTGTGTGTGTGTGTGTGTGTGTGTGTGAGAGTGTGTGTGTTTGCATATGTACCTAAAGCAACAGGTTTATCTTGGGAAATTATCCGCTCCAAACGGCCCAACAGTTGAGAGGCCAGCTGGCATGGATCATTTAATAGCACAGAGTGAGAAAGACACAAAACCTGACCCAACACCTTGACATCCAGAAGCTCTCTGTAGCAAACACACACACACAATAAAAGCACAAACACACAGGATACACTGTTTCAGCATTTTCTGATACTTCATATAAATTTAATGTAGGAAAGATGATAAAAGATATTTACAAGAACTTTTGATTATCACCAACTTCCATTGTGTAAAAGAATAAATAATCTTTTTAAACTCCTCATAAGAAATAAAGTTTTACAGGTTTAAAATGAGGGTGAGTAAATAGTGACAGAATTTATTTTGAGGTGAACAATTTCTGAAATACCTATAATGTCAAAAAAGTATTTTTAAATGTATTTATTTATGTATATTTATACTGTGCATACATATTTTCTTTCATAAATACATTTAAAATTCTTTTTTTGATATTATGGGGATTATATGGGGATATAAATGTTTTTATAATAAAGTCAATAAAAAGTCAATAATAATGATTAATGTAAATATAATTTAAAGTCAATAATGATGATGGGAGTTACAAACTTTAAACAAAAAAAAAAAAAAAAATTATATATAAATATATATATATATATATATATATATATATATATATATATATATATATATATATATATATATATATATATATATATATATATATATATATATATGTATATATATATATATATATATATATATATATATATATATATATATATATATATATATATATATATATATATATATATATATATATATGTGTGTACATTATTTCTAAGTTTTAGGCAAGTTTATCTCCATAAAAATCAAACAGCTATTCCTGCAAAAACAAACTTGTTTGCCGAGCCCGTATTCATACTTCTCTGGTATGATGGCAGCTTTAAGGTCCTCCTCAACATGAAAGATGGACAGACCCCACAGTTTATGCAGCAGGAACTCATAGTTAAACAGACACTGTGTGAGTAAAGGAATAATCTGCTCGGAGTGGATGTAATGATACGGCAAACAGTGCAGCCTCGCAAATTAAATTCATAGCACCTCCTTCCCTTCTCCTTCCTCATCCAGGCTAGTGGCTGAAAAACCTGGCTATTTGGGACATTCCCATTAAAGTAATCTGCAAAGTCCGCATGTACAGCTTTTACTGAGTCTCCTGTTGGTGCGTATCGCTGCAGGGCGACGTGGGTGAACTCCGCATGAGTCCAGCGCAGCACCCAAGTGCCGTCACTTTCCCCTTCTTTGACGTAACCCTTCAGACCGTGCAGCAGTCGCGCCACAAACGCATAAGGCACTGGAGAGTATTCAGAAACGGGAATCGTCTGATGATGCAAAGCCGCCATCTCACGTGTGACATGATCATCACGCCCCAGAAGCACCAAGAGCTCCTCCTCAGTCACACCAGAACAGGACAGTGATACGAGCAAAGCCGTACGACGTACCAAACACGGCCCATGCTCTCGCTCCAAACTAACAAGGATGCTCACGAAGAGTTTATTCGGATCCATAGGGGTGTTGAGACTCTCTTTCGGTGTGAAGGAACTCCATTTCCTGGTCTCAGCATAGACTAGATTGAGGTAGAGAGGGGACGGACAGGATAGACAGGATTGGAATAAAAGGTTCCACTGGTTTTCAGTCAGCTGGCGAAAATCTGATGCTAGTCTTGACACCAGTCCTGATGTGACGTCCTCACGGTTAAGGGCTGGCAGGGACAGGACCGTGACTTTAATTTGGGACTGAAAAAGATGAAAAAACAACCCCTTAAAAAACAATTATTGCTCTAATCACTATCTTCACTATATTTGTATTTTTTTAACATTGTAAAATGAAACTAAATAATATTTTAAATAAAAATATTTTATTAGAAAATATTATTTTATTTTTTTTTTATTTGTGGAGGGTCATGTGACACTTGAGACTAGAGCAATGATGCTGAAAATTCAGGTTTGCCAATACAGGAATAAATTACATTTTAAAACATAATGAAAGAAAAAATTGTTATTTTAAACTGTATGAGATATTTCACAGGTTTACTGTATTTTTCTTTTAAAAATGCAGCATTAGTAAGCATGAATAAAATCTTAATGACCATCATTGATCCCCAGATCATTATCTTTACTATTATACATTATCTTTTCAATAAAAATAAGAGAAAATAACATATTTAAAAGAATATTCAATTCAATTCAATGTTGGTGTATCACAGTATATAAGTGCACCAGATAGGGCCTTATTCAGAACTATACAACCAATCAAAATGTGGGATTTAGTGTTTTTTGTTTGTCTTAGTTTTTGAAAGAATTTAAAAGTTTTATTCATCAAGGACCCATTAAATTGATAGTGACAGCAAAGACATTAATTATGTTACAAAAGACAATACTAGTGTTACAAAAAAATGTATTTATTGACAAAGCCATTTTACAAAAGATTTTTTTTAATAATTGCTGTTCCTTTTCACTTTCTATTTCTCAAAGAATCCTAAAAACCATATATTACAGTTTTCAAAAATAAAATATTATGCAGCAAAACAATTTTAACAACAAATGTTTTTGAGTGCCAAATTGGCCAATCAGAATGATTTGTAGAGGATCATGTGACACTTAAGACTAGAGTAATGATGCTAAAAATTCCGGTTTGCCGGAATGAATTACATTTTAAAACATAATGAAAGAGAAAACCGTTATTTTAAACTTTTTGAAATATTTCACAAGTTTACTGTATTTTTTTTTTAAATGCAGCATTAGTGAGCTTAAAACACTTTGTAAAAAAAATCGTAATAAACATAAAGTTTTGAATAGCAGTATAAATCCTCTAACTGCTTACCTGTAGAATACGAGCACATTTAGACTGCGTGCTAGCAGACAGGACAGTGAAGACGTTTGGCAGTAAAGCGTCACTAAGCCAGGAAAGGTCAGCCTCATGTTCCTCGCTCAGATTATCCAGACCATCCAGCAGCAGGGTCAAGGGACGGTCTTCTGTCACCAGGCCCAACAATGAGCACAGCTCACTAGACAACTCTGATAGTGACTGTGAGGAAAAAACATACTGTATTTCATAGTGCAACACTATCTGTGAGACAGTCAAGTAATCTCACAATATCGTGTATCCAATGCGGTGTAAAAGACCTTATGAATATTTGATTGGTCTTTAAAGTGTTTATGTACCTCAGACATCTCTGTTTTGAGGTTATAGATGTTATTAACTGCAGACACAGGGTCTGGAGGAGAAGACGTACGTTTCTGCTGTCGGACGTCAGGCCTACAAAACACATCAGCACTTTGGCATTCCTGAGAATTAAACACAAAATTACAGAGTAAGCACCAAAAATTCTGAATGGTCATGTGACACTGAAGACTAGAGGTTTTGCATCGTAGAAATATATTAGAAAATATATTGTAAATTACCATTTTTTTTAAATTAAATAAACGCAAGAGATTTCTTTAAAATGTATTTATGTTTCCTTTGTTAGCCTACCCAGGTATCCAGCTAGGTATGAGTTGTGCCAGTTTGGCAAGTATCGTGCTCTTTCCAGAGCCCGGTTCCCCCAGTAATAGCAAGGCATTCTGGGAAGACGCAGATGCTTCGAGTGCATGCTTCATTTCCATCAGAAAGTCCTGCCTGAATGCATAGCCCTGTGCTCTAACAAGGAAACAGAAAGAACCTTTATAATCAATTCAAACCAGTCAAATAAAAAGAGTCGGTGACTCACAGTGTTTTCCCAAATCTGACATGACGGTGAATCTCTTCTTCCACTCGGAGTCTGGAAACCTCCTTCCTCTGCATGTCGAAGGAGCCTTTAGCCTGACGTACCTGCATTAGTCTGAAGCAACATTTTGAGGAGAACTTGACAGACAGTGATGAAGTGAGATGAAGAACAGTAGGGCGAATGTGTCGTCTTACTTGTTGAGGATGCAGTGACCGTGCGCTGGACGTGTGAGCAGAGCCGTTCCACATAAAACTGATGAGATCTGTTGTGTTTGGCACTCAGACCCTTCCTTCCCCAGCTGACGTTTGTCTCATGGATGTTAGTGTGTCTCAGCTTAAAAACAATTCAAATGCAAGATTTAATGAATCCTTTCAACAATACTCAATGCGCACTGAGATTTACATAAGGCCGAACGATTATGCAGTACAACCATGATATTATCTCTGAGAGGATAATGTCATTTATTCCTGAGATGCAAAGCTGAATTCTCATTCTAATAGGCTGGTTTGGTGCTCAAGACACATTTATTATAATCAATGCTGAAAACTCTTTCTGCCTAATATTTTTGTAGAAACTGTGATAATTATTCTTTGATGAATAGGAAAATCAAAAACAGCATTTACTGTATTTGAAATAGAGTTTTTCTAACACTATAAAAGCATTTCATTTAATTGTTCATAATATTGTTTATACAATATATATATAATGCATTTAGCATCATTTTGATCCGTTACCTCATCTTTGATTAATAGAAGTATTCAATGATTTAAGATTTAGATTAAATGTTATTTAGATATTTGAACAGTACCGTGGTTAGCTAGAGATATCTAGAAAAAGAGATTCCGACCTTGAGGTGAATGTTGCGTATAAAGCGCTGCTGAGCTTGATGCAACGTTTGATTGATTTCAGATCTTCCTTTGTGCAAGTCTATAAACTGTGGTGCGTATTCATTTTTCAGATTGTACAGCAGGTCAGTGATGATCCTCTTATAGCAGTGACTGTACTCCTCTGGAGGCTGCTTTCCTCCAAGACCCTGTTCCACTTCCCAGTCCAACACTAAAACATACACATTTGGGCTTTGTGATTTAACAAGGCGTCCAAGTAAGTCAAGTGCTCATATATTCTACGTCTGTGATTGACACAAGCTTCTTTGCGACTGAAAAACCCATGCCTGTTTTAAGCAGATGGCAGGTGGCTTCTTCTCCGATGGCCTCGGGGCCAGATCTCCACAGGACGTTCCACAGCTTCACACAGGAAGAGCGCCACGCCTTCCTTCCCAGTTTCCTGCGATGCCCATCCCGACTGAGGTAGTCAGGGTGATGTGTGCTAATACGAAACAAACAAAAAAAGCCTCTGAATGAAAAACAAAAGACACTTAATTTCTTGCAATATTGCCAAATTGTTTGCACAGGCACTGGACAACGACGATGAAAATGTGTTGTTTACTTTTCGACACACCGTTTTTCCTCTTTAATACTGTAAAGCTGCGTTGACAAAATCTGTATGAAGCTCTTTATAAATTAGTGCTGTGTTGTATTACAAATAATCACATTCAAAATAACAAGTTTTGTTTACATAATATGTGTGTGTGTCCTGGGTATATTTATTATACACATACATGTATGTGTATATTTAAGAAAAATGTTACTTTATATATTAAATATATTACAAATTACAAAATTTCTTTAAATATACAGTAAATATATATGTATGTAAAAATACATGTAAAAATATATGTATATATATATATATATATATATATATATATATATATATATATATATATATAT
Source organism: Puntigrus tetrazona (assembly GCF_018831695.1). Lineage (NCBI taxonomy): Eukaryota > Metazoa > Chordata > Actinopteri > Cypriniformes > Cyprinidae > Puntigrus > Puntigrus tetrazona. The sequence continues at coordinate 12,784,782 of NC_056705.1, read as the reverse complement.
ATATATATATATATATATATATATATATATATATATATATATATATATACACAGAACACACACTTTTGTTATGTAAACAAAAACTGAAAACTATCTTATTTTATGTTTTACAGAAGAATGTAGGTTATACAGAAATGACATGAGATCAATATTTGCGTGAACCATTTCTTTAAGAAGCCAAAGGAACGCGTTCCAGCTAGACTCCAAATCTAACGACTCTAAAACCTAACAGCTGCAACCATTCAAGTTGTATTGTGTCTGCCATGGAAATCACTACATCTACTCTGCCATGGAGACCGAACAAAGAGAGCTGAATATGAAAAGCTCAGTAACAATGGCATCAATTATCTATTATTTTCAACTCGTCTAACAAGTAGTTGACGGATACTGATACGCTCGGTAGCTTGTGCCGTTCACATTCAGTTTTACTGTTTTGCTTAGACGCAGTCCTCCTATCCCTCACAGCCTAGCTTTCATTCGCGTCAAAACTTAAACGTGGCACTTTCCTCAGTAGGGTGTATTCTGAAAGTAGAAAGTTTTAAAAAATGCTTTTTAAATGATATGCATATTTACGTTAGTGTGCACTTACCTAACCGTAAGTAAACGGTAAACGGCGGGAATTGTGTTTTTATCCAGCTTATACCATGTCTGCAAGAGAGTCAAGTCCTGGTCGTAGTCCATCCAGCTCCTGGCCAGCTGTATCTCGTCTCCTTCTGACGTGGAAGTGCTGGAGATGGAGTTCTCGCTCAAGGCGGCAGAGCTTTGCGAAGGCTCCTTCTCCAGGGTAAAACTCCCGCTGTCGCCGGTGTCAATACTGAGCTGGGACTCGTCTGCCATGTCTGACTGCCTCCTGGACAGCTTCTTCTTGCTTCTCTCCACAAATTTTAAAATAGCTTCAAAATCTGCTTGGGCAACGGTATTCGGCAGTGACCGTATCTCGTGCTTTTGTCCGGTGAACACCTAGGGAAAAGTGGCTTAAATATTGATAAAAACACTAAAATCTTTTGCTCACGAGTAAACAGACTGTGCGCAATTAAACCTACAATAAAAGTTGGCCCCTCAGTCTCCTGACAACATCTAAGTGTCTCGATGTGCATCTCTGCCAAATCGTGACTGTCCGAAACAGGATCTCCGGCTCCTGAACGCAGGTCTATCATCCTGAAATCATATCCTCTCTGCTTGCAGTGTAGATACAGCCGGGGATACACACTCTCCATCAGTGCACTGCGCTCTGGGACTGTATCTACACACACAACATAGGTCATGTACAGCTCAATTTAAAATTTGATATATGTTTGTAAGATTTTATTCTTTTTAATGTGTTATTACACCAGGAAACATTAAATTCATCAAAAGTGACAGAAATGTATTATTTGTAGACGATGTGACTAAAGGCTCAAAATTCATTCATCACAGGAATAAATTAACTTTTAAAATTCAAACAGCTATTTTATATAGTAATGATATTTCCCAATATTAAAAACAATGAAAAATTGGTCGAGCATAAATGCCTTTAAAAACATTTACTTTGAAAAAAATGAAAAGAAAATGAAACTTTTGAATGATGTGTGTGTGTGTGTGTGTGTGTGTGTGTGTGTGTGTGTGTGTGTGTGTGTGTGTGTGTGTGTGTGTGTGTGTGTTGTGTGTGTGTGTGTGTTTGTGTGTGGTGTGTGTGTGTGTGTGTGTGTGTGTGTGTGTGTGTGTGTGTGTGTGTGTGTGTGTGTGTGTGTGTGTGTTTGTGTGTGTGTGTGTGTGTGTGTGTGTGTTTGTGTGTATGTGTGTTGTGTGTGTGTGTGTGTGTGTGTGTGTGTGTGTGTGTGTGTGTGTGTGTGTGTGTGTGTGTGTGTGTGTGTGTGTGTGTGTGTGTGTGTGTGTGTGTGTGTGTGTGTGTGTGTGTGTTGTGTGTGTGTGTGTGTGTGTGTGTGTGTGTGTGTGTGTGTGTGTGTGTGTGTGTGTGTTTGTGTGTATGTGTGTGTTGGTGTTGCTGAGAGAACCTATATCCACCTTACCTTTATATCCACCACACAGATAGATCATGAATCTCCTATGTTTAAAATGTAATGATGAAATATTATCATCATGTAGGGTGTTTGGAGTAGAATGATGCTGCGGTTTTGGATCTCTTGCATCTGATCTTTGTTTGTAATCGACATCTGCAGCTTTAAACGGTCCCTCAGACAGAGAGCCCTGGCCCTCCGGGGCCTCGTCCGTACATGAAGATGCATTTTGAACATTTACTGTTGCTTCTTTTTTTTCCTTGTAGTGTTCTTTTTCTTCCTTCACTTTTTCGTCTAGTGGCACAAGGCTCTGCAGGAGGTCAGGAGGACCGTTTGACGAAACCTGGTCCTTTAACACCAAAGAGGAGTTCATTAATGTATGAGGAATCACATCATGACTGCGTAAGAAATGCTTAAAACATTGAACATGTCATCATTCTAACCTTGAACGCAGTAGTTTTTGTTTGCTGAAACACAGCAGCTTCTTTCTCCTCAAGAGACAAATTCTGAGTGGTTCTCTTCAAATGACGCTGATGCAAATGATACTGGAACAGAGGAAAAGTAGCAAAATATTGGAGCTTTGGAGCTTTATCAAATTTAGATGATTCTTTCAAAAGATAATTAATTTGCTTTCTGACCATTTTGGGTATTTTTTATATTTTAATTTTAGTTTATCTATCTATCTATCTATCTATCTATCTATCTATCTATCTATCTATCTCTATCTATCTATCTATCTATCTATCTTTTAACTTTTTATTATTTAGTTTATCAAAACTTATAGTTTATGTATATCAATATTTGTTTTATTTACTAATTAGCTCTTTCTATAATTGCAATTAATAATTTTTCTTTATTTTAATACTTTACTGAGATTTATTTTCAGTCTTTATTTCATTACTTTTTACAAATGCAACAATTAAAGTGCTATAAACATGATTTAAGCCTAAATAAGCAATAAGTTATCATTATTTATTCCTTTAATTATAACTGCAATTTATTATTTTTCTTTGTTTTATTCTTTTCTATTTCAAAAATATTTTAATAGTGCATACATGCATTTTCTATTGCATTTATTTTAATATTTGTTTTATTTATTTATTAATACAAACATTTATTAGATATCATTATTATATGATTTCATTGTTTATTCTTTATTTTATTACTTTATCCAATATATATCCTATAAAGAGCAATAAGCATTATGTAAACCTGATAATCCTAAGCATTTTAAGACAATATCTTGGGAACACATAGTCAGAACCCAAGATTAGGTTAAAATAGATTCTGAAACATGAATTAATTTTCCAAACTTACTTTAAGGTGAGCAGCGATTTCCAGCTCTGTTTCCACACTCACTCTAGATAAAGGAACGCTCTGGTGGCCTAAAATGTTTTTCTATCACATAATTAAGGAAATCACACAATTTTAAGCACACACATCTTACAACATACAAATATGAGATCAGCTTGAACTGAACGAAATGTGAAATCTGTCATTCCACACCTTCTTCCTGACGGCTCTGTCCGGGGGCCCGTGGTCCCTCAGGCCCTGAGAGAAGAAGAAGAGCTCCTGGAGCCTTTGGGCCGTGGCTTGGCCTCTGGTACGGTGATCCTGAACAAGTCATGCATCTTAAATGAGGGAGCAACAAAGTATGGCACACAAACAGCTCAAATGATTGAGCTTCCCCAAGTAACACAATGAGCATAATTAGCGACACTAAATTAACAGATTGTGTTACGGCCGATGCAAAGTCTTCCACCGCTAAAGAAAGAAACTGTCACGACCCTAGGCTTGTTAATTAAAAAAGCACAGACATTAATCAATGAAAATGCTCACCAGTAGGCCTGCTGCTGACTTTGCGGGAATCCCATTAGAAATGGGAGGGAGGCTGACAGCTTCATTCTCCTGTTCAATTGTAACACGTGCTTATCAAATGCGAATATATACGATTATGAGAGCTGACTTTGTCTATTTATTTAAATAATTGCACTTTTTAATCAAAGGGTTAGCCAGCATGCACATAAATAATCCATTTTAAATTTACACAGACGCAATCTGTATTGTTTTCTGTGTTGATGAAATAAAATACGCTTTATAATGATAAAATATATTCAACTGAACACGCAGTCTTACCGATTTCTGCTTGTTTCTTTTCGGTACAAGTCCATTTTTGTAATATTTCCACATGACACAAGAGTCCTGACAGCAGGTTTCAAACCCTGGGGAAGACTGCTAATAAGTTGCATCCATGTTGCAGTGTTTAATGTGTCTTCTTTAAAGTCCGCTCATAAGGGATATCAATCCTGAATCCACTATCGCCTGAGGAGTTGTGAGCTCATTGAGCTGTATTATTCAGTGACTCTCAGCCACCGCTAGATGGCGTCCTGTGTGTGTTATCATCACCCGCTGCCATGGGAACCAATGGCAACTCAAACTGCTGTCAAAATTGTTTTCTATCTTTTCCTTTCAGAACTTGACTTTCTATATTTTTATCTTCATGTATTTTATTTTTCTAAACATTTTTATTTTAAGTAAGTTTTTTTTTTATTTATTTAGTCTATATTGTAATCATTTTATATAATTGCAGTATTCTTTATATTTGTATTTCATTCAACTTTATCTTTCATATTTTTCTTATTTTATATTTCTAAAATATTTGTACTTTTCTTCTTTATCTTTATACATCCAGCATACGTTATATAATTCTGTCATATCTTTATTCATACATTTTATTTTCTGTTATAGGTTATGTTAATATTTTGTGTGTGTGTAATTTCATTTATTATTAATAGTAACTTATCTCATTTTTAATATACATAAAAATGTATACATTTACTTTCTTCAAATATAATTCATATATATACACTTCATATTTCTACTATATATTTTAAAATACGTTTTATATTTCACTTTCTACTTGTTCTGTTTATTCTTTAATTAGAATTATGTATTTCTTTATTTCATTTTTTGTCTATTTCTTATTTCATTCTTGATTCGGTAATTGTTTTGAACACTATGGTCTGGTTTCACAGGCGGGGGTTAGATTAAGCCAGGACTGCACTTTAGTTAAATCTAAATGTTTAAGCAGGCTATTTTTAAAAATTGATAGAAATCGACGCCATTGCGCGCTGGCTTATTTTCAGACATGTCGGTGCGATTTGCTTTTAGTTAGGACTGCTCAAACATGCATTTTAGCCTGGGGCTAGTTTTCAAACTGGGCATTTATTGTCAATTCCATTTAGTTTATTTTCTCTCTTTCTGTGCTGTACTCAATATCCCATAATGCTTTGCGGGTTTGTTATTGTGTCGCGCGAACATGGCAGCGCTGTCAGGCAGCTCCTCCGAGTGCTGCACACTCAAAAAGACCCTAAACAGGTTGATATCAAACACGTCCTCCTCCCCGAGAGCGCGAACCCGCTCGGAGCCGCTGTACGTGATCTCTCTGGAGCGCTACGGTAGAGACGCGGACTTCGCGCTCCGTTTCCCGGACAGCATTTCCATGTCAGAGAGTCTGTTCGACGCCACTATCACGGACGGAGACTGTAAGGTCCGCGTATCCCTGGACCCCGTCGTGAACAGACTCATCAGCGCCAACACGCTCCACTGCGGCTCCGTCATACGGCACGTGGAGCTCAGCCGCGGGGAAGACGGCGCGTCTTTTCACGTGTGCAGCCTGGAGGTGGACCGACTCTCCGGTGGCGACGCCGCGCTGAGGGCGCTCTCTTCCGTCAACGTGAGGGCCATCCCGTGGATGGGAGCAAAGCCGAGCGCGGGTCCGCTCAGAGCGCGCAGAAGTTCCTATCTGCCGCTGTGGAATAATCAGGACTTCTGTGGAGAGGCGTGGCGGGACACGGCTCCCTCTGAACCCGACGCGGAGGACTCCGAAGAGGAGATAGAGGGTGTGTAAGATGAGGCAGCGTTTAAGGGAGTCACTCACTTATAAGCACACAACGTGGGGCCCATAGCTTCTCTACAATAAGACAATATATATATATATATATATATATATATATATATATATATATATATATATATATATATATATATATATATATAAGAAATTGAACATATGATTGAAAAACTGAACATGTGACCCTGGAGCACAAAACCTGTCATAAAGGTTTTATTTTTATTGAGAAATACATGATCATTACTTAAAATTCGAATTATTTTTGGCCTAAAAGTAAAACTATTTTGAATGAATGACAATGAATAATATTGGCTATTGCTAATTGCTGGTTTTGTGGTCCAGGGTCACATATTTGAATATTTTAAACAGGTTTTAAATATTTTCAACTGAATATTTTAAACAGAATAAGTGTAGATAAGTGGCGTAAAAAAAAACACTCATTGTGCAAACCGACCATCAGACATAAGGTGATAATTTACTCTGATGTAAATAAAAAATAATAATAATTCAGTGATGATTTACTCAACCCCAACTTGCATGGCTTGCTTTTTTTGTCTGTGCGTGCCTGTGATTCGTTCACGCTTTGTTTCTGATGCCAGATATTGGGTCCACGGTTTCCGTCGCAGAAGTACGCAGACATTACTTGAGTGGATCTCGGCGATACCGGGGCGCTCTGTGTGTTCGGATCCTTCACAAATCCAGGCTGATGTATTACGGGAGAGCAGATCAGAAATGTGAATGTCCTTATAAGGTCCGAGACAAAGACATCCGCTTCGCTACAGATATGTTAACAGTAGGAATTTGGTCACATATAATAAAATAAATGTTGTTTTAACACTTTTTGGAAGGATTTTTTTTTGATTGAGAAGATTTTGTTGGTTGATATTTGACAGTTATTGATTAATATTGTGGCCGCTTCAACTCTTCAGCTTTAACTGTTTATCTCATCTGAATGTCAGTCTAAAATATTAAATTTTATTTATGGATCACAAGATTGGTGTGCATTTGTTTGCCTCAGGCAGAGCTGCAGGTCGGTGACGGCTCATCCAGCGCTTGTGTTGTGCTGTGGAACACAGTCTGCCTGGAATGGTACAGAATCCTTCATCCGGGTCAAGTTGTAAGATTATGTCGCTACCGAGTCAAAGAGAGTTACAGCAGCCGCACGGGACAGGATTCAGAGCCACACATTGGTAGGAAGAACAATAAACTCGTCTAATATATGAATTACGACACACTACCATTCACAAGTTTTGTGTCGGCCAGTTAAAGTTTTTGGTTTTTAAACAAAATAATGTTTTATTTAATTTTATGCTCCCGTTGATGCTACATTTATATGCTCAAAAATACAGTTAAATAGTAATATTGTTAAAGTTTTACAGTTTAAATTAACAGTTTTATATATATTCAAATGTAATTTATTAAATTTTTCGTTAATGTTTCAAAAAAGTCTTTTAAAAAACTTTACTGACCCCAATCTTTTGAATGGGAGTATATAAAATAGAGCTCACAAACAATTAATCGCATCCAAAATAATTTTTGTTGACCTAATATGTATGCATTATGTATAATTAAAAACAAATGTATATATTTAAGAATAATATGTTTTTATATATTAAATAAATTTATAGTATATAGTATATAAATGTATATGCATGTAAATATTCTTAAAATATATACTTTATGTATGTGTTTTTTTAATGTAATAAATACAGTAAAGTGGATCAAAACCAAAACGTGTTCTTGTCTTTGGACAACATTGATGAATTTTTTTTGACCCATTTCAAATGTTGACTACTGTATACTTGGTGCACATACATATGTGAACAAAAACTTTTATTTTGGATGCGATGAATCATTTGATAGCAGTAGATACAGATGTTTGTTTTCTTTCTTTGTACCTTCTGTTCATCCTTCAGAGATAAGTCTTAACTCCAGGAACCCCACTGCTCAAATAACTATCATCCCCAAGAACCAGATTTCTCCAGACTGGATTTTACCAGACCTGCCTCACTCCTTCATCTCTGGGTATGTGGACAAAATCAGAATCCCAGTATCATCGACTTGAATTGAAAAAGCAAAGAAATGTACTAAGTGATTGTGCTTTACAGGCAGGAGCTTCCAAGTTCTCCACAAGGCCACATCTGTGACGTCATTGGAGTTGCCATCTTTGTGGGTCGTCCGGAACGTGTCAGGAGGAAAGGTGAGTTGTTCGGTATGCACAGAAAGATGCTCAGTATGTATCTTTAGCCAAAAGACCGAAAACCTTTCCCCTTATAGACGGGCAAAGGTCGGAAATTGAGGAGTATCGTTGGCTTCAACTGGCAGACAGAACATCAAACAAGCCAATCATGATCAAACTTTTCTCCACGTCGCAGCCTGATATTCAAAGCCGCATCTATCCAAGTAAGTAGTTTTTTTTCCACTTTCTCTGTATCATTATTATAGACAAACTATCAAATTTGATTATTTCTTTCTGTTCAGTGGCGCTGCTTGTCTGCACTAGACTAAAGCTGATCAGGAGCGCAGTTGATAGAGCTACAACTTTTGAATATCTTACCAATTCATCGCTGACCCAGGTTTACTGCACAGGTAAAAAAAAAAAAAAACCCACACAATTCAACACATTTAACTAGATGTGTGTAATATACACTTGACCGAAGCTATAACTTTTATTCAGCTAGGAAGCGTTTAAATTGTTTAAAAAGTGACAGTAAAGACATTTCTGATGGAAAAAATATTAAACAAACCAGTTTTATGCCAAAATGGTAATAAGAAATGTTTATTGAGGTGCAATTTAACATATTAGAATGATTTTCAAATGATCATGTGACACTACTGGAGTAAATATGCTGAGAATTCGGCTTTGATCACAGGAATACATTTTATTTTAAAATATTATAAAATAGAAAACAAGTATTTTCAGTTGTATTCATATTTTACTACATTACTGCTTATACTGTGCTTATACTGTACTTTTGATCAAATAAATACAGCCTTAGCTTAAAAAAAAAAAAAAAAATCTGTATTTAAGAAAATTAATTCTTTTCAAACAAAAAACAGGCACAGGGTCTCACCCCGTGATGCCATACAGAGGGATTCGGCCCGTTCGGCAGTTTCTCCACTGGCTGAAGCAGGTGGATGAGAGCAGTCTGCTAGAAAGAGCTGTGATCGGAGGATATTTCAGCTACCCACCGCTTCCTGTTTCATTACATAACTTCATGGAAAACAGACAAGGTGAAAAGCAGAAAACAATTTGAGAATGTTTTCAAGTTTTGCCTGTGTTTATCTAAAGAAAAAAATAATAAATATATATATGAATGATATGAATGGACTAAGCATGGACTGTATTGTTTAGTGTGATGAAATTATTTCGGTAGTCAGATATGTTGCTGTACCGTTTCAGCTCTTGATGCAACTCTTCCTGTGACTCATTTTAGTGTGTACTTGCAGGAGAAGCTGGTCTCATCAGTGGAGGAGAGATGAAGTTAGAATGTGAGAAGTTAAATTATAGAGAGAAACGGCGGTTTGCTATTCAGTGTGTCATTACTGCAGCCTGCTACCATCATAGAGAGGTACATACAGTGCACAGACAAACAACAACATAATAAATGACCCCAAACTGAACGCTAGTGTGATTCTTTTTGCTACATCTCTATTTTATTTCCTTCTATAGGACAGTGGGCGAACACAGTATTCAGATCTTCCATCAGCTCCACTCAGTCCTAGAGTACGACGGCAAAGAGAGGGGTGTGTGTTATAAGTATGGATAAATTTGTCCAAAAATAATCAAACAATGTCTTGTAACCTGCAACAAAAGTGTAAATGAGATTGGATAACTACCGTGGAGCTTGTTTCACTTCAGTCACTGAGTCACTGAGCAGCTAAAGCCCTCCTTTTCATTTTCTGAGGAGGAGGAGATGATCTTTATTACATTTTTGTTTTCGTCCTTCAAGTTCATTTATAACTGTTTTTAACACAGGTCTGAGCCTCACAGGACACCTGTTAAGCGGAAACTTTTCAGCAGTACTACTCCTAGGAAGAGGTAAAAATGATTGGTTTCTGCCCGAAAGAGAAAGAAGTGCTGTTATTGAGTGGAAAATAATAATAATACTCTCTTTAGGCTGGCTCTGCCTCTGCAACCTCTGGCAACGGAGGATGATGCGGAAAGAGGTAAGTGCCATAAAAATCAGGCATAAACAATCAATATTGCCAAAACGTCAAAAGCTAATTTGATGTGAATGTCCAGAGAAAGATTATTGCATCCCTGTGCCCTTCAGATTTTTCCCTGTTCGATGGCGCCATGGAGTTTCTAGTCGGAGAACAGGAAGATGACAGTAATGATGAAGATGAAGACGAAGAATTCTTGACGCCGCCCACTAGTCCCATGACCTCCCGCGTAGGGCTGACACGTGTTGCCATTGAAACATTGCCGCGGGTCTTTTGTTATGAGCGGCGACACGTCCAGGCTGTTGCCGTGGGGCTGCAGGTTAACAACTTTCACAAGCTCCTCCCACAGAGAGAGCTGGAGTCATTTAGCCCGCCTCCTGCTACACTGGCTACTTCACTCTGACAATGAGAGGTGCGCATTTAAAACTCACACATGGATTTTTTTTGTGTGTGTGTGTGTGTGTGTGTGTAAAGTCAGAGTGTTATTCGCAGTGTGATCAAATATTTTTTTATGTCTCTATTCTAGCTCTATCAGACGGAGTGATGCTTGATGTTCTTTTTCTGCCTGCTTCCCCGGGAAACTTGCACTGGATGCCCCTCCTCCTTTCACACAATAACTCCTGGGAGTCTATTCTATCACACGGAGGCTTTTCACCACATACCCTGCCCCCAAGCCCTGGTAAATAAATATGGCAAATGTGCTTTATTCATAACGACCTTCAGTGCATTGACATAAATTAGAGCTGGAGTTTTATTCTGCAAGCGTGTTTAAATTAAGCCTATGGTAATGCTACTTTTATGTGAGAATTACTACCACTAAAACTTTATTTCCTATATTTTCTATATTTTCTCTTTCTTCTCCAGCTGACTTGATCGCAACTGCAAACCAGTTGACCAATCAAAGACTGATGTGTGTGTTGGATGCATGTGCATTAGGAGGAGAGAAGATGGAGCTGGTACTAAATCGTGCATTTCCCTTACGATGACAGAGACCTTTTGAGGATTGAAGGACACACAGTTCATACAGCTTTTTTTAAACCTTTAATTTGCGTGAATATTTATACAAATTATTTATTTATGCATTTTTATCAGTAAAACATTATTTTATCATTGAGCATGATTCCATGGTAATACAATTTTACCACACAATTTCACTCAGATTCATTGAAGGATTGGTCCAGGATCCTCAGAGGTTCAAGATTTTGTCATTTTCATAAACAATTTTGCCTTTGATTATCACATATCTGATGAGCTCCTGATGGCCTCCGAACTGGTACACCAGATGTTCCCACCTGTAACAGAAGGGAAGAGAACTAAAGTCCCATCAAGCACCAGTGATAATCCAAACCTGTATATCTCAATCTCAATTACTAACTTTACATGAGTGTTGTTTTATCACCATGTTAATATTTATATTTAAATGTTATTTTTATATTTTCTGTTTTTAGTTTACATCATTTTACTGTTACGTCAATTTTTTAGTTTTTTTTTTACATAGTAGTGCTTAAAGTTGAACTAAACACAAATGTTGACTTGGCAACTAGCTGAAATTAAATAAGTTTAAGGGTGTCTTCACACCAGAAAGTCCGCTAGTTCAGTTGCTTTGGACCAAATACATTTTTTTTTTGTTTGGTATGGTTAGTTTTTCATACTCCCTGCTTTGCGAGTTAACCAGAAACTGTAAACAAAGCCTGCGCTTAAGGTCATCCATTCATTGGTTCATCTATTCAGCTGGTTGTTTGGAAGTGGATCAAGACCACCTACGCCACTATTTTTATGCCTTGTATAAACAACTTTATTCAGCAGTTGCCCTCACAAATTTCTAGGTACTGCATCGATATGATCTAACCGTGGTGCGCTGATGATCACAAGGTCTCCCTGTTTCCCGATTTCAAGTGACCCGTGCGTATGTGACCGGTTGAGAGCGTAGGCTGCATTTATAGTACTTGCGGCCAAAGCTTCCGGCATAGACATCTTCATCAGCACACAAGCCAAGTGCATCACCATAGGCTAATAAACAGACAACATAGAATGAAATGAAGAGCTCACATTAAATATCTGCTGATAGCTTCTATTGGGAAAAAGTCTTATCACCATTGAGCAGCAGTAGGCATTGGGGTTAAAGTCACTGCCAAGGGCCACTATGACTCCAGCATCAAGCATATCTCTCGCTCGTGGTGGAGAAAGCCTTCAACAGAAATGGAGAATCAAACTCCCTGAATTCTTGAAAGTATTTTATAGACAACATCAACATTGTAGTTATTTACCTTAATATATAGGCAGTGGTGGGCAGGAGGACCGCTGATGTTTTAGCTTTTGCCATTGCAGCAATTCCATCATCTGTCACTTCTTCTAAATGGCTGATGGCTAAAGCGCCGAGCTCTGCCCCAAGCTGTAAGTCAGGCGGACAAGGAACGTGACGATTTCAACGTTCAAGCATGTGTGCGCAAGAGAGTATGCATGCTTACATGTGCCGAGTTCATGGGATGGAGTTCGTCGCCGTGAAAGTTGATGTTGAGGCCCATATCTTTGCCAGCCTTGAGTATGCAACGTGTCGAATTCAGATCAAACACACCTTTCTCGCAAAATGCATCAATGTTGTCCACCTGCAGTTCGCCTGAAGCAATCTGCGTTTTTATCCTGGGCAACTGCACTGCCACAATGTCCTGAGTGGCTTCCTCCATAGTTTTACCTCTGAGGAAATGGATGTTAAACAAATTAAGAGTTGTTTAGATTTAGGGTTGCTCACTAGGCTGCATTTATTTAATTTAAAATACACCCCAAAAAATATATGGTGTTTGTTATAAAGACTGTGTACTTGGGTACTGCATGGGCTCCGCAGTATGTTGCTGATATCCCAATGGGGAGTGAGATTCTGGCTGCATCGATCACCCTCAGCATCTTGAGTTCAGTGTCCAGCTCAAGCCCATATCCGCTCTTACACTCCACCAGCGTGGTTCCAGCTCTCATCATGCGCTCCAGACGGCTCTTTAACCCATCTAACAGTTGGCGTTCGGTTGCCGAGCGAGTATGTGTCACCGTGAAATGGATTCCACCTCCTGCTTCGTGCACTTCCATGTATGTGGCACCGGCCAGCTGTACACACACAACGGCACAATCATAAGGCTTCATTACTTCATTACTATTCAAACTTCTCTGACACATAGACTTATCCATATAGATATAAGATATATTCATGTAATGTAAAATGCGAGAGTAGAAAGGGATGGAATAAAATGGAGAGCAAAACCTTCATGGCAAACTCGTGCACTCTGTCTCCGGCCCATACTGGATGTGTGTGTGCGTCGACCAGGCCTGAAACATTATGTTAAGATTCTTTCAGCTTTTTTTTTATTTTTAAAGGAATCGTCAACAGAAATGCTGGATGTAACATTTACCAGGGATGACACACATGCCAGAAGCATCCAGAATATTGTCAAACTTTGCTCCTTTGAACTGAGACTCAATGATGTCTGCTGGTCCAACAGCTTTAATTAGTCCATCACTACACACACACACACACACACAATGAGGACAGCCCATATACTTACAGTAAACTGCCCTTTTATTCACTTATTTATAATCACTGTAGGCTAGCCAAAATGAACCTAAAATGTTTCCCCCAAATGACATTTTTCTATTTTCTGAGTATAATTTTGTTCCAATATATAATTAATTAAAAGCGAACTGCTTATTTTACTGCTTAACTGATGTAAAACATATACCCCTTGTGTCACAGACAAGGTATAAATCTAGTTTAAGGCTAACATGTACGTCTGAGCTGTTTTAACAAAAAGAAAGTTGCACTGGCTGATCTTAAAATTTGTTTTGTCTCACCATACACACCAGTAATGCTTTTTTTTCTAAGGCACATTTATTAAAAAAAAACTGTAATTGAACAATAGCCTAATCTTCTCGTAGTCTAAGCCCTATCTGTGAAACCAGGCCAAGGTAGCCATGAAAAAATTTATTTACAAAGCGGTTTTCAATGCAATGTAATATTCTACCCAAAGCATGAATTGACTATTTAAAAAAGCTCATTAAAATTGTTAACAAAGACACATTAAACATTACATGTTAGATAACTCATCGCAACAAATAAGCAAAAGTCTTACTGTCCAATCAGCACACTGCCATTCTCAACGACGGCCAGCGTCTGCATCCCATCTCTGGTGAGGTACTTTTCACCATTCCTACAAACTAACACCACTTGCGTTGCATTCTTGATTAAAAGCCTGAAACTGCTCGGAGACATTTTTAGATTAACTTCGACACAAGCGATTCAGAGCAGAGCTCAGAGGCGAAGGAGTGGGTAAATATTTAGCAAAGCCAAAATTGGGTAACTGGACGAAGGTCAGAAAGGCGACAAGTAACTGAATCACCAGTGATCGTGAGGGAGGAGTTTATCTCTAGCTGATTTATGTGTGTGAGGTAAACAAGCAACTTTATTATTATTATTATATTTATAATGAACGACAGCAACTAGATTCCCATCTCTGTATTTCATTTCATCATTAAACCTGTGAAAACACCAAACTTTAAATCACAAAAAAAAACACACGAAATTGAAACATTTGTTTTCAAACAATGATAAAGCAGGTTTATACACGTCCCTAAAAACCCCACATAAAAAGTGTATTTCCTTCTCTTGACTATGTAACTTTCTAGAACAGATCTGTCCAAAGCCGACTATATTAGTTGCCTTAAATCGGCTGGAGTGACTACTAGGAAAAGAATATTTTAGGATTAATACCAAAATATATAGGCTACATAAATATTTAAATACCCCATTACTACACATACAGTATAGCTTAATTAAAACTAATCGCCTTCAAAATGATCGTTCACAGTCAAAGAAACGACAACAAAAAGATACAAACAGCACAATTTATTTGTCATTGTGCCACCAATAACTTTTACAGTGTAAAAAATGACTAACAATTTCACAAAGAAAAGAGACACAGCTTCACATAAAACTGAGACAAACTGCAAAATAACCAATAAATCGTCCAATCCGATTAGAAAAAGAAATCAAGCCACTCTTCATTCTCTCATCTCGCCATCTTCTTCCTCTTCTTCTACTCCTCTTATGTACAAAACATTATTACACCTGCGGAAAAGAAAAATTATATTATAATATAAAAAGGTATGCGTCTTCTGATTACGGATTCAGTTTCAAATACTCACCTGATGAGCACCTCGCCAAGATGACCCGCTAATGCTCCGTCCACATACTCTTCTGTGTTGGCCAGCTAGATAAAGCAGAGAAAGAGCTCTAATAACCCATATGGACTAACATACAACATTCAACTCAGATGTGGGCATTGCTCTGAATAACACTGGATGGATATTGTATGTAGCACATCAAAACACCAGCAATGGATGTATAGATATAGATGAATTATAAACAGACATGCCTGCATGTTCATGTAGCCATCCACGGACACCAGGTAGCCCTTGTACTCCATACCCCACTTCAGCTTCACCATCACAGGCTTTCCCGTGAGACCGTTCAGAAAGGGCTTGGGGTTCAGCGGCAAACTCTGCAGGAAAGAGATGGGTGGTAGATATAAAGTTTAAAAAAAAATTGGAATTTCATATCAGAATTTGGAACCACCCTAAAGCAATTTTAAATGGGAATTCTTTCATAGAACTCCAACATTTAAAAAAAAAAAAAAAAAGAGAGAGAGAGAGCTTCTCTATCATAGGCCCGAATAAGACTGAATAGGCTAACTTAACATGCTTCTGTGAAGAAGAAAAAAAAAGATGACTATTCACAAAAATATTAAATCAAGAGAATACATGAAGCTCATTATAAATGTTTAGTTAACCGTGTTGTTGGATTCCACTGAATTAATAACGAAAAAAATTCTCACAAGGAAAGCATGCTTCCTATCTAGGAAGGTAGCGGACTATGCCATAACATAGCAAGTGGAAACATGGATCATGCGAGCTCGGTGTTACTAACAAAACACTGATCTCTACTAAAAACAACGTCCGCTCTGCGTCCCTGATGCTAACGTGCAGCCGCGTTCTCAGCTCGTTCATGAATGAAAACCACCTCGCTCTTTTACGGAACCTCAAATAGTAAGCCGAAGGGTGATGTTTCCGCTGCACTTACCATGACTGTTCTGCTAAAGGAGTATTTGGGAAGAAAAAAAATTACTTAAACAATATAAGCTGTCGTAGCACACTCGCACGCCTTGCCGCCGAATGAGGGAAGGACTACGAGCGCACTTTGACCGCACGCCCCGAGAGAAGAGCGCTTCTGAGCACAGCGCCACACGCGGCACTGGAGGGGAATAGCACCAGACGAGCACAACGGGTCTGGACGGTAGTCTGGAAAGGAAGAGAACGCCGTTTACTGTTTTATACAATTAATTACGTGCATTTATCAATACCTACACTTAAGTAGGTTAACAAATAAGTAAAATGCATGCACTTAGATATTGCACAGTTGAATCGTCTTCCACTTAAATAGGAGGTTTTTACATTTCCGTTTATTTAAAAGGCCATATTTGAAATGTTTGCATGGCGGGCGCGATGGATTAGATTTCCCAACGGATTATTTTCCAGGTCTATTGCCTGAAAGGAACGCAGAAAGATATGGACAGACTCTATTAGTTGATAGTATAATGTGCAGCATGCAGCACAAAGCAAACTAAATGAGTTTTTAAATAAAAATGAGTTTTGTGAATCGTTCCACACATGTGCTGGGTGCTTTGTGAATGAATCAAAGCTTAGCAAAGCTGCCTGAAAGCCCACGCTAGCGGATTAGAACGGAAATCTTTTGCAGATCCGCATTCCAGACAAGTACTTTTTCAATATTTCAGAAAGTGACTGGCCTTTCATCCTTTGCCTTCCTGTTGACCAATCTTAAAATGCAGCCTTTTTCTGCCTTCACCAAATCGATATACGCTTTTCTCTCTTCTCTTTTCCTGTCAGCTGACTTCACATGATTTAAATCTCGAAATATCCCTGTGCTTTGATCTCAGTTACATTAGGAATCATAATTTGGATCCGATTCTAATGAGCGTCATCAAAGAGTCTTCTGAGTACCAAATAAGCTATTGTGATAAACTAAAAAAAAAAAAAAAACAGTGTCATATATAATGCAGAACCAAACAATGTCAAACAGCATTTATTACAAAATGCAGATTTACATATTTATTATATAGTATTTACTCATTAAAACACATTTGAACGATCATTTAATTATGTGTGTACTTAACCTCATTTAACCTGCCTTGTTAAATGGCAGCATATTAGACAGTAGCTAACATTATATTTAATATTGCCTATTTGAAGAGTTGAGATGCAAAAACGGTTTAAGTGCTGTTTAAAATGATCTTCTATGAGCAGTTTTATCAGGCTCTTATGTGGTTCAGTAATTTTGCTACATTGCCATTAAAGTGAAATGAATGAAAATAAACACAAGGGCTTGAGAAAAATACTATTTCGGAAGACAATTTCAGACTATGCTTAGCATCTATGCTTGGCATTTGCATCTAAACTCTTCAAATATTTGTCATTTTCAAGGTATTTTTTTTTACCTACACTTAAAAATAAAGGGTTTTTTTTTTTGGCATTGATGGCATGTATGTAAAATTTTCTATAGCGAGGATCAGTGTTCTTTATATTAGAATGCACCCTTCAGAATGTTCTTCACACTAATAACTGTGCACTGAATGGTTATTTGGGGAACCAAAATATAATAAGACTCCCTCAAAAAAACAGATGACATGAGGCTTTTGCCTCTGAACTCATCATAGGCTATATTTGCCATTTTCAAGGTATTTTTAAACCTACTCTTATAGGTATTTATTTACTGGCATTAATAGTTTCATGTGAAACCTTTCCATTCTAAGAAAAGTACTAGGCTATAGAGAAAAAAACTTTTTAATTAGAAGTGTTCTTCACACTAACTATTATAGATAGGCCTAAACTATTACATTGGGTGTTAAGACAAACTTCCATGTAATATTAAATAACCGAACATAAAATTAGTGAAAACAATTATCAAAGATGACTAAAGAAAAGTGTACCGTTAGCCTAATTAATCATTTAACTCATAGAAAAGTGAAAGTGTCCATTTAGATATCGTTAAACATTTGCGCGAAAGAGAGCGAGCACATCCCGCCAGATCTGACGTTGAGTGACTCAGATGACTCACGCCAGGAATGCTCCATTAAATCGAGAAAAATGCTTGGAGGAGGGGCGGGGCCTGTGTTCTTCAAAGCTGCTGTCACTCAGAGGGGCTCCAGAGTCTAGCTCAGGTGTTACGGAGCGGCACGCGCGGCCCCACGAGTCGCGCTCAGAGCAGAGCACGCGCACGGCTCGCTTTCACCGAGAGCAGCGCGCGGCCCCGGGACAGAAACCACTCCGGCAGACGCGTATTCGGGCTCGCACGCCAATGGCGTTGTCGCGCGAGACTTGCGTCCCGTTTCAGCCGAACAGTTTCTGTTTGTTGTGGGAGCAGATCGCCCCCGCTCAGCGTTTGCGCACCTGGCCAACCCACGCCAGTGAAGTCGTGCTCCTACATGCAATCTGAAAGGCTCCGGAGCGGAATCGGGTTCCCGTGCGCATTGTGGATTAAAAGCCCTCGCGGGGTTTGATACGTGTAATTTGTGGCTTTTTTTTCCTGGATTGATGACTAATATGGAGCTGCCAGGGAGATGCGTGTTGTTCGCAGCGCTCCTGATGAGCGTTCCTCACCCCGTGCGTTCAGGTCAGTGTTTCACCCGCGTAAACTATTCACCCAGCAGGTGCGATCGAAACGAGTTGTCTGGTTGTCAGACGAACTGAGTGGTGTCTGACGAATTTAGAGATTGGGATGATTTGAATATGCAAAACAAAAACAAACTTTGCATGCGCACACAGCATCCAGATGTGGCCGAATCCAGACAATTTCCAGTACTGCAATTGTGAAATATTAAAAGGCTTTAATTCTTTTTTTTGGTGTACAATGGCTTTTAAAAGCTGATTTATTAAATAATAATATCAATTAATTTTGCTTCTCCATTCTGTGTATATTAACGTTTTTCATAAAATGGGAAGAAATCCAAATGTATATGAGATGTATTTATTTATTTTTTTGAAAAGCTAATTACGGCGAATCAACAGCCTACTTGTGTAATCTGTTAAAAAAGTAATCTGATTATAAGCACTCTAAAATCTACTCTAGTTAATAGTACTTAGTGTTTGGAATCTTATTATGTAGTCCAGACTAGTGTAACTGGTTAATTACTTGTTGACATACTACTTAAAATAACTTTTCCCAAAGCAACAAGTTTTAGATTTATTTGGATTTTATGTCTTTTTTTGTTTTGTTTATTTTTCCAGTAGTGTGCAAATGTTTTTTGGGGACAGCAATTTCTTCTAGTCAGAATCTCTTTATTTGCATATGTGTTGTATTTACATTTTTTTATTTGTTGGTCTCCCAGGGTGTGAGAATCGGGTGTGTAATCCACGCATGGGGAACCTGGCAGTCGGGCGTCCTGTACGGACAATTTCTCAGTGTGGCTCGTCCTCTCCAGAACGCTACTGTAGGTCTGTCTACGAAATGAACAGATGTGAGTTGCATTGCGAGGTGTGTGACTCTTCAGTGCTGCACCACGCACACCCACCTGCGTCCATGACGGACTCTCCCTTCAAGCACCCACCCACCTGGTGGCAGTCAGCTCTGGGTGTTTCCACTGAAACTCTGCAGCTGGATTTAGAGGTGGAATTTTACTTCACCCACCTCATTATCATATTTCGGTCACCACGCCCTGCTGCCATGGTGATGGAGCGCTCGCAGGACTTTGGGCGCACGTGGAGCGCTCTGATGCTGTATGCACATAACTGCAGTGAAGTGTTCGACCTGGAGGACGGACAGAGCTGCACTCAGAAGTACTCTGCAGCAGAGCCTTGCAGCAATGGAGAGGTGAGAGTGCATACAGTCACCCGTGTTTCAGAGGAGATGCATTGTTGGGTGAATGATGATGATGATGATGATGATGATGATTCTCTTAACGGTTTAGTCTCCCCAAAAATTTAAATTTGCTGAAAACTTACTAATTTAAGATATAGAAGAGTTTGTTTTCTCAATGTGACAGATTTTGAGAAATTGCATCATTGCATCATTTGTTTAGTCAATGGATTCTCTGCAGTGAATGGGTGCCGTCAGAATGAGAGCTGATGGAAACATCGCAATATTCCACACCACTCAAATCCATCAATTAATATTCCTGCAATGAAGATGCTAAATCAGAACCATTATAAAGACCTTTTTAGATGGCATATTTGTTTTTAGTAGTGCTTTGGTTTCATTATGTGCATATTTCTCTCATGATTAATATTTTTTTTTTGACAAGCATGCAGCTTGTCAGTTAAAATATGTCAGTTGATTGATGGGAATTGTGTGGATTTTTATTTATTTATTTATTTATTTTTTAAATTATCACCTTGTCTGGACTCTCATTCTGACGGCACCCATTCACTGCAGATGATCCATTGGTGAGCAAGTAATGCAAGGATAAATTTCTCCAAATTTGTTCGGATGATGTAGAAATATTATTTGTACATGCTGGATGACATGCGAGTGAGTAAATTTGTACATTTTTGTGTGCCCTAGCAAAATATTTAAATGACAATTTTTAGTGCTTCAAATTAAACAGTTATAAAAGCTAAAAATGTATTGTTTATACATATTATAAAAGCTAAAAACGCATGTTTTAAAAAAAAATATTTAATGCTTTTTACAAAAACAATTTTGCTCAAGTTAGTGTTATTTTTTTTTTTTATGTGTTTGTGTGTGTGCAGGTCATTTACCGTGCTCTGTCACCCTGGGACAAACTGGATCCATACAGCATGAATACCCGAGCCCACCTTAGCATCACTAACATACGGATTCGCCTGCTTCAGCCGCAGTCCTGCTTCTGTCAACAAAAACCTCCTGACGCCAACATGCTCACTGCCCACTATGCCATCTACGACCTCATTTTAAAGGGAGGCTGTTTGTGCCATGGACACGCAGATCAGTGTGTGCCTGCTAGTGACCAACAGATCACACACCCTCCCGTTAAACACATGGTAAGTGTATAGTTATAATATAGATTTACAATTTACAATATTTTGTAGGTGGGTGGGGGTTGCTGAGCATGGTATGAAACAGTCCTAAGATTTAATATAAACTCCTGACGTCATCTACATGGTGTTTCAAACCTGTATGACTTTCTTTTTTGCTAAACACTATTTATTTAATTTTTTTTTTTTTTTCAAAATATATCGGCATCCATTGTTGTTTTGAACTATTATTATTATTTTAGTTTTTATATAGCTTTTAGTATTTGTTAATATTTTGTATGAACCTATTTTTATATTTAAGTTTTAAATCTAAAGTTTTCCATTTTAGTTTGCATTTTAGTAATTGTATGTGTATGTGTTATTGTTATGTTTATATTGTAATTTTTGAAAAAATTTGAATTAGTTTCAATTTAGATGAATCGTTTTGGAATGATTGCATGTTGCTATGACAACATTCGTATTCCAATTAGTTAAAATATTTGTTTATTATTATTTTTTTTTCTATTTCTGCTTCATATTATCAATATAGTTAAAATGGTTTTAATTAAACAATTTTGCACCCCATTGACTTTCATCATATGGGGAAAAACGTTTCTCCTCTACTACAGAAATCAAACAGTTTGAAATGACTTGAGTGAATCAGAGATCAGAGACTCCCTGTAAAGGAGAACAATGGCTATATAAAACAAAAACCGCAAACAACTTTTGCATTATTTGCAATTATCGACATTCCCAGAAAACACATTTCCCGTATGATTACATAAACAGTCCCCCCTTTTCCATTTACTCTTTCCACCCTTTCGGTCTCTTTCACTCTCACTGTCTTTGTTTCAGATTATATAAGCCATGTTTTTGCTGTTCATTTGGCTCTATCTCTGCGGAGAGATAAAACCGATAGCAACTGAAGGATAAAAAGACAAAGTCGGGCAGAAAAACAACAGAGGGAGGAATACTGATAAGCAGAGAGACGCAAACGAGGGGCTGCATCGCTCGCCCCTTTTGCTAATTGAGTTGTTGTTTGCATGCTGTGATCGGACAATAACAGCAATTAGTCTCACTCGCTCAAACACACACGCGCGCGCACACACATCAGCTCGTTGCTTTCTTATCAAAGGTTGAAGCGTTTGATCTAGCAGCCCAGACAAAACACACAGCCCGTGCCAATGGACAAGCATGCACACAGACATACACGCTACCCACCCAGACATGCAGACAAACACGGTCGCACTGACATGCTCTGTCCATCCTCGCTCATAATAGGAACACGTGCTCACACGCAACCCTTGTGTGCCCCTGCAGGAATGTTTTGGTTAGCAGGGAGAGTATGTGCGTCTGAGTGCGTTTCCTCCCATATTATGATGATAAACATGTGAAAGTGTTTCAGATGCCAAGTGAATGGAGCGCCGCCAGTTTGCCTAATTTGTCCTTCTCTTTCTCTCCTGAAGTATTTAAAAAATTCGCCTTTCGCTTTTTTAAACTTTTTTTTTTTTTAAATTCCGTATTGGAGGGTGGCCGATAATAATGATCTGTGCTTTCATTCGAAGCATCTCGATGAAGGCTGAGAGTCTGGGATATTAGCATTAGGTAATCACGGACATCGAGGACGAGGAGGGTGTTTTTATACAGGGCTGATGAGCGCATAGATGTGGGAGAGAACGATTGACTGTAGCAAATGGAAAAAAAAATTAGGGCTCTTTTCAAATCTCTAATTGCTGATAGAGTGATAGTAAGGTGGGGGTCCATAGCAAGAATGAATAGAGAGACATCATAAAAGATCCATCAAAATGTGCTCTACCGTTGCAAAGTTTGAAGTCGAAGATTATTGTGATGTTTTTCTCGCAATTGTGAGATATGAAATCAGAACTGTTATCTATTAGTTAAAGTCAGAGCCGTGAAGGAAAAAGTCATAATTACTTATTTAAAAGAATAATATAATGGATTAAAACTCTATTCTATAGAAGTCTGTTGTGCTCATCAAAAATTATGCAATAAATGCAATAAGTGAAATATTATTAGACTTCAAAACAACTGTTTTATATTTGAATATAGGTGTATTTTGTTATCCTGGAACGTTGTACATTATTTGGCCGAGATACAACTATTTGAAAACCTGGAATTTGAGGGTGCAAAAAAATCTAAATACTGAAAATATCACCTTTAAAGTTGTCCGAATGTTCTTAGCAATGCAGAAAACTATTAAAAAATTAAGTTTTGATATATGTAGAGTGAGAAGTTTATAAAATAACGTCATGGAACATGATCTTTACTTATTGTCCTAATGATTTGTGGCATAAAAGAAAAATAATTAAATTTTGAACCTTTCAGTGTATTCATTGCTATTGCTGTAGTCTGCTTTTGTGGTCCAGGGTCACATTTATTCCTGTGACGGTAAAGCTGATTTTTCAGCATCGTTACCCTAGTCTTCAAGTCACATGATCCTTTAGAAATCATTCTTATGTGATGGTAACGAAAATATTTTAATGTTGAAAACAAAGCTGCAAAAGAACAGCCTTAATTTGAAACCTTTTTTTTCCCTTACTGTCATTTTTAATCAGTTTGATTCAAAATTATTAATGAAAACTCTGGAATTTTGAATGATAAAGTTGATAACCTAGTGAATCTAATAATGAGCAATGTGAGCTCTATTAAGGGGGAAAAAACAAAAATTAGCCAGGTGTAGGTTCTAGTAAGAAAACAAAAAGGCACTGGGAGTTGGCCTATCCTATATGGTTTATAGTTTGGCAAAGTACGCGGTATGATAACATATTTGGCACCAGAATGAACACAGTTGATGCTGGAGCATGTTGAAGATTGGCTTGGTAAATCTCTGAAGATTTTTAACAAGCCTTTGAACTGAGGTCTGCTAAGGTGAAGGTGCAATAATGTGTCATTGTATTGTCAGTTGTGTTTTCTGGCCTCTGCCGCAGGTGCACGGTAAATGTGTGTGTCGGCATCACACGGCTGGGGATCATTGTGAACGCTGCGATCGCCTCTACAATGACCGACCGTGGCAACCAGCTAGCGGCTTAACCGGAGAAGCTCATCAGTGTGTTAGTAAGTTTCAGTTCATATGTAAAACCAATAACTGACGTGGGCATAACAACACTGAAGCTGGAATGTGTGACTGTTTAATGCTGTGAAACTGGAAAAAGTGAAAAGTCTCTGTGATATTCTGGTCCTCACAATACTGTTTAAAAGTTTGGGTTCTGCAAGATGATTCTGAAAGAAATCTTTTAGGGCTGCAGAGAACACTAATACAGTAAAACACTAATAATTAGAAATATTTCTGCAGTTAAAAAAAAAAGTTTTAATGTCATTTGTTCCTGTGATTTCAGAAAATGCCTTCTAAATTATTTATTTGTTAATGAATAGTTTACATTCTAAAGTATTTAGAATATGTATATATAAATATGAAGCTGTGCAGATATGGATCGAGGTTGCCAGATCTGTCAAAGCCAGTTATCTGACTAATCATAACCAACCGAAAACCAGCCTATTACTTAAATTGAAAATGTGTATTGTTTCGAGTCATAGTTATTGGAAGCATTCAGAATTTGAGCTGCAGTTGGACTTTTTTTGGTTATTCAAAACCTTTTGAAGTGTCATTTAATTCGTTCAATATTTAAAGCCATAGAAATGATCTGGCAGCCATCAGTTAAAAGTCAAAAGTTTTGTGGGATAACCACAGACCTGGCAACCAGTCGTTTACCAGAAAAAAATGGGATGATTTGTAAGCTGACTGTTGATTGTGATAACCCGATGTTTGTGTGTTCATGGTGTAGAGTGCAAGTGTAACGGCCATGCAGAGAGCTGTCACTTTGACAAAACCGCATGGCTACGCTCGGGTCAGCGGAGTGGAGGTGTGTGTGACTGTCTTCACAACACCAGCGGCCGTCACTGCCAACACTGCCAGAGCGGCTTCTACAGACACCCGCAGAGACCCTCGACTGCCCCGGATTCCTGCAGACGTAAGACAACTGTTGTGCAAACGAGCATTCAAATGCCTGATCAACACGGGCTCATTCATACGATATTCACTTTAAATGGCTGAAAAATCGGATGCAGCGTTCCTTATACTTTGTCCTATTTTTTTAGTGTGTGCGCGTATTTGTATCCTGGACTAAGATGAAAGCCATTAATCTGAGATTTTGAAAAGCTGCTTAAAATGGCATGTGGAGTATCTGTGATTTCCCTGCCGTACGCTTCCGTTCCTGATCTCCATCTTTCTTCAGCGTGTGCATGAATGTGTGGTTTTTTGAGTATCTGTTTACGTGGCCTAGATGATGTCAAAATTCAGGAACTCTCCAGATCAGCGAACATGTCCGATGTTGTAGCGCACACACGCGTGCACACATTGAGGGGATGTTTGGTATTGAATGTTGTTCCTGCTCGGAATGCTAATGGCTCTCACGACGAGTCGGGACACGTGGAGTAACGAGAACAGTGATGGGATCTCAGCATGAGCGTAAACGCGCTTATTGTGTATGTGGAGGCAGACAGATTAATCATCAGATGACACGGCCTCGTAATAATTGTAAAAATCAGTCTGGTCTGCACTGCTTTGTGTGTTTCTATTCATTGAGAAACTCATTACGCGGCACAAAACATCTTACATTTGTTCAGAGCTTCAGAAGGCCGCTAAATATGCTGAGTCTTGTGTGTTTTCAGTAACGTTCTTTCTTTCTGAATCGCAGCTTGCGAGTGTGACCGTGCTGGTTCCTCATACTGTGACCCTGATAATGGAGACTGCGTCTGTAAGCCGGGGGTGGCTGGACCACACTGTGACCAGTGCATGCTGGGATACTGGGGTTTCGATGAATATGGTTGCAAGCCCTGCCAGTGTGCTGGTGATTGTGACTCTTACACAGGAGACTGTATGATTAGGTGATTATTTTTATAGTTTTCAGAGGCTTTTCTTTTATTGTCGTTTTCATCTTGTACATGAGACTTAACAGAATTTTGGAACTGACAGATGTTATTGTTAAAAAAATGTGAAAACAGAGTTCAATAACTGAAAGAAAGCTGAATTAAAACTGTTTTAAAGAAAAAATTTATTTATATTTTTGATATGCTCACTAAGGCTACATTTTATTTGATCATAACTACAGTAAAACGGTAATATTGTGAAATGCCACACACACACACACACACACACACACACACACACACACATACATATTATTTTTTTTATATAGATACGTTGGACCAAAATCAGTGTTTTTATTTAAATAAACTTTTAAATAAAATATAAAGTAAAAAAAATAATACTGGATGTAAAATGTAAGTGTGGGAAAAAAAAAAAAAAAAATTTAAATGAAAATTACAAAATGTTGGTTTAGAGTCTAACTGAAATAAGTGGAAGTACATATAAGAAAATAAAAAGAGAGAGAGAGACTTCAGAAACTTGTCTTGCTCTGTCTTCCTTTTTAATATTAGTTATGTGTTAGCATTCATTTTTAGTATTTAATGTGTTGGTGTTCAACACATGCCAAACATCTTTGACACTTCTTGCTCAGAAAGTGTGCTCGATTTATTTAATTATTTTTTTATTACTTTATAATATTAACTGTAAAAGAAATTAATCTAAACTATTCATAGATGCATAACCATGCATGCTCTGTGTGTTTGTCGTCTAGGTCTGAATTTGATCACAACAGCACAGCAGAAAATCATCTGTTTCGAACAGAAGAGCTTTTCTCCGCCCTTAGTCATCCAGGTATTAAATTAAAATCTCGGAGCAGATAACAGCGCTGTCTTGTTCCCATAAAAAGTTTATTATCTCATCTGGGATGAAGGCATGTGCTGTCGAAATGTCATTTCTGTTTTTAGGTTGTCGTAGCAACAGAAAGAAACTGACAGCCAGTACTCTAATTGGTGGGTATTTCTTTTCTTGACAGACAAATGTGTATGCAAACAGCAAGCACTTGGAAACAGCAAAATATTCTGCAGTGTAAAATATGTTTACGGTGAGTAGCATATAAAAAAAGTGGCAGTGCACTGACTTCACCTCAGTGTTGTGTTGAGGTGTTGTAATTAATGTGTGTGTGTGTGTTCTTGTGGGACTGCAGCAGTGAAGGTGCGAGTGCTGGGTGCTCATGATAAGGGCTCTCACGCAGAGGTGGATGTTAAGGTTCTTAAGGTGCTGTGGGATAACTCGCGCCTCAGGCTCTCTCGTGGAAATCGGACTCTTTATCCTGAGTCTTGGACCTCACGAGGCTGCACATGCCCTGTGCTTTTCCCAGGTTAGCAGACATGCGTTCATGACTTATGATATTAAATATGCAAGCCTGTATGGAATCTACACATTATTTCCCACGTTTTTTTTTTTAATTGTGGGGAAAAAAATCCATGTCCCTGCTGAATTCTGTGCAATGGTTTTAAATGCGATCAGATGTGTTAAATGGACCTCGGAGAACCTTGTTTGGAAAAAGGTATTATCAAATGAAATGCAAGGCAAATGAAGGGTGACTTCTGTGGATATCTGCTGTGTTTTCTGTTGAATTCATTGAAGCATATGACATTCTGATAACTTTCTTTTTTTGCCGTTTTGCAGTGTAGACCTACTGGAAGGAAGGTTTACATTTAGTTCACTCCTATGCTGCTTTTATTAAAATAGAAAATGGTGTTACTAAATGCATTTATTTTACTTCTTTTTTTTTTTTTTTTAAGTTAGGTTGTCCTAATCAGTCTTGTAATTGTTAACTAAAAGCTTCTCTAAGTAAAATAAATATAAATTTTAAAGAAAAAAAAAATTACAGTTCATGACATTTTTTTACTCAAATTAGACTAAAAAATATAACAAACTATAAATATTTTTTTTAAATAAATACTTCAGGAGGTAATAATACTAAACTCTTTGTTGATAATCGTTTAGTGAAATCGGGCTAATTTGTTTATTGTATTGACTGAGGAGATTGTTTTTCTCTTTCTGTAGGGTTGGAGTATCTTGTCATTGGACACGAGGATGTGAAAAAAGGGCGTCCTATGGTTAACATGAAGAGTATAGTGAAGCCATGGAGACCCAACTTGAGCGGAAAAGTTCATCAGCTTCTGAAAACCAAATGTAGCTGAGAAACCTAGAGACACAGAGAGACACTGAATATGTATCTTCCGTGGCACACGTCAGCTTGGCCTTTATTTGATTATGATCATTCTTCATGCTCTGAACCATACTAATGCTTTAAAACAGTGGTTCTCAACTTTTTTTTTGACTCTAAAACCAAGAGTTAATATGTACATCTGGTAATAATAAATGAACTTGAATGAATTTAATATGACAGTTCAATCTTGTTAATAGGGGTGTGTCTGTGTATTTAGGATTATGTCAATATAAATAATCATCTTAAAATTATATTGAGAGCCACTGCTTTAAAAACAGCTGTGTATTTGCTAGCTATCAGATGAATACTAGGACTGTACAGAATGTATAATATATATGTATGTATATGTATATATAAAATAATATATGTAGTTTTTTATATCATAACTAATCATGTAAATAGCATGCATTTTGTACACATGAAAATACAATGCTCGTATGCAATATAAGATTCCTATGGTTATGTCACAATTTTAAAAATTAAGTTTGTGGTTTAATACCAACGAAGATCACTAGGTGTCAGCCTATGATTTTATTAATGAGCATGTACGAACATATTCAAAAGAACACGTATTCAGGTGTGAAACGTGCCGATTTATTGCTGAAACGATTGTTAAGGCTCAGGCTATCTTAAAAAACGGCACAATATGTAAAAACAACAACAACAACAACTTTATTCCGCATTGTTTCTGGAAGCTCATCATTATGTATATATATATTATTTTCATATTTTAAAACATTACATATTAAAACAAGAATGCAATTAACCTACAATGCCTCTTAAAATAAAATATAAAATATAATGCTTTTAAACTTTTACATTAATAATTCAAAACCATGGATTGCTCAATATCAGGCAACCCCCGGCGGTGGGCAGGGCTAAAGCTGGTCCACGAGGCCCCGCCCCGCCTGCATCCGCACCTCTGTCAGACGCGCAGATTGGCGTGCCGCGATGTCGGTTTCCGCAATGAGGAGGTTGATGGAATTACAGTCAAACTAAAGAGGGAAAACATGTCCGAAGTAAGAAAATTCACGAAAAGGTTGAGCAAACCTGGAACGGCTGCGGAGCTCAGACAAAGTGTGTCGGAGGCGGTGAGGACGTCCATTGCTGTGGTTAGTAACTCAAGAGGGTCCGGTCCCTCGCTTTGGGCAGTGCATCCGTAAGGCTGTGTCTCAACACGTAGTGAGCTACCTACCTAGGCGGCGTTTTTGACATCGCGAGCGCGTGCATTCTGTCTGAGTAGTCAGCTCACTAGAAGTTCAGACGCTCTTAGTTTATTGTCAGACCTCGTATGCGTATATTAGCTGTTAGGTCTTGCTTGCAGTCGTTTTTTTTTCTCGCAAACGGCGGTGTAATTATTATTGAAACACGTACCGGACTGCTGAGGCATAACGTCTCGTGCCTTCCAGGCAATTACACCAGCACTGCTTCAACATCTGTCTTACGAATCACAAAGACAGCAGTTGAAACCTACTGCATGTAAGCATTGACATATGCATTGATTTAAATACAAAATTAGGGATTTGTTCAGCAAAAAAAGCCGGTAGATAGGCGATCCTGACTGTTTCCTAATAGCAAAGACATTGTTCTGTGGCTCCTGCTGGAACCACATGGAGCATCCTTATGCCTTTGTGTAAAGAGTCATGTGCATGTGCTCATGCACCAGTCCCATTCTTTCTTTCTGCCTTCAGTCATTGAGAAATTATCAGAGGAGGAGAACTGAAATTTGTTGTTGATGTTTTAGGGAGGATGTAATTTCTCAGCACTGCTGTTGGCTCTAATGAATGCTTAGTCCTGAGAAATTATATATTTTAACCAGACATATGCCATGAGTCTGATCGTTTCTGTAAGTGTTATGGATATAGGTCCATAATGGCCTATGATCGTCGGTTTGATTGTGGTTTCCAGGGAGACCGACAACAAATGGCACACTATGGAGATTGCAGATCTGTTGTGTTTCCCTTGAGAATACCCTCAGGCTGCTCAGCTATGCTTCCTGTGTCCTCTACATGTGCTGAATGTAGTTTTTGTCTCATCTTTGCTCTTTTCCTCTTTTGCAGATTGTGCAATTCCAGAAATTTGGCCAAAATGAATATATGAGTGTCCTCTTTAGTTATTATTGCTGCTCATTGGCTTTTGTTAAAGACCCAGTGGAATTGATTAACGAGAGCTGAGCGCTTACTTTTTTTTTCTTGCGTCTGAAGTTTTGGTGGCATATATTGAAGTATTGTTTTTGCAAATAGCCTAGTTGGTTTCGAGTGGTGCTGGGGGAAGGGCACTCTCATTCACGAGAGCATTTGATTGGACGGAAATCTGCGTGTTGCAAGATGAGCCATCAAGGTTCATCGCTCTGGTTTTCAGAAGAATATGTACATTAAATATGAAATTTATTAATGTTTTTGAGTACGTAGCATAGAGTGTTGCAAGAATGATGTCTTTTGCAGGCAAACACAGAAGTTTGCATTGTGATAACCCCTGAAGGCATGTAGGTTAGTTTCACGTCTCAGTACTTGCAGATATATCCGATTTACGTAGCTTCAAAATAATGGCCGCTATCCACCCACATTACCAAGCTTAGAAGAGCCAGGATACATTGTTTTTCATCATATACACCTAGGATGGCTTCAGAGGAAGTAAAATATGGGGTCATTTTAATTTTGGGGTGAACTATTCCTTTATTTATGTCCCGGACAACTTCTCATATGGCCACTACTTCTTTCAAGACACATACAAAATTAGTGGGGTGTTATCGATATAGTTTTATTTTGTATAATAAAACATGAAGCTTGAGCTTGTGTTAACCACAGTCTTTATTTTAGACATTTAAGCAAAAGCCCATTCAAATCATTGCACAATCATTTCTAGGTTTTAATGTGGTACTCTGTAGATACTCTTTAAACTCTTTAAAGTAAAATTTACTTTCTAAATGCGTCTTTATAATAGACTCTTTTGTAAATATTTTTCAAAGAAAATAATGTCTTCGTGTTTATAATTTAAACACATTGTCTTTTTTTTTCCGTTTTCCATTTTGATACTGCTAACATTGATAATGCTAACTAAAAATAGCTGCTTAGGCACCATTTTAGCAAAAAGCAACTCATAATGACCTTAAATATAGGACAGTTGTGGTCGAGCTGCAGAAAGTTGCGTGTATTACTGAGTCACAATAATTCATGCTGTGTTTTTTTACACAGGACTCACTGGATATAAATATTTCAAGGTGCTTTCAAATGCTGGGCCTCAAATGCTCACAGGTACACAGAGCATGTGGTCCTCCACTCGATTTACTAGACAAGATAAGCTGTTCAAAAGCCTTGTAATGACACAAAAAAGAAATCAGATGTGTGTTTGAATGGGTTCAGATGGAGGCCTTGGTCGTTCGGTTCAGATGTCGGCGTATGTGTTTACACACGGTGGCTTAATGCACATCAGCTCTTTCTGTCTGCTTCGCCGAAGCCTCGCATCTGGGAAGTACATTAACCGCCCTAGAGACGTGCTCCAGTCGCAGTTTCTGCACCGCTTTTAAGTCGCCCACTTTTTCGTCGTTCCCATTTTCACGTTGCGTTCTTGCATACGGAAATAACATGAGCGAAACGTGTGTGAGGCGCCAACGCCCATCGGCTCGTGAACGGGCAGTAAACTGGCTCATGTTTCCTTGTACCTCAGCCTGCGGTTTGATGGCCTGTGATTCTTCTTCTACAGTTCCTCTCTGCCCTCAACAGGGTTACCCCTTTTTAAAAATTCTGAGGCCTTGTGGTTTTTCGCAAGGGTTGGGTTATTTTTGGCTAAAGGAAACTGGTCCTACCATGGTATGGTAGCTTAATCTTGGCTCTGAGATTTTAACACCTGGCTTGCAGCGATTAAGGACTGGACTTGGATTGGGGAAGTTGAAGTAATTTGGTTTGAAAGGGCAGTTGAGAGAGTGTAAAGCCACAAGCCAGCAGAACTCAGCTGAAACACAAGCTCTGTTGCAGTGGGAGCTGGACGAGCTGTGGTTTTTCTTGCTTCTATGTGGTATGTCACATGACAGGAAGTTGCTGCTTGTCAGTTTATGCGTGTGTGCTTGAGAAACACAGAAAGCATTTATGTGTAGTTAGTCCAAATTTCACTGGGATCAGTGACGTATTTTTTTAAAAGAAAGCATTCTTTCTATTTAGTTAGGATGCATTGACTTGAAGTCACAGTCAACATTTACATTGTTACAAAACTGTTTCCATGTTATAATGATTTTTGAAGGATCATGTGACTTTTTTCTTACTGCAAGTTAAATTAATTGCAGCTAGGAAGCAAGGAAACATTTTCACAGGACGATTACTAAAAAGGATTAGTTTTAAATTGTTTTAATTTGGGTTCATTTTATTCCTTTTGATTTCAGCTGAAATATTCACAAAATCCTGTGTGATTATGAGTTCAAGCCCCACTGATCCTGTCAAAGCTGAACCACTTTAAACATAAGAAACAATGAGCTGTTTTACCCAGCCTCGAACTTTGGACAGAAGACAGCAGATGCCCATTTTTTTGTCTAAACTTTTCTGAGTTATGAAACTATAACTTCCTCTCTTCGTATCTCTGGTTGCTCAGTTTATTTTCAGCAGCAAAAAAAAACGTTAGCAAGAGGTTAAAGTCATAATTTGATGGTTTTCTAACATGAGTTACTGGCAAGTGAGCTGAAATGTCATCTGTTTGGCAATTCCCATACAGTGAAACATGGGTCAAAAGAGTGCAAAAGATTAAACAAGTCTCTCCTGTCCATCCCACATGGTTTGTTTTGGTGAAAACACTTTCTCTTCCATGGGCGAAAC